>NC_142367.1:28573304-28902054 GCF_059441175.1 Urocampus carinirostris | reverse complement strand
TTACATACGGGAGTAATTCAACCAGTTTAGTGATTGTTTGTCATTGGGTGTGATCCGACCGCATGCCTACGTCAATAAACTGCCGAAGACAAAGTTCTAAATGATGAACCTCAGAGCTGTGGGGATGAGAGTGTTTCTCTGCAGCTGTTGCGCTCTTCCTACTGCTCAAGCTACTACTTCTTGTGGTGTTCCGCAGGGTTCAGTGCTTGGCCCCCTTCTCTTCAGCATTTATATGCTTCCACTAGGTGATATTATTCGCAAGTCTAATATCAGCTTCCACTGCTACGCAGACGACACTCAACTCTATCTTCCGTTGGAGGAATCTCCCACACTAAACTGTGGAAATTTGGAGGCCTGCCTCATTGAGATAAAAGAGTGGATGTCACTCAATTTCCTGCGTCTTAACTCTGAAAAGACCGAAATGTTAGTCATTGGTCCATCTAAGTCCCGTGACTTATTCTCTAAAACCGCTGTGAACATTTGCCACATCACACAGAGCGACTCACTTAAAAATTAAGGTGTCATTTTCGACCCCGATCTGTCCTTTCAAACACATGTGAAGAAAATGACTAGAACCGCTTTCTTCCATCTCCGTAACATTGCTAAAATTCGTCCTATACTTTCTCAGTCGGATGCGGAAATCATAATTCACGCGTTTGTTACCTCCCGTCTCGACTACTGTAATGCACTACTCTCTGGTCTCCCGAAGTCTAGAATCAAGTCTCTTCAGCTGGTACAAAATGCCGCAGCGAGGCTTTTAACTAGGACAAAAAAGTACGATCACATCACACCGATTTTGGCTAACCTGCATTGGCTCCCAGTTAGCCTTAGATGTGATTTCAAGGTTCTCTTAGTATTATACCAAATCATACATGGACTTGCTCCCTCATATCTTTCAGATCTGATTTTCCCCCTATGTCCCGGCCCGAAGCCTTCGTTCCGAGAGCGCCGGTCTCCTGGTGATCCCGAGAGCCGAGAAGTGTTCCGCTGGTTCGAGAGCGTTCTCCATCCGGGCACCGGTGCTGTGGAACGCTCTTCCCCCTGAGATCCGATCTGCAACCTCAGTGGAAATGTTTCAATCTTCGCAGCTCGAACCGAGTTTGTGGGTCTAGCGGGGCGGTAGGTTGAGGAATGGCCGAGTCTAATTTAGCCTGCTCGTCTGCAAGGTCGTTACCCGGGAGGTTGCAGTGACCCGGGACCCAAATAAGCCGGATGCTCTTGGATGGGGAGAAGGCCGCAATTGAGGAGTTAAGGGACAGGAGGGAGGGGTCTGCTATATTAGGGTTGGAGAGAGCTTGGAGGAGGGACTTGCAATCCGTGATGATGGAGGCTGAGGACCAGTCGACCGTGTTGTCGACTGACTCCCTATGCGTGTTGTCGTTTAGCCACAGCGGAGTGGGTGACGTCACACGCTAGGCCAAAAGTGCGACGTCCCTGCGGCAGATGGAAATCTTTGTGCCCAGGGTTACACCGCCTCGTGTTCACCTAGATAGCGAGTCCACCTCCTCTCCGCTTCATGCAGGCTTTTGTGTCTCTGTCTGCCCTAATAGCGCCGAAGCCGGGTAGCTCCACGTTAGCATGCTAGATGTGAGCCGCGTTTCTGTAAAAGACAGCAAACTGCCCCTTGTTTTATAACCTTATCTTCTCTGTTCCTTTATCTTCTTGTCTCATACCTCAATGTGTAAAACTGGAGTGTCATGCCCAATTTCGTTGTCACAATATGTTAACCCATTTTGTAACAATGACAATAAAGGTAGATTCTATTCTATTCTATTCTATTCTTCTATAGAAAGTCATTGTCAAACGGGACGAAAAACGGGACAAAGATAGAAGCAGACGCTTAAAACAATAAATCACAAAAAGTGCGAAATAATAGGGAGCTGCTGGAAAGGCTGCCACTCGCAGCCTAAATCTAAATCTAGGAAGGGACTGAACAACTCATTTCATCTTGTGAAATTATCTGGTTGAGCCGAAACCTTCAAAGGCGAGTGTTTGATCGTCACAGAATCTGTCTTTGATTGTCTATCATTTCCTTGTATGCGTTTTTCTGAATTCCACCACAATCTCCTCGGCCTTTTAGGTGTTGATGATCCAGATGTAGCACCTTCTCTCCTGCAGTTTCTCGGAAGATTCTTAAGGAGTGTAGGTTGCTTGAAAGGTGACACATAGCTCAACAACACCTGGTTCCTGCACCAGGAACAACGGTCCTACCACAGCAGCAACAAGGCGAAGTTGGCGTGTCCCAAACTGGGCGTAGATTCAACCAGGACACCTATGTTCAAGGGGACCACCAGGGGACTAAGTCGTTCAACTGCACATACCCCGGTTGTAGACCAAAAAAATGACCATGAAGGAAAGTCTGTGGTGGCATTGAGTGCTAACATGATCCACTTCCAAAGTCGAAAGAACTTTAAACATGGCGTGCTGCAAGTGGAAGTCTACTGAGACCAACAGGCTTTCTGCACAAAAAGCATTCAGAGGAATCTTAATCCATCCATCCATTATCTGCACCGCTTATCCTCAGTAGGGTCGCGGGGGTGCTGGAGCCCATCCCAGCTATTTTCGGGCAGCGGGCAGGGGACAACCTGAACCGGTTGCCAGCCAATCACAGGGCACACAGGGACAGACAATTTGCTCGCTCATTCCCACCTAGGGACAATTTGGACCGGCCAATTCACCCGACATGCAAGTTTTTTGGAATGTGAGAGAAAATCCGGAGTGACCGGAGGAAACTCACGCAAGCACAGGGAGAACATGCAAACTCCGCACAGGAGGTTTGATCTCATGACCTCAGAACTATACTCGCTCGCTCATTCCCATCTAGGGACAATTTGGACCGGCCATTTAACCTGACATGCATGTTTTTGGAATGTGGGAGGAAACCGGAGTGCCAGTGGGAAACCCACACAAGCACAGGGAGAACATGCAAACTCCTCACAGGAGGTTCGATCTCATGAAATGAAATGAAATGATCTGCATTTATATAGCGCTTTTCAAGTCAATGACTTCCCAAAGCCCTTTACAGTGTGCTTCACATTTCCCAATAGCGGCCGTGATCTGTGCAGCCATGTAAGGCGCTAACCTGCTTATTGGGGGGTAATTGGGGGTTCAGTGTCTTACCAAAGGACACTTCGGCATGTAACACGGACAAGCCGGGATTCGAACTGGGATCCCTTAATCCTAAAACGATCGCTCTACCTCCTGAGCTACTGCCGCCCCCGATCTCATGACCTCAGAACTGTACTCGCTCGCTCATTCCTATCTCGGGACAATTTGGACCGGCCATTTAACCTGACATGCATGTTTTTGGAATGTGGGAGAAAATCCGGAGTGACCAGAGGAAACTCACGCAAACACGGGGAGAACATGCAAACTCCGTGCAGGAAGTCCTGTAGCTGGATTTGAACCCCAAAGTATCAATTTTCTAAACTAAAATAAAAAATAATCCTTAAAAGGAGCAAATTGTCTGTTATTGTCGCGGTTGCCATGGCGCCCAACCGGCCCCGCCCGTGTGGCGCCGGCTGCAGCTTGTTGTTAAACTCTGTCCTGTCAGTCCCCTTTTGTCAGGAAGGATGGTAGCTGAATTCGAACCGTGACCTCAGTACTGTGCCGCACACACGCTAACCACTGCGCCACCGTGCTGCCCGGAATCTAAATCGTGAAGCTGTTTATAATTTCATAGCACAGTTTGAAGAAACGCCAGTAAATTTCCGTCCGCAGTTTTGTTCCGCAAACATCCCGACAATCTCCGTAAAGGTCCGGTATTTGCGTGCAAGACCTTCGCTTTTCAATGTTTACAGAACACAAAGAAGTGAAACCGGTCCAGGTCACAATTCCATCCATCGCCTCGCCCGCATCCACGCTACGAGGCGGCACCAAAACACGGGAAGGGTGTCCGTCACCATCGAGCGATCGGAACAATCTCTTCTCGACGGCAGACATCTGATGGTTTTTGTGGACGTCACTCCATCAAGATAATCAGAAGCCATTTTCCAGGGTTGACACATACTTGGCATGTGATTCATGTTCTCAAAAGATCAAATAAGTTGTCATCGAATGATGAGAATTACTCCGGGGACATGTACTACCGTCCGAGAGTCTGGTCTCGCGTAGAAACGCTCTTATTTTTGACGGAAAAACACAAAACTGATCAGAAATACTCCTATTTTTGTTCATGTCCTGCACGGTTGTCATGGCGCCCAGCTGGCCCCGCCCTTTAACATCGGCTGACCTACATTTTCCCGATTACTCCTATGGGAACTTAAACTCGCTGTTTGGAACTGCCCTTGGCCAGATCGTTGTTTACCCTTGTTGAAAACCTGTTTTGATACCTGTTTATTTTTGTTGAACTTTGTTCTACTTTTTAAAGGAAAAACACAAAACTGATCAGAAATACACCCATTTTCGTTATGTCCTGCACAGTTGTCATGGCGCCCAGCTGGCCCCGCCCTTTGACACCGGCTGACCTGCATTTTCCCGATTACTCCTACGGGTACTTAAACTCGGCTTTTGTAACTGCCCTTTGCAAGATCGTTGTTTACCCTGTTGAAAACCTGTTTTGATACCCGTTTATTTTTGTTGTGCTTTTTGGACTTTGTTCTACTTTTTTGAAGGAAAAACACAAAACTGATCAGAAAAATTCCTATTTTTGGTTATGTCCTGCACAGTTGTCATGGCGCCCAGCTGGCCCCGCCCTTCGACACCGGCTGACCTGCATTTTCCGTTCGATGCCTAGTCTGTAGTTTTGCCCGCATTTGAGCCTGCTTTGTTTTGTTTTCGGTCCGTTTGTGTGTCGGACAACTTTTCTTTCTCAATTAAAGTGACGGATCGTCTACGCAAATGAGTTCCTACTTCCTGCTTCCCGACCCGTTTCAAGACAGTCCCGTTCCGTTTCGTGACTATTTTAGCTGAAAACGTCTGCTTTTTGTAGAGGCCTAGCAATTAGCACTAACGTGTTCGAATTGTACTTTGTGTTATTGTGCTAATAGCGATTGATTCGAAAACGGATGTTAGCATTCCTATTGACTTCGTCCAGTATCTGGAGCATCACCTCTGTGGGTGCGATTCCACCTTTCAGTACAGACAGAAAGAGATTTTGTGTTCAACTCGACAGTCTAGATCACGGGTGTCAAACAGGCGGCCCGCGGGCCGGATCAGGCCTGCTAATGGATTGAATCCCGCGAGACAACAACCAGAGAAGCGCAAGAGAAAAACAAGCTGCAGGTTGAAATATTTGTCAACTTGATGTTGCCAAAGCCAGATGCCTCTCACAAAGAACAGTACTTGTATTTCTCTCTCTCTCTCGCTCTTATCCCTTTCCTTCACTGTCTCTCTATCTTTTACCTTCTCTCTCTCTCTTGTCTCTTTTACTTTCACTCTCTCTCTTTTATCTTTTTCCTTCACTTTCTCTCTCTCTTTAACCTCCCCCCCTCTCTCTCTCTCTCTCGCTCTCTCTCTCGCTCTCTCTCTCTCTTCCACCTTTCCTCCCACTCTGTCTCTTTCACTCTCTGTGTCTCTTTTTCTCTTCCATTTTTGCTCTTTGTCTCTATGTGTCTTTTAACCTCTTTTGCTCTAACTTGACGTGAGAAAGACAGAGATAAAAAGTCGTGAGAGGGGGAAAGAAGGGGAGAGGAAGAAATAAATCCAAAGAGAAATAGAAAGAGAGAAGGAGAGAAAAGAGAAAATAAAGTGTAAAGGGTAAGAAGAGAGAAAGAGAAGAGAGAGAAAAGGAAAAAAAAAAGTTAGAGCAAATGAAATTAAAAAGACACAGAGAGAGAAAGAGACAAAGAGCAACAATGGAAGAGAAAAAGAGAGACACAGAGAGTCAAAGAAAGAGAAGGAGAGTGGGAGCAAAGGGGTGGAAAAGAGAGAGAGAGAAATAAATATAAGTACAGTGTCTTTGTGAGAGGCACCTGTCTTTGGCAACATTAAGTTGACCTATTTCAACCTGCAGCTCGTTTTCCTCCTGCGCTTTTCTGAGTGTTGTCTCACGGGCCGGATTCAATCCCGCAGCGGGCCTGATCTGGCCCGCGGGCCGCCTGTTTGACACCTGTGGTCTAAATCTAGGAAAGGATCGATATGAGCAAGAGGACAAACCCATAGAACAACTCATTTGGTTTTGTAGATTTTGTCTGAATGAGACTAAACCTTCGGGTAAAACGGCTAGATAATCAAAGAATCTGTCTTTGATTGTTTATCATTGCCTTGTATTTGTCTTAGACTCGTCCCTCGTCTTTCTTCAGTCCGTGTTAAGTGTGATGGACACAAAATGACACATAATAGGACAGTCATTACTCATGAGTTGACACGCCTTGAGTGCAAATTACCATTGTCCCTGAAGTACTCGTTCTGACAAAACCTGTAATTCTCCATTTTTAAGAAAAAACTTTTTGTTAGCGTGCTAAAAAGGAAAGTCAGTTCTTATCCAGAAGGCAAAGAAAAGCCATACAAGGCCTCCTGGTGTCCTCTGGAGGACCTCTGTCGGCACAGAAATCTTATCGGTGAAGAAGGCGTGTCCACTGCACATTTCTTAGGTCATGCGGAGTTTGCATGTTCACCCCGTGCTTGAGTGGGTTTTCTCCGGGCACTCCGGTTTCCCCCCACAATCCAAAAACATGCATGTCAGGTGAATTGGCAGGTCCAATTTGTCCCTAGGTGTGAATGAGCCGGTGAATTGTCCGTCTCTGTGATTGGCTGGCAAGCAGATGAGGGTGTCCCCTGCCCACTGCCCAAAGATAGCTGGGATGGGCTCCGGCATCCCAGTGACCCTACTGAGGTTAAGTGGTGCAGATGATGGATGTATCTGGGAAAAATGTGCATGCGGAGATCACTGTTCAACTAAAATGTAAATATTTAGAAATAGATAGATAGATGTCTAGATAGATGTCTAGAAAGATAGATGTCTAGATAGATATCGAGATAGATATCGAGATAGATGTCTATATAGATAGATGTCTAGATAGGTAGATAGAGATGATGGATGTCTAGATAGATGTCTAGATAGATATCTAGATAGATAGATAGATATCTAGATAGATGTCTAGATAGATAGATGTCTAGATAGATAAATGTCTAGATAGATAGATGTCTAGATAGATGGATAGAGATGGATGATGTCTAGATAGATGTCTAGAAAGATAGATGTCTAGATAGATAGATGTCTAGATATATATCTAGATAGATATCGAGATAGGTGTCTAGATGTCTAGATAGATAGATGTCTAGATAGATAGGTCGATAGAGATGGATGGATGTCTAGAAAGATAGATGTCTAGATAGAGAGATATCTAGATAGATGTCTAGATAGATAGATGTCTAGATAGATGGATAGATATATGTCTAGATAGATAGATGTCTAGAACAATGTCTAGATAGATAGATAGATGTCTAAATAGATCAATAGATATATGTCTAGATAGATAGATAGATAGATATATGTCTAGATAGATATATTTCTATATAGATAGATAGATGTCTAGATAGATGTCTAGATAGATGGATAGAGATAGATAGATAGATTATTCATCCCGTAAGGAAATTCCCACTTCCAGCAGTATCCTTGCGTTGAAAAATAAAATCATAAACAAAAGATATAGAATACAGAAATACCCAATATAACGTGTCGATATAGAGTATTTAAATAGTGCTACATGTAATACATGTGGGCTTCTACTCTCCCGGGTGGAGTTCAAGAGCCTCATGGCATGAGGAAGAAATGATCTGACGAATAGGCTGTACTGGCCCAAGCCACCCCACTGACTTTTTCTGGACTCACCAGCGCTTTATTGAGAAGGACGGGTTCTTGAAAGAGCGTCCAGGCCACGGCTTCGTTACAGGACGGCGTCGTCAGCGATCCCGCGTAGCGGAAATATTTCTCTCGGTTCACGTGGCCGATCAGGTCGTCGATGGAGATGGCCGCGGGGAATTCCTCTTCCATTTCTGACACGAAATGCCAAAAATATGATAACCGTGGAAACGGAGAGCTTTTAACAAAAAATAAATAACCGTCACCGTCTGCCCACTGTGCATCCACCTGCAACTCCACCCCACCAACTTCTTCATGCCCAAAAATTTTGGGACTGGCTATATTGTAACAACTTCATATTTACAAATTATGCTAATGGATCATGTCAATGAGTTATGCTAATGGGTACATGCTAAAAAGTGATGCTATCGGCTAAATGCTAACTCCTTCTTGTTAAATTTTTTTGGTAATGGCTATATTTTAACGACTATATATTTACAAATTATGCTAATGGCCTCATGTTAATGAGTTATGCTAATGGATACATGCAAAAGAGTGATCCTAACGGCTAAAGGCTAACTTCTTCATGCTAAAAAATTTTGGTATTGGCAATATTTTAACGACTTCGTATTTACAAATTAAGCTATTGGACTCATGTTGAGGAGCTATGCTAACGGATACCTGCTAAAAAGTGATGCTAACGGCTAAATGCTAACTTTTTTATGCTGAAAAATTATTATAATGCTAACATGCTAACGACTCAGCAAATTGAATGGGCTCAATGCATTCCTGATGAGCCAATTCAAACAGAATGGCTTATTCCTTTCGAACATAAACGTTTTAATTTTTTTAATGTGTAATAACAGTGTTATTACTCTGTTATTACCATGAATGTAAAAAAAATTACAAATACATCTCTCTGAGTTAAAAACTTTATGCTAACCCCTAATGCTAACAACTCAGCGCTAGGGGTTCTTTACCAACATCTGCCAGATCAATCACGACTCTTACGATTGCCGCAGGAATTGTCTACTTTTGGATTATTGTTGTAGTATTTTTTTTATAGAATGAAAGCAAAATACTATATTTGGTCTCTGTTTTTAAGCACTAAATTGTAGTATTTTAGTCGTATTTTTGTAGTTTTTCTAGGGGACTTTTTCTGTCGTCGTATTTTTGTTGTAGTATTTTCCTTTGAGAATGAAAGCAAAATACTTTATTTGGTCTATGCTTTTAAGCACTAAATTGCAGTATTTTAGTCAAATTTTTTCATATTTTTCTAGTTGTATTTTTTGTAGTTTTTCTAGGGGACTTTTTCTGTCCTCATATTTTTGTTGTAGTATTTTCTTTTTAGAATGAAAGCTAAATACTATATTTGGTCTCTGTTTTTAAGCACTAAATTGAAGTATTTTAGTTGTATTTTTGTAGTTTTTCTAGGGGACTTTTTCCGTCCTCATATTTTTGTTGTAGTATTTTCTTTTTAGAATGAAAGCAAAATACTATATTTGGTCTCTGTTTTTAAGCACTAAATTGAATATTGAGTGGTCGTCATCTGGCAGTATTTGTCTTGTAGTCCTTATTCGTATTTTTGTTGCGGACACCCAAAAGGACAGGAGGTAAAAAGTTGTCCCCCTCGAAATACATATTTTTCTTTGCTATCGGTTCGATTTTGGGACCAGTTCGGTCGGGGGGCCGGTTTCCAAAGGCTGCCGGGCCCCGCGTGGCCCGCGGGCTATAGTTTGAAGTCAGATCATCACGAGGTATGTATATCGCTTGAAGTCGACCGGAGGGGGTTTTGGAGATTGTCCCGGAGATAGTGTCAATTCTTGAAACGTCTTCGTGACGCGCATGGAGACATCCTCGCTCTACCGCTTTTTCTTTTCTCTCACCGCCGATTCTTAAACCCGGACGAGGAGCACTTCAAAATAAAATGACGATTACAAAAAAGTCCCGATGTCGTCCCGATCGACGGTCCCGAAATCATCGAGGAATTTATTTTTATCAACCAAAAAGACAAATATCTCGTCGAGGGACATTTCGATCGCCCGAAAATCCGTTTCGATGACTCTTATTTTGAAAATCAAGACGCCCCTACTATTATATGATGACATTAAAAAGGCTCATTTGAAAGATGATTATTCTTTGAAGTGAAAAGAAACATCTTTCCGTCGAAAAAACAAAGGCATATTATTTTTTACTTGTGTAGTTCAGGGCAGGAGAGCGGACGAGGTCGAGATCAAAAACAGAACGTAGCGGGAGACGAACAGGAGCAAAAAACAAACGAAAAAGGGCTTGCCATGTAAAAACAGAGATTCACAGACGGACTGACAAAAGGGGACTGACAGGAATGAGTTTAAATGCTGACAGGGAGCCAATCTGTCAACAAGCTGCAGCCGGCGCCACACGGGCGGGGCCAGTTGGGCGCCATGGCAACCGTGACAATAACAGCCAATTTGCTCCTTTTAAGGATTCTTTTTTATTTTAGTTGAAATGATACTTGTCCTGTGTGGGTTCAACCCCAGCTACCGGACTTACTGTGCGGAGTTTGTATGTTCTCCCCGTGCTTGCGTGGGTTTCCTCCGGGCACTCCGGTTTCCTCCCACATTCCAAAGACATGCATTTCAAGTGGATTGGCCGGTCCAAATTGTCCCTAGGTGTGAATGAGTGAGTTGTCTGTCCCCGTGTGCCCTGTGATTGACTGGGAACCAGTTGAGGGTGTCCCCTGCCCACTGCCCGATGATTGCTGGGATGGGCTCCAGCACCCCCGCGACCCTACTGAGGATAAGCGGTGTAGCTAATGAGATGAGATTATGAGATGGCAATAAAGCCCTGTTTGAGCTCTACCTGTTTAGTCCATCGGTGTGTTTGAGAGGGAACGCATCTCATTTTGTTGTGACTTTGTCGGTTTTATTTCCCTTTCCTGCTCATAATTATGGGTCCCAAGAAAGTCAGCGACGAGGGGGAGGAAAAGTCCTGCTAGAACACAGGTGTCAAACAGGCGGCTCGCAGGCCAGATCAGGCTCGTTAAGGGATTGAAGCCGGCCCGCGAGACAACACACAGAGAAGCGCAAGAGAAAAACAAGCTGCAGGTTGAAATAGGTCAACTTGATGTTGTGTCTCTCACAAAGACACTCTCTCTCTCTCTCTCTCTCTCTCTCTCTCATACCCCTTTTCTCCCACTCTCTGTCTGTCTCTTTCACTCTCTGTGTCTCTTTTTCTTTTCCTTTGTTGCTCTTTGTTTCTTTCTCTCGCTGTGTCTTTTTAACTTCTCTAGCTCTAACTTTTTTTCCTTTTCTCTCTTTTCTCTTTCTCTCTTCATACCCTATGCGCTTTCTTTTCTCTTTTCTCTCCTTTATTTTTATTTCGCTTTGGATTTCTTTTTCCCTCTCCCTTTCTTTTCCCCCTCTCTCACAACTTTTTATCTTTTGTTTCCCACGCTCTCTCCCTCTCTTTCTTTCCCCCCCTCTTTCTCTTATTTCTTTCTCTTGAATCTACTCGTCCGGCCCCCGACAGAATGTTTGTTCTATTGGGTGGCCCCTGAGTTCAAATGAGTTTGATTGGATGACTCCAATACCAAATATGCAAATAAAAGACAAAAGAAACTAAATATGAATCAAATGATGACTCACAAGACGTGGTAAGCTTTCTCTCCTGGCTTTGATCTTTGATCTCCGGCAAAACGAACAAAAAATGCCACAGAAACGAAATGAAAATAAATCTAATCATTTTTGCCATTCCGTGTGTTCCGTTACTCCCCCAGCCTGCACAAAATGGAGTCATTTGATTCCTATTCAGTTTCTTTTGTCTTTTCTGAGCATATTTGCTATTGGAGTCATCCAAAAGTCATTGAAAGTAATCCAGTTCAAGTAACCCTACCCAACCCTGCCTATATTCATATTTTAGATTTCATTTAGTACGTGGCTATTTGAAAGCAGTTTTAAGGGGTGGCTTATATGCGAGTATAAAGCGACTTGAAGCCGTTTGGGTTTTTGATGTTGGAACGGTGGACCAGTGGGTCCTGGAGTCGGACCACTCGAGAAACACGGAACTGAATCTCTACCTGTGGTATTGGAAATATACGAAGTCAAGGCGCTCCAGGACGTAGACACGTTTGCATCCTCGGTGGCCTGAAACGGACGGTCATCGGTGAGCACGGGACGAGTACGGGACGAGTACGGGACGGCATTCGGCCATTTTTTTCCGAACCTACCTGGATGAAGAAACCGAGAACGGCGATCCCGGCGGGATCTTTGAGGGCTTCTTCCACCGTCAGACCTTTCTTCAAGTTCACGATGTGCATCTGCGGGGAAGGACACGTCTCCGTGAGGACCTTCGTTCCAAGAGACTTGCTCGGTAACATTGAGACTCTTGGCGCCCGGCGATTGTTTACTGCGCCTCTTTCAGTTTTTACAGCATCAAAACGAGTTTCATATCGTACGGGAACGACCCATGGAAATGCAAAATGTCTGTTTCGTAAGGCACGACCAAGAAATCCAAACCCATTTCGCCCAATGACCAAAAGTAATTGCCTCCCGTTGTTAAATGACAAAGTAATTGTGACTAGATGTCTAGATAGATGTCTAGAGAATGAGAGAGTAAGAGACAGAAAGAAAGAAAGAAAGAGTAAGAGAAAGAAAGAAAGAAAGAAAGAAAGAGTAAGAGAGAGAAAGAAAGAAAGAGTAAGAGAGATAAGAAAGAAAGAGTAAGAGAAAGAGAGAAAAAGAGTAAGAGAAAGAGAGAAAAAGAGTAAGAGAAAGAAAGAAAAAGAGTAAAAGAAAGAAAGAAAGAAAGAGAAAGAGAGAAAGAAAGAAAGAGTAAGAGAAAGAGAGAAAGAGAGAAAGAGTAAGAGAAAGAAAGAAAGAGTAAGAGAAAGAAAGAAAAAAAGAAAGAAAGAGAAAGAGAGAAAGAAAGAAAGAGTAAGAGAAAGAGAGAAAGAGAGAAAGAGTAAGAGAAAGAAAGAAAGAGTAAGAGAAAGAAAGAAAAAAAGAAAGAAAGAAAGAGTAAAAGAAAGAAAGAAAGAAAGAGTAAGAGAAAGAAAGAAAGAGTAAGAGTAAGAGAAAGAAAGAAAGAGTAAGAGAAAGAAAGAAAGAGTAAGAGAAAGAAAGAAAGAAAGAAAGAGTAAGAGAAAGAAAGAAAGAGTAAAAGAAAGAAAGAAAGAAAGAGAGTAAAAGAAAGAACGAAAGACAGAAAGAAAGAAAGAGTGAAAGAAAGAGTGAAAGAAAGATAGATGTCTAGATAGATAGATAGATGTCTAGATAGATACCATAGATAGATAGATGGCCCTGGCTTCACAACTCTGTTACAAGATAGACACCAGCCAAAAATGAAATTCATAAGAGAGTTCCGTGGCCAAATACAACACAGAGTCATCTTACATTTGACAGAAAGCATCTTGATTATCCTCAAATCCTTAACGGAAACATTCTGTGGACTCATTACTGTCATGATTGCTGATTAGGGGCACCTGCAACTGCCCTATTGGCGCCAACAGACACGGGATCTGATTGGCTGTTGGACTCTTTTTAAACTCCTGTCTTCTGAAAGAAAGCCGTCAGACCGTCTGCGAACCTACGCTTTCAGCTAGGCAAGCTCTGTACTATCCGACTTTCTCCTGCCTGATACCCGTTGCTGACCTTTTTCCGGACCCGTTTCTGCTTCTACTCCTCCATCCCGGCCATCGACCCGTTTTTGCCCTGTTTCCTGCCTGATACCTGTTCCCGACCTGTTTCTGGACCCGTTTCGGCTTTTACTCCTCTGTCCCGGCCATCGGCCTGTTTTGCCCTGTTTCATGCCTGATACGTGTCGCTGACCTTTTTCTGGACCTGTTTCTGCTTTTGCTCCTCCGTCCCGGCCATCGACCTTTTTTTGTCCTGTTTCCTGCCTGATACCTGTTGCTGACCTTTTTCCGGACCCGTTCCTGCTTCTACTCCTCCGTCCCGGCCATCGACCCGTTTTTGCCCTGTTTCCTGCCTGATGCCGACCTGTTTCTGGACCCGTTTCAGCTTTTACTCCTCCGTCCCGGCCATCGGCCTGTTTTGCCCTGTTTCGTGCCTGATACGTATTGCTGACCTTTTTCTGGACCTGTTTCTGCTTTTGCTCCTCCGTCCCGGCCATCGACCTGTTTTTGTCCTGTTTCCTGCCTGATACCTGTTGCTGACCTTTTTCCGGACCCGTTTCTGCTTTTGTTCCTCTGTCCCGGCCATCGACCTGTTTTTGCCTTCTTTCCTACCTGATACCTGTCACCAGCCTCTTCTCTGACTCGTTACTGCCCTTCCACTTCCGTCCCGGCCATCGACCCGTTTCCCTCTGCCAACGACGACCGCGTTCCCGCTATTCGCTACCTGTTTCCGACGATCATCGAATGGTGGCTGCGAGCGCTGCTCTCTTTCTCAATAAGAACTGAGTAAAACGAACGCTATTGGGTCCTGTCTCCGTTCCTGGTTTTCTGTTCTAAGGTGGCCCTACTCGCTATTGGGTTCAGGGGGCAGGGCCAGGTGGTCAGCAACAGGTATCAGGCAGGAAAACAGGGCAGGATAGTGTCGGAGAGTACAAAAGCTTGCCTAGCTGAGAGCGTAGGTTCCCAGACGGTCCGACAGGTTACTTTCAAAAGACGGGAGTTGAAAAAGAGTCCAACAGCCAGATCCTGTGGCTGTTGGCAATCATAACAATAATGAGTCCACGGAATGTTTCTTCAAAAGTTTTGAGGATAATCAAGATGCTTTCTGTCATATGTAAGATGACTGTGTTTGGAACTCTCTTGTGGATTCCATTTTTCGTTCAGGGAGGGGGGGTCAGTAAGTTTTGCTAGAGTTTCACCTCCATGGGGTATCTGCGTCCGTCCACGGAGTGTTCCGAGCCGGGGTGATGCTCGGTGTCCCCCCAATGGAAATGGAGCTGGACGCTGGAGTAGGAACCCTGGAGTCCACCGCCGCTCACTTCCACCATCTTGTCCTTCATCAGCAATTTGACTGCGTACATTTAGGGAGACCGTTTATATTTCGATCCACCCAAAACATTGAGAGCAGGGGTGTCAAACTCATTTGAACTCGATTAAAGAGAAAGACAAAGAGAGAGAATGAAATAAAAGAAAGAGGGAGGGAAAAGGAGAGAGAGACGGTACAAAGAAAGAGAAAGAGAGGGAGAGAGGGTGAGAGAAAAAAAGAGAAGTCGTGAGAGGGGGGGAAAGAAAGGGAGAGGAAGAAAGAAATCCAAAGAGAAATAGAAAGACGGAAGGAGAGAAAAGAGAAAAGAAAGTGCCAAGGGTAGGGAGAAAGAAAAAAGAGGGAAAAGAAAAAAAGGAAAGTTAGAGCAAAAGAGGTTAAAAGAGAGAGAGAGAGAGAGAGGGGGACAAAGAGCAACAAAGGAAGAGAAAAAGAGAGAGAGGGAGAGAGCGCGAGAAAAAAAAGATAAAAAGTTGTGAGAGAGGGGGAAAAGAAAGGGAGAGGAAGAAAAAAATCCAAAGAGAAATAGAAAGACGGAAGGAGAGAAAAGAGAAAAGAAAGCGCGAAGCGTAGGAAGAGAGATAGAGAAGAAAGAGAAATGGAAAAAAGGAAGTTTGAGCAAAAGAGGTTAAAAGACACAGAGAGAAAGAGAGTGAAAGAAACAAGGACAGACAGAGAGGGAGAAAAGGTGTGGAAGAGAGAGAGAGACAGTTAGAGCAAAAGAGGTTAAAAGACAGAAACTAAATGGAATACACGGAAGGGCAAAAACGATGTCGGCAAGCTGTTTGGATTGATTTTCATTTTGTTTCTGTGGCATTTGATTTTCGTTTTGCCAGAGATCAGAGAGATCAAAGCCAGGAGAGAAAGCTTACCACCTGTTGGGAGTCATCATTTGATTCCTATTGAGTTTCTTTTGTCTTTTATTGGCATATTTGGTATTGGAGTAATCCAGAAGTCATTGAAAGTAATCAAATTAAAGTAACCCTACCCAACCCTGGTTTTGCCAGAGATCAAAGAGATCAAAGCCAGGAGAGAAAGCTTACCGCGTGTTGGGAGTCATCATTTGATTCCTATTGAGTTTCTTTTGTCTTTATTAGCATATTTGGTCTTGGAGTAATCCAAAAGTAATTGAAAGTAATCCCGTTAAAGTAACCCTACCCAACCCTGGAGCTAGACCACGATGGATTTCTCAGTCTTGAACAGCGGTGTCATAGAAACAGGATTTTCTTTTTTAAAACTCATGACGGCAAAATGTCGGTGCCGTAAATCACAACAATCGCAAAATGATTTGGCCTGACAACAGTCTAGACAATAAATCATATCACAAATTCAGATAAGTGAAGGGAATGCTAAACTTCCTGTATCGCATTCTTGCTCCGCCCGAGAAACGCGGCCTCGCTCTTTGGAAAATCAGACTTTGTCTCACCGGACACCGACTCGGCAACAACGTGTCAAGTAGAAAAATCCAAACCTTTTGGAGATTTCACTGGTTTCAGACACTTTAGCGCTTTTGTTCCTACCTGTATGTCCGTTGTTGACGATGGCCCGGAAGGCATCGGGAGCGGAGAAATTAAGGAAAGAGAAGGGGACCAGGTCCGGGTCCGTCTCCAGGTCGCCGCTCTTGATGTCGACGGGGGATTGCCTCTGACCCCCGCAAAACGAACCCTCCAGGTCTCGCCAGCGGTCGGGGGTGTGATCTGCGCCCAACCGAAGCCACAAATTTACCCGGAGGCCTTAAACTTCAAGAAACGTGCTCCTACTCACCGCAGCCCGTGTAGCACCATGTACTTGCCGCCGCTGATTTATAGGAGAGAAAAATAGTTCATTTATGCCTTTTGACTTCCTCGGCATGCCAGCTACTTCCAAAATGATCCAAATGCTATCGACGTAAATAACCGCAAGTCTATCATTACGATGATGCTCAAAACAGTCGTTTTTGTCCATAATTTTACCGGATTATGCTCAAAACAGTCATTTTTGTGTATTTTTTTGCTCGATTTGGATCAAAACAGTCATTTTTGTCCATAATTTTACCGGATTATGCTCAAAACAGTCATTTTTGAGTATATTTGTGCCCAATCAAGCTCAAGACAGTCATTTTTGTGTATTTTTTTGCTTGATTTGGATCAAAACAGTCATTTCTGTCCATAATTTTACCCGATTATGCTGAAAACAGACATTTTTGTGTATATTTTTAACCGATCAAGCTCAAAACAGTCATTTTTGTGTATATTTTTGCTCGATTAACCTCAAAACAGTCGTTTTTGTCCATAATTTTACTGGATTATGCTCAAAACAGTTAATTTTGAGTGTATTTGTGCCCGATCAAGCTCAAAACAGTCATTTTTGTGCATCTTTTTGCTTGATTTGGCTCAAAACAGTCATTTTTGTCCATAATTTTACTGGATTATGCTCAAAACAGTCATTTGCATTTTGTCTAGAAATGCAGATCATGTCATTTCAAATTCCTAATCCCATAGGTGAGAACCACCAGGAAAAGTATGTGTGTGTCTGTGTGCGGAGTCAAACTTTGGAACAATTTCCAAGACCAGATGAAAAACTTCTTTGTTCTTTGTCAGGATATAATATTCCCTATACCGAGCGATACTCCTTTCTTTTCAGCTCCGAATGGAGGGAACAGGAGACGAGGGCTAGCCTAGCGCGTTAGCGCTGTTTGGCATTGCAAGACACGACGTCCCCTGGAGCTGTTGTACTCCAAAACAAAGAGAAATTACAACGTGCTTACGGTGACAATACAGAAGGTGTTTCGTCTCGTTGTGCCCGTCAATAAGAGACACTCGACACTCGGATGCACCAGCTACCGGTACAAAGACGGGCGGGGTCGGAAATGGGGGGGGGGGGGGGGGAAGAGTACAAATAGAAGAGGCTCGATTTTGTTTTTTTTGCTCATTTTTGTCCACAATTTCACTCGATTGTGCTCAAAACAGTCATTTTTCTGAATATTTGTGCATTTTTTGCTTGATTAACCTCATTTTTGTGTATATTTATGCTCGATTGGGCTCAAAATAGTCACTTTTGTGTATATTTTTGCTCGAATGGGCTCAAAACAGTCATTTTTGTGTATATTTTTGCTAGATTGGGCTCAAAACACTCATTTTTGTCCATATTTTTACTCGATTATGCTCAAAACAGTCCTTTTTGTGTATATTTTCGCAGTATTTTGCTCAATTGGGCTCAAAACCGTCATTTTTGTGTATATTTTTGCATTTTTTTGCTCGATTAAGCTCAAAACAGTCCTTTTTGTGTATATTTTTGCAGTATTTTGCTCGATTGGGCTCAAAATAGTCACTTTTGTGTCTATTTTTGCCCGATCAAGTTCAAAACAGTTATTTTTGTGTATATTTTTGCTCGATTGGGCTCAAAATAGTCACTTTTGTGTCTATTTTTGCCCGATCAAGTTCAAAACAGTCATTTTTGTCCATAATTTTACCGGATTATGCTCAAAACAGTCATTTTTGTGTATATTTTTGCTAGATTGGGCTCAAAACACTCATTTTTGTCCATATTTTTACTCGATTATGCTCAAAACAGTCCTTTTTGTGTATATTTTCGCAGTATTTTGCTCGATTGGGCTCAAAACCGTCATTTTTGTGTATATTTTTGCATTTTTTTGCTCGATTAAGCTCAAAACAGTCCTTTTTGTGTATATTTTTGCAGTATTTTGCTCGATTGGGCTCAAAACCGTCTTTTTCTTGTATATTTTTGCTTGATCAAGCTCAAAACAGTCATTTTTGTGTATATTTTGGCATTTTTTTGCTCGATTAAGCTCAAAACAGTCCTTTTTGTGTATATTTTTGCAGTATTTTGCTCGATTGGGCTCAAAATAGTCACTTTTGTGTCTATTTTTGCCCGATCAAGTTCAAAACAGTTATTTTTGTGTATATTTTTGCTCGATTGGGCTCAAAATAGTCACTTTTGTGTCTATTTTTGCCCGATCAAGTTCAAAACAGTCATTTTTGTCCATAATTTTACCGGATTATGCTCAAAACAGTCATTTTTGTGTATATTTTTGCTAGATTGGGCTCAAAACACTCATTTTTGTCCATATTTTTACTCGATTATGCTCAAAACAGTCCTTTTTGTGTATATTTTCGCAGTATTTTGCTCGATTGGGCTCAAAACCGTCATTTTTGTGTATATTTTTGCATTTTTTTGCTCGATTAAGCTCAAAACAGTCCTTTTTGTGTATATTTTTGCAGTATTTTGCTCGATTGGGCTCAAAACCGTCTTTTTCTTGTATATTTTTGCTTGATCAAGCTCAAAACAGTCATTTTTGTGTATATTTTTGCATTTTTGCAAAAAAACAACACTATTTGAGAACAATGGAATGTTTTTATCAGAACTTTTTTGCGACCCGACCTCAGCTAAGCTCCGTTGGCCCCCTAGGTCAATCGAGTTTGAGATCCCTGATCTAAAGTTGAAATACTTCAGTCACAACGGATACACTCCTGAGGTCGTGGTCGTGTCCTGCACTTTGAGAGATCATCAAAAAACTGAAACTTTAAACATGAAATGATCTTGTTATAGAGACTTGATTGGGTTTTTGATATTATGTTGTGTAGGAAATTAAAAAACACACTATTTGAGAATAATGGACAGTTTTTATCGAAACTTTTTTGCGGCCCAACCTCCGCTAAGCTCTGTTGGCCCTTAGGTCAATCGAGTTTGAGATCCCTGATCTAAAGTTCAAAAACTTGAGTCACAACGGATACACTCCTAATGTTGTGGTTGTGTCCTGCACTGTGAAAGATCATCAAAAAACCGAAACTTTAAACATGAAATGATCTTGTTATAGAGACTTGATTGGGTTTTTGATATTATGTTGTTTAGGAAATTTAAAAAAAAAAACACTATTTGAGAATAATGGACAGTTCTCCTCCTCCTCATGTTGTGGTCGTGTACTGCACTTTGAGAGATCATCAAAAAACCGAAACTTTAAACATGAAATGATCTTAATAGAGACAATTATTGTGTTTTGGATTTGGGTCCCACGTTTCTTCTTCGATGTCATCAATTCTACTCACCGTTTTTCACGAGCACACTCAGGCACAGCGCGATAAAGCCCAAACGCATCTTTACAAGAAACAAAGAAAGACATTTGATGAATTCGCCTTTGATACTTTGATAGCCATCAAATCCGGCAAGGTGCTTGATATCTCAATTTGAATTGAATGCTCTTGAATGTCATTGAAAACAACATTGTATGCCATGAGATTAGACTCGGCACTCCAAGCTAAACGCATAACAGAGTTGAAAGAGATAAGATCAAAGGCGGACCGGAAAAATACTGACAAATACTGGCAAAATAGTGACAACCTAGTTCTTAGAGCAGGGGTGTCAAACTCATTTTAACTGGGGGGCCACAAACATTCTCACAGGGGCCGGAGGGAGATAGAAAAAGAGAGGGTAGGACAAAGAAAAAGAGAAAGGAAGAAAGGGAGAGAGACTGAAAAAAGAGGGAAAGAAAGAGAGAGAAACAAAAGAGATGAAATGAGAAATAGAGAAGGAGAAAAAAAGAGAAAGTACGAAATCCAAAGAGAAATACAGAGAGGAGAAAGCAAGTGAGAGAGAAAAATGAAAAAGGAAGAGAGCAAAAGAAGGTAAAAACACACAGAGAGAAAGAGGAACAAAGAAAGGGAAAAACAAGAGATGAAATGAGAAATAGAGAAGGAGAAAAAAAGAGAGAAAGTACGAAATCCAAAGAGAAATACAGAGAGAAGGAGAAAGCAAGTGAGAGAGAAAAATGAAAAAGGAAGAGAGCAAAAGAAGGTAAAAACACACAGAGAGAAAGAGGAACAAAGAAAGGGAAAAACAAGAGATGAAATGAGAAATAGAGAAGGAGAAAAAAAGAGAGAAAGTACGAAATCCAAAGAGAAATACAGAAAGAAGGAGAAAGCAAATGAGAGAGAGAGAAAAATGAAAAAGGAAGAGAGCAAAAGAAGGTCAAAACACACAGAGAGAAAGAGGAACAAAGAAAGGGAAAAACAAAAGAGATGAAATGAGAAATAGAGGAGAAAAAAAGAGAGAAAGTACGAAATCCAAAGAGAAATACAGAAAGAAGGAGAAAGCAAGTGAGAGAGAGAGAAAAGAGAGAAAAATGAAAAAGGAAGAGAGCAAAAGAAGGTAAAAACACACAGAGAGAAAGAGGAACAAAGAAAGGGAAACACAGAGAGTGAAAGAGAGTGGGGGAAGAGAGACAGAGTGAGAAAGTAATCCAAGCTTTGGCAACATCGGGTGGAGATATTTCAACCTGCGGCTCGTTTTTCTCTTGCGCTTCTCTGAGCGTTGTTTGACACCCCTGGCTTACAGACCGATAACGACAAAAAGCAGTGCAACAATATCAAGCAGCAACAATGAAAAATCCCAAATAAAACACCGTATATATTTTTTCCCTTTTTGCGTGCTTGTTTAGGATGGTGATGGCCCCGAGAAGGAATCGGTCTCTTACCTTCACGCCCAAAGTCCGCGATTTAAAATATAAAATCAATTGTATATTTCTTAACCCTCGCAAAAATTCTAGTGGAAGAGTTGTCAAAAAACCGGTGTTCATATGGAGTGGGAAGAACGAGAAAGGGAGGGGTCCTTTATTGTGGACAAGCACAACACTTTACCTGGATAGGGGGAAGAAACCTGATCTCGCTTTCTGGTTTCTTTCTTTTGTTTTTGTGTGTTTGTGTTTTAAGTGCGCTAATGACACAAAATAGTAGCCAAAACAGGAGCTTTTTTTACAAGGCTTCTTATTAAATCTTATACCGTAATCGATTAACCTTGCTCTTCGACTCGCCGACCATAGTTGGTGGCCCTGGCCTGAATATGAGGGACAGTGCGTATCGTTTGACCACTTGGCGGCGCCCTATTCTGTCCTGCCACCCACCGAAAACGAGTAGCACAGGGGTGTCAGACTCCTTTTAATCCGGGGGGGCCACACGATAGAACAAACATTCTGTCAGGGGGCCGGACTAGGAGATTAGAGAGAAAAAAAAGAGAGAAAGAAATTAGAGAAAGAGGGAGGGAAAAGGAGAGAGGGAGAGAGCGTGAGAAACAAAAGATAAAAAGTCGTGAGAGAGGCGGAGAAGAAAGGGAGAGGAAGAAAGAAATCCAAAGAGGAATAGAAAGACAGAAGGAGAGAAAAGAGAAAAGAAAACGTGAAGGTAGGAAGAGAGAAAAGGAAAAGGGAGAAAAGGAAAAGAGAAAAGGAAAAGAGAGAAAAGGAAAAAAGGAGTTCGAGCAAATGAAGTTAAAAAGACACAGAGAGTGAAAGAAACAAAGAGTAACAAAGGAAGAGAAAAAAAAGAGACACGGAGAGTGAAAGAGACAGAGAGTGGGAGAAAAGGGGTGGAAAAGAGAGAGAGAAAGAGAAAAAGGTAGAAAGAGAGATAAAGAGAGAGTGAGAGAGACAGAGAAAAGGGGAGAGAGAGAGAAAGGTAGGAGAAAGAGAGAGAGAGAAAAAGGGAGAGAGTGAGTGAGAGAAAAAGGGAAAAAGAGAGAGAGACAGAGAGTAAGGGAGGGAGAAAGAGAGAGAGAAAAAGAGAAAAAGGTAGAAAGAGATAAAAAGAGAGAGTGAGAGAGTCAGAGAAAAGGGGAGAGAGAGTAAGAGAAAAGGGTAGAAGGAGAAAGAGAGAGAGAAAAAGGGAGAGAGAGTGAGTCAGAGAAAAAGGGAGAAAGAGAGAGAGACAGAGAGAAGGGGAGGGAGAAAGAGAGAGAGAGAGAGAGAAAAAGGTAGAAAGAGAGATAAAGAGAGAGAGTGAGAGAGTCAGGGAAAATGGGAGAGAGAGTGAGAGAGAAAGGGAGGGAGAAAGAGAGAGAGAGAGAGAAAAAGGTAGAAAGAGAGATAAAGAGAGTGAGAGAGTCAGAGAAAAGGGGAGAGAGAGAGAGAGAGAGAGTGAGAGGTAAAAGGTAGAAGGAGAAAGAGAGAGAGAGAGAGAAAAGGGGAGAGAGTGAGTGAGTGAGTGAGAGAAAAAGGGAGAAAGAGAGAGAGACAAAGAGAAAGGGAGGGAGAAAGAGAGAGAGAGAAAGAGAGAGAGAGAGAGAGAGAGAGAGAAAAAGACAAAGAGCAACAAAGGAAGAGAAAAAGAGACAGAGAGTGAAAGTGACAGAATGGGAGAAAGAGGGTGGAAAAGAAAGAAAGAGAGAGAGAGAAATAAATACAAGTAAAGTGTCTTAGTTGGAGGCACCTGGCTTTGGCAACATCAAGTGGACATATTTCAACCTGCAGCTTGTTTTTCTCTTGCGCTTCTCTGAGTGTTGTCTCGCGGGCCGGATTCAATCCCCTAGCGGGCCTGATCTGGCCCACGGGCCGCCTGTTTGACACCTTTGCAGTAGCACAACGGAAAAAGACGAAATACTCAAGGTGACCGAAACGCATCACATTACTTTTGAAAAGAAGAAAAAGAAGAAAAAAAAGCACCAAAACATGAAAAAGAAAGAATAGGGAAAAATGAAAAAACGAGACAAAAACTAAAACTCAAGACAAAACGGAAAGAATAAAAAAAAAGGAGAGAAATTCCTTTTCTTTGTTTTTGTCCTTTTTCTTTCATTCTTTTCTTTATTTCCTTTATCTTTTTTCTTATCCATTTTCCTTTCTTACTTTCTTTTACCCTACCTTTTTTTATTCACGTTTTTCTCACTCGCCTCTTTTTCTTCATTCTTTTTTCGCGCCGGCTTTAGAAAAGACGTGGCCAGAAGACGGAAGAGAGATTGGAGAATGAGAGGGAGAATCAACGAAGACTAATTCGACAATAAATCTGCCCCCGTGTGGAAATGCCGGTCTCTTGTCAATATTTTCCCTAAATTAAGAAAAGAGCATGCATTGTTGGGTGAAAAAAGTTTGTGTTCGGTTAATGGAGTCAGATAACTACCGTAAATTCTGGACTATAAGCCGCTACTTTTTTCTCCTACTTTCAACCCTGCGGCTTATCCAGTGATGCGGCCAATTTATGTCATTTTTCTAACAGCTGCTAGCGGCGCTCGCGTGTTGCTACCATTAACTGCCCTGTCAAAGCTATATTATTATTATTAAAGCTTTGAAAACTCTTTCGGTGTACCGTCTTTCTTTGTAAATATGTGTAACCCGTGTATAATATGTATTTGCAACTGTATGTATTTATTTTAGACACTTATTCTGATATGTTTCGCACGGGTGAACGAAAAAGGAGGGGCGGAACAAACGCGAGGTGCCGAGTTTAAGTGGGGACCGCTAAAGGTGAGGGACAGACAAGGAAAGAAGAGGTTGCGTGAGTAAATGTCTTCATCTGATCTATTTTTCCCACCCTTACCTTTGGAAATATACACTTTTTCCCTTGGATTACTTTCAACGGGACCCGGACTCTGCAGGTCTGCATCGAACCTTAAGTACCGGTATCATTTTCCGTTCATTTCGCCGGCTGTGATTTTTGGACTGTAAAGAAGGACATTTAGTTTCAATCGCGGGACTTGAAGTCGGGTTAATTTTGTGTTTGTGTTACTTTTTTTTCATGTGGGCGCGTGCGGCTTATATACAGGTGCGGCTTGTGTACAAAGTACAAAATCGGTTTTCCTCTTAAAATGAAATGAAATGAACTGCATTTCTATAGCGCTTTTCAAGTCAATGACCTCCCAAAGCGCTTTACAATGTGCTCCACATTTCCCAATAGCGGCCTTGCAGCCATGTAAGGCGCTAACCTGCTTATTGGGGGTATTAGGGGTTCAGTGTCTTACCCAAGGACACTTCGACATGTAACACGGCTGAGCCGGGTTTCGAACCGGGATCCCTTGATCCCAAGACGAGCGCTCTACCTCCCGAGCTACTGCCGCCTCTGTGGCAGTAATGTGGTGGGTGCGGCTTATAATCAGGTGCGCTCTATAGTCCGGAATTTACGGTAATTGGTAAACGTTTGGGACATTTTACTGTGACACATTAAGACTCGCGACGAAGGGCGTCACAAATAAACGTGACTCGACTCAAAGTTGACCACTTTTTTCGCGGTCTTTCGCGAGGCGGGATCAGGACGAGCGACCTCGGTCTACCTTTGAGGCGAGCGACCACGATCGCCAACGTCAACAAGAGGCAAATCCGGCAAAAGCCGCCCGGACCGGCCGTGCATCCGAGCGTTCTCAAACAGCGGATTACCGCAACTTCTTGTGTAAACCGAGAAGCCGAAGGATACCGCGCAGCAGCATGAAGGGCATTGTTGGAGAAAGACTCGGGGTCTTGGATCATGTCATTTTCCTACCTGTCAAAGTCGGACAATTGCTACCCTTATTGAGGATTGGCATCCCCTTATTAAGCAACGCCGCACCTATTTACTCACAGCATTATACCAACAGCAAATTTAAGGTTGGCAGAAATAATGATAGATTCATTTTTAGTATTTATTTAAAAAAAAAACGGTTAGAATGATTTGTATTCTCTTTGATGATAAACGTCTTTGAGGAAAAAGGATCCTTTTAGTCATTGGGATTCCTCATATAAATGACAGTGTCTTTGCGGCATTGCTGTCGTTTTTTTTTTTGGGTTGTGTCTTTCTAGTATTACTCAAGAGCACGGGTGTTAAAGAGGCGGCCCGCGGGCCGGTTTAGGCCCGCGAAGAGATTGAATCTGGCCCGTGAGACAACACTCGGAGAAGGGCAAGGGAAAAACGAGCTGCAGGTTGAAATAGGTCAACTTGATGTTGCCAAAGCCAGGTGCCTCCAACAAAGACACTCTACTTGTATTTATTTATTTCTCTCTCTCTCTGTCTCTCTCTGTCTCTGTCTCTCTGTCTCTCTGTGTCTTTTTAACTTCTTTTGCTCTAACTTCCTTTTTTCCTTACTTCTCTTTTCTCATAGATTAAAGAGAAAGAAAAAGAGAACTGTGCTGCACACGCGCTAACCACTGCGCCACTGTGCTGCACTTGTATGATTATATCTTTTCATAATACAAGTGAATGACACCCTGGCGGGACCAATTAGACCAACTCATTTGAACTCATAGAACAAACATTCTGTCAAGGGCCGGATTAAAGAGAAAGAAAAAGACAGATAAAGAAATAAGAGAAAGAGGGAGGGAAAAGGAGAGAGGGCAGGACAAAGAAAGAAAAAGAGAGAGAGGGAGAAACAAAAGATTAACACTTGTGAGAGAGGGGAAAAAGAAAGGGAGAGGAAGAAAGAAATCCAAAGAGAAATAGAAAGACAGAAGGAAAGAAAAGAGAAAAGAAGACGTGAAGGGTAGGAAGAGAGAAAGGGAAAAGGAAAAAAGAAAGTTAGAGCAAAAGAGGGTAAAAGACACAGAGACAGAAAGAAACAAAGAGCAACAAAAGAAGAGAAAAAGAGAGACACAGAGAATGAAAGAGACAGACAGGGAGAAAAGGGATGGAAGAGAAAGAGAGAGATAAAAAGAGAAAGAAAAAGAGAGATAAAAGAGAAAGAGAGAGAAAGAGGAAGAAAGAGAAAGGGAAAGAAAGAGAAAGAGAGAAAGAAAAAGAGAGAGAGAGAGAGAGCTGTCCTGATCTGGCCTGCGGGCCGCCTGTGCCATGGTGCTAGTTTGGCGATTTTGTTGAAATTTGTCTGGAAAATATACAGTCGGCTCTTTAAATCTACAAAAAAAAAAAAAGATTCCCGACCCCCCGGCGTAGCGCGTGGAGCCCTTTTCGCGACGAAGGGCCAAACGAATAAACAGGACTCCGCTCGGCATAACGGAAGCCACACAACAGGTTTTTTTTGGCCGGCGTGCCAAAAGATTTCACGGCTTGCTACACGAGAGCTGTCAACCTTGTCAAAAGTTATGACACGACAATCTGAAGCAAGAACAACATCGCCAAAACAAACAAGAAATCCTGTCGATACAAATAACTAGCCTGCGATTGGCTGGCAACCAGTTCAGGGTGTCCCCTGCCCACTGCCCGATGATTGCTGGGATGGGCTCCAGCACCCCCGTGACCCTACTGAGGATAAGCCGTGCAGCTGATGAGATGAGATGAGACAAATAACTAGCCAAGTTGAAGGACACTTTCCAGTTCCATTTGTAAATGAGAGAGACTTTTAATCATGAGTTCGAACGTCCTCCATGTCCCGACCCATCTTCCCTCTAAGCTCCAAGATTTTCCGCGCACAAGAAAATCGAGCCGGCTCACAAAAATCAGGGCTCCAAATTGCTCATTAAGAAGCGAATTCAGTCCAAGTTACAGTGCATGAAGGTCAAAATACACGGGTTCCCCTGACGCTGTTTTCTAAATGCGGTATTTTGAAGATAGTTTATTCCTCCCCGTAGGGAAATTCACACTTCCAGCAGTATCCTTTTGTTGCTTATTAACAGATTAACAGGATGGCCTCGGGGTGCTGTGTTGTAGTTAGCAACAACGTTTATAAATGAATATTGTACGGTTTCATCTATTTTTTACCATCAAGGGTATATTCAAAAATAATGTCTAGAGAGTCACTTGTTCTTTTTATATACCGTATTTTCCGCACTATAAGGCGCACCTAAAAGTCTTCATTTTTTTCAAAAGCTGACCATGCGCCTTATAATACAGTGCGCCTTATATATGGATCAATATTAAATACTTACGCAACAGCCGCCGACTCGATTTTCCCCCGAACGCGGAGTCGTCCGCGGTGTATGCTGGGATTTATTTATATACCAATGTGTCAATCATCATTTGAATCGATCGCTATTGGCTGAAGTTATTCGGAGCCTCGGATTGGCTAAAGGGCCGAAACAAACCCTGCAATTGGCCGAAAAAGATGTGTCAATGATCCGTTGAATCGATCGCTATTGGCTGAAGTTATTCGGAGCCTCGGATTGGCTAGAGGGCCGAAACAAACCCTGCAATTGGCCGAAAAAACTGACTCTGAATAGCAAGCTTGCTAAACTACGCCATAAAGAAACATGTTTCATTAGTCTGTATTTGTAAATATTTTACTCTCTTGGATTTACTACACTCACGGTTGTAAGAAGACCATGGTTGCGTATCATTATTGAACGTGAGAACTTAGGTGAGCTACTCCGGCTATATATTTTCCCAGTATCTTGTTTCACACTGATCTCGATGTTTCTGTGATGAGTCTATTTTTAAATGAAACTCAATTCCAAGTGTTTATTGTCATATGCACAGTAAAGTTGCGAGCGAAAAAGAAAATAGAAACTAAGGAATGGTTGGCATTTCTTGAATCCCAAGACTTTAACCTTCCGAATGATATTTGAAACGATGCATTTGAGTGACATCGTACGGACACCGCATCCGCACGTGTCTACGACACGTATTTGCTTCTTTGCAAGCTTTGGGAATGTTAAGGGGGTAATAAGTTGGACTGAACCATCCGACTGTTTTGTCCACGTTCCCATTGTAGCGCCTTATAATCCAGTGCGCCTTATGTATGGAAAATATAGGACCAAAAACTATTTTTTGGGGGTGCGCCCTATAGTGCGGAAAATACGGTACTACTACAACATTTTGACCATGGAAATACAACAAAATACAACTGTAAAAAGTACAAAAACACGAGAGAAAGATTTTTGATTGTTACATCACGGAAATATTGGGCGCCCGCAGACCGTCGCTCGCCCAAAAAAATTCCTGATGTAATTTCCCGTTGGGGCCCCGCCAACTAAGAATTGGCCCCTGTCCAAACCCAGTGACCTCATTTTGGAAAACACACCCTGATCAACAGCGGATGCAATTAAAAACTCGTCTCGCCTTCTTTTCTTTCCACGCTTTTATCTAGGTCAAGTTTTTTTTGGAATACGCAAATGATATTACATCACCTTCTCTCCCAGACCACGACTCGCTCCCGAGTATAAGTCGCGCTTCTTTCGACCGGATCCAACAGCACAAACGTACAGGTCGTCTTCCGAAGGCCATTTAAAACATTTGAACTCGGGGGCCACACGATAGAACAAACATAATGTCTGGGGCCGGACGAGTAGATTCAAGAGAAACACAAAGAGAGATAAAGATATAAGAGAAAGAGGGAGGGAAAAGGAGAAAAAGAGAGAGAGGGAGAGAGTGTGAGAAACAAAAGATAAAAAGTCGTGAGAGAGGGGGAAAAGAAAGGGAGAGGAAGAAAGAATTCCAAAGAGAAATAGAAAGACAGAAGGAGAGAAAAAAGAGAAAAGAAAGCGCGAGGGGTGGGAAGAGAGAAAGAGAAAAGAGAGAAAAAGAAAAAAAGGAAGTTAGAGCAAAGGAGGTTAAAAGACGCAGAGAGAGAAAGAGACAAAGAGCAACGAAGGAAGAGAAAAAGAGAGACACAGAGAATGAAAGAGAGAGAGACAGAGTGGGAGAAAAGGGGTGGAAAAGAAAGAGAGAGAGGGAGAAAAAGAGAAAGAGAAAGACAAAGAGAGAGAGAGAGGGAGAGAGCGTAAGAAACAAGAGATAAAAAGTCATGAGAGAAAGAAAAAGAAAGGGAGAGGAAGAAAGAAATCCAAAGATAATTAGAAAGACAGAAGGAGAGAAAAAAAGAGAAAAGAAAGCGCGAAGGGTAGGAAGAGAGAAAGAGAAAAGAGAGAAAAGGAAAAAAAAGGAAGTTAGAGCAAAAGAAGTTCAAAAGACACAGAGAGAGAAAGAGACAAAGAGCAACAAAGGAAGAGAAAAAGAGAGACACAGAGAATGAAAGAGAGAGAGACAGAGTGGGAGAAAAGGGGTGGAAAAGAAAGAGAGAGGGAGAAAAAGAGAAAGAGGGAAAGAGCGTAAGAAACAAGAGATCAAAAGTTATGAGAGAAAGAAAAAGAAAGGGAGAGGAAGAAAGAAATCCAGAGAGAAATGAAAGACAGAAGGAGAGAAAAGAGAAAAGAAAGCGCAAAGGGTAGGAAGAGAGAAAGAGCAAAAAGAAAAGGAAGTTAGAGGAAAAGAGGTTAAAAGACACAGAGAGAGAAAGAGACAAAGAGCAACAAAGGAAGAGAAAAAGAGAGACCCCGAGAGTGAAAGAGACAGAGAGTGGGAGAAAAGGGGTGGAAGAGAGAGAGAGAGGAATAAATACAGTGTCTTTGTGAGAGGCACTTGGCTTTGGCAACATCAAGTTGACATATTTCAACCTGCAGCTCATTCTAGTTTGTAAAAAAATATACCGTACCTTCTCAATAAAAGCATGTACTCCCAAATCCATTCAATATGTAGACCGAGCAATTCGGGAAAAACTATGTGTAATGTAAGATCAAACATCAAACATTCCGGTTGTATCCACCATCTCTGTTTGTCCCTCACCCACTCATTATCCCCCCCCCCCCCCCACCCCACCCCCCCCCCCCCAAAAAAAAAAAAAACAAAGCCTACTTACAACAAAGACAGTTAGTTCTTTGTTCCTTTATCTCTTTGTTTCCTTATCCTCACTGAAAATGTGGAACTGGAGTCGTCCAATTTCGTTGTCACGGCATATCCCATGTTGTAACAATGACAATAAAGGCATATTCTATTCTATTCTATTTATTGACTTGACGCCATTGAGCGCGAGCTTATGTCAACTGAAGACACGGTGTGGACACTCTTATTGTGAAGGGGAGGGGAGGGGGAGACCCTGACACCATGCTTAGTCTTTTGCTCACCCCCCCTCCTTCAACTCCTCCCACCTCACCCCCTTCTTATGTGGCGCTCAGTTTATCATGGAGGAACTCGGCGACGTACGTATATTCTCTTCTGTCACATTTCATCTCAAGTTTGACTTTATTATACTAAAAGCGAGCGGTTGTTTGTAGTACCTAAACACGGCTAATTGTGCGTGGTTTGGTGTATTTGTTGTAAAAGCCGTTCGATGCAATAGCACCTCCACAACACTAGGGAGCATTGGCGCTCTTCCACGCTGTGGCGGATTTGTGAAGAAGAAATCGCATTCTTACTCCGCAAAAATAGGCTACATCGAAGCCGTTAGTTAAACCCCCTCCGCGTAAGTACGTCAACTATTTTTTAGTCATTGTGTAGTAATTTGCGGAGTCTTACTGCGTGTGAAGTGGTGCTACAAAGTGGAATGAACCCTTAAGTGTATTAATAGTAAACCCTTGAGAGGATTTCTTCTTCCGAGGGGGGCCCTTTCACTAAGAAAGAAGGCGCAGGCGCGTTTGACCTTTTTATTTTAACGTTCCAAAGAATCAAGTGCAATAGCACCTCCACAACACTAGGGAGCATTGGCGCTCTTCCACGCTGTGGCGGATTTGTGAAGAAGAAATTGCATTCTTACTCCGCAAAAATAGGCTACATCGAAGCCGTTAGTTAAACCCCCTCTGCCTAAGTGCATCAACTCTTTTTTAGTCATTGTGTAGTCATTTGAGGAGTGTTACAAGTGGTGCTACAAAGTGGAGTGGACCCTTAAGTGTATTAATAGTGAAACCTCGAGAGGATTTCTTCTTCCGAGGGGGGGCGTGGCGGAGAACGGGCAAGTACCGTTACCGAGTGTCTGTATTTGTTTTTTAAGTGTTTTGTTGCTTTTGTTTGTGTAGATAAACAAGGAAGAAGCAAAGAAAGGGTGGCACTCTTTTAACATTAAGAACATTTCAGTCTATTCTTTCAGCTTTCAGCCATTAGGCAAACCGCAATTGCCGGATTATTTTGGGGGGTTTGGCAACGATGACGTGCCGAGCACTTAACCAGAAACAGGAAAAACATCATGTTTGTGATCTGAAACCTATGAGAGTGATAATTATGTAATAATCACAAAAAATCAGAAGGGCCTTTTTGCAGGGCGTTTTGCTCTTGTGCTTCTCTTAGGGTCGTCTAAGACGACTTCCATTTACTCGAGTAAGTTTTGGACATTGGGTACCTCTCGGAGTATTCTTAAATCACTATATTTTTGAATTTGACTTGCGTAGATATGTGAAGAAGAAATTGAGTTACTCCGCAAAAATAGGCTACATTGAAGCCGTTAGTTAAACCCCCTCTGCGCAAGTACTCTTGAACTTTTTTTAACAAATCAGACGAGACTTTTTTCAAAGTATGTAGTAACGACTTCCATTTACTCGAGTAAGTTTTGGACGTTGGGAACCTCTCGGAGTATTCTTAAATCATTATATTTTTTAATTTGACTTGCGTGGACTTGTGAAGAAGAAATTGCGCCCTTACTCCGCAAAAAAAAGGCTACATTGAAGCCGTTAGTTAAACCCCCTCTGCTTAAGTACGTAAACTATTTTTTAGTAATTTTGTAGTATTTTGCTGAGTGTTACTGTACCAATATTTAGATTTTTGTAGTATCCATCATAACATTTGTATATGATTTCTGCTGTACTATTTATGTAGTATTTTAGAATTGGAATATTATTCATATTTTTGTAGTATTTCTGTCATCAAGCAGACCGATTTTTTATCACTATTTTTTTGTAATATTGTTGTAATTTGCAAGGTATTACTGTACTAATATTTTTTGTAATATTTTTTTTAGTATCTGTCATAACATTTGTATATTTTTGAATTTGTGAAGAAGAAATTGAGTTACTCTGCAAAAATAGGCTACATTGAAGCCGTTAGTTAAACCCCCTCTGCGTAAGTACGTCAACAATTTTTTAGTCATTGTGTAGTAATTTACAGAGTGTTACTGTACCAATATTCGGATTTTTGTAGTATCTGTCATAACATTTGTATATTTTTGAATTTGAGTAGATATATGTGAAGAAGAAATTGAGTTACTCCGCAAAAATAGGCTACATTGAAGCCGTTAGTTAAAAGGAAAAAGGGAAGAAAGAGCAAAAGAAGGTAAAAAGACAGAGAGACAGAGACAGAGAGAGACAGAGAGAGACAGACAGAGACAGACAGAGACAGAGAGAGACAGAGAGAGAGAGAGACAGAGAGAGAGAGAGAGAGAAGGAGAGAAGAGAAGTGGAGAAAGAGAGAAGCGAGAAGCAAGAGAGAAAGAAAAAGAGAAAAGGAAAAAAGGAAGAAAGAGCAAAAGAAGGTAAAAAGACACACAGAGAGAGAGAGAAAGAATGAGAGGAGGAGAGAAGAGAATTGGAGAAAGAGAGAAGCGAAAAGCAAAAAAGAGAGAGAAAAAGGAAGAGAAAGGAAAAAGGAAGAAAGAGCAAAAGAAGGTAAAAAGATAGAGAGAGAGAGAGAGAGAGAGAGAGAGAGAGAGAGAGAGAGAGAGAGAGAGAGAGAGAGAGAGAGAACAGAGAGAGAGAATGAGAGGAGAGAAGAGAGAAGGGGAGAAAGAGATGTGAGAAGCAGGAGAGAGAGAGAGAAAAGGAAGAGAAAAGGAAAAAAGGAAGAAAGAGCAAAAGAAGGTAAAAAGACAGAGACAGAGACACAGAGACACAGAGACACAGAGAGAGAGAGAGAGAGAGAGAGAGAGAGAGAGAGAGAGAGAGAGAGAGAGAGAGAGAGAAGGGGAGAAGCGAAAAGCAAAAGAGAGGAAGAGAGAAAAGGAAGAAAAAAGGAAGAGCAAAAGAAGGTAAAAAGACACAGGAGAGAGAGACAAAGAGTAACAAAGAAAGAGACAGAGAGAAAGAGAGTCAGAGAAAAAGGGAGGAAGAGAAAGAGAGAGAAATACAAGTTAAGCATTTGTTCGAGGCACCTTACTTTGGCAACATCAAGTGGATATAGTTCAACCTGCAGCTCGTTTTTCTCTTGCGCTTCTCTGAGCCCTGTTTGAACTCAATAAATAAGACGTTGCTACGGTGACTCAGTACTTTTTTTTTCCCAGCGAGTCACGATTCGGATGACTTTTGGCGACTCTGCTCGATCGTCGGGCCGAAACCTAGGCGTCTCAGTCAACACTCGGCAGTGTTGATTCAACAAAGACCTTGAGCCGGGAATCGAAGCCGACTCAGAGTACTCTTTGTTTTGCTATCAGAGTAAATAGAAGAGTCTTACTGAAAGATGCAGGCGCGAAGCTCGTCCACCGAAAGAGAAAATGGTTGCCTTCCATCCTTAGAGAATGTCTTCGTGTTCCAAGATCCATTCTCACTGCGCCTGAAACCGCTAAATCAATACATGTAAATGTAAATGCATGTCTATAGCGCTTTTCAAGTCAGCGAAGAGCTCCCAAAGCGCTTTACAATGTGCTTCACACTTACCCAATCACACACACACTCAAACACCAATAAGGAGTCAGCCTCGAAATGTTTTGAGGATAATCAAGATGATAAATGGTCTGCATTTCTATAGCGCTTTTCAAGTCAATGAAGACTTCCCAAAGCGCTTTACAATGTGCTTCACACTTACCCATTTACACACACACTCACACACCAATAGGGAGTCGGCCTCCAAACCTTTTGAGGATAATCAAGATGCTAAATGGTAAATGGACTGCATTTTTATAGCGCTTTTCAAGTCAAAAATGTGTTACAATGTGCTTCACACTTACCCATTCACACACACACTCACACACCAATAGGGAGTCAGCCTCCAAACGTTTTGAGGATAATCAAGATGCTAAATGCTAAATGGACTGCATTTCCAAGAGCTTTTCAAGTCAATGAAGAGCTCCCAAAGCGCTTTACAATGTGCTTCACACTTACCCATTTACACACACACTCACACACCAATAGGGAGTCGGCCTCCAAACCTTTTGAGGATAATCAAGATGCTAAATGGTAAATGGACTGCATTTTTATAGCGCTTTTCAAGTCAAAAATGTGTTACAATGTGCTTCACACTTACCCATTCACACACACACTCACACACCAATAGGGAGTCAGCCTCCAAACGTTTTGAGGATAATCAAGATGCTAAATGGTCAATGGTAAATGAACTGCATTTATACAGTGCTTTTCAAGTCAATGAAGACCTCCCAAAGCGCTTTACAATGTGCTTCACACTTCACACACCCATTCACACACTCACACACTCACACCCATAGGGAGACAGCCATGCAAGGCACCTACCTGCTTATTGGGGGCATTAGGGATTCAGTCTCTTGCCCTAGGACACTATCCTAAAGGGTTTAGCGTAGCTTATCAGTGAGTATCAAGCCTCTGTTGTAGAAATTGGAGGTCCGATAATCGAGAGAAAAGTCTTCTCATAAGTGGATAAGAGAAATAGACAGGAGCCAGCCTCGTTACGGAGGGAGATGTCACTTTATTGATGCGTCAATAAAGATCTCACAGAGCTAGGAACATGACAATGTATTTAAAGCTGGTAGTGACGATTAGGCTTCGATTGAGTACACCCCAAAAGGCGGTCCTGTATCACGTATCAAGTACAGAGCGTCCCGTCCCTTGCACGCTATCTTCAAGGAAACTTAATGTCTGCCAAGAGTATCTTCAAGGATGTCTACCCGACCGTTTCCCACTACTGTAAGCAAGTCTTTCTAAATTTCTACATGTATGCAAGTCTATTCTACATTTGCAAGTGTATTTACCACAACACCTCTGGGAAGGATTCAGTTTGAGGGTTGGCCCCCACTTCCTGGTCTTGCTTCCTGTATCCAGTGATTGAAGTCCGAAATGTCCTCTTGAAATATCCAGCAAAAATGGCGTTTCTTCCGAAAGGCCCGCCATACAAACAAGCAGTACGTCTTAAACGTGTTTTATTCGAAAAAAACTGCAGTAAAACCGTAAACGTGCAATATCAGGTGAGAACAAACAGTACTTGCCATCCGACATGCAACGAGCCCCCCCACCGTATTTTGGTACACTATTAAAACATATCCAGTTGTAGTCCATAAATATACTTTGGCGTTTGGTGAAAAAAAACACTGCGCCTTTAAAAAAAAGTAGAAAGGACCTTTTCTCTTCCTCGTCTTGATAAAGTTGGAGGAGGGGTCGTCGTGGCAACAGTCAGGTGATTCCCCCCGAATCAGGAAGAAGATGTCAAGGAATCTGTATAGAAAATCAAAATAAAATATATAGAAATATATCGAAAAGGTACCCGGGATGGTTCCTGGTGGTACCTCTGAGGTTCGGGGGAGGACGAGGAGGTTTGAAGGAACTTCCTTGCGCCAAAGTATCCACGATCCAGCTCAGTGCGCCGGAGCAATATTCCATCTGTCAAACAGTCCCGTTCTTAAAGGGGCAGTGTGTCATTTAAGCGGGCTCGGGTGACGAAAGAAACGGCGTCGTGTTGCGGGACGCTTACAGAAAAATACAACGTCATAAGCAGACCGATTTGTTAGAACTACTTTTTAGTGTGTAGTAGTTTGCAGAGTGTTACTGTACCAATATTTTTGTAATATCTGTCATAACATTCGTGGATTATTTCTGCTGTACTATTTATGCAGTATTTTAGAATTGGTATAGTGTTTGAGTTAACGTACTTTTGAAGTATTCGCAAAGTAGTATTTTCCTATTTGTAGCAATTCCAGAGTACTACTATTGTCCGTTACAGAAAAATACAACGTCATAAGCAGACCGATTTGTTAGAACTACTTTTTAGTGTGTAGTAGTTTGCAGAGTGTTACTGTACCAATATTTTTGTAATATCTGTCATAACATTCGTGGATTATTTCTGCTGTACTATTTATGCAGTATTTTAGAATTGGTATAGTGTTTGAGTTAACGTACTTTTGAAGTATTCGCAAAGTAGTATTTTCCTATTTGTAGCAATTCCAGAGTACTACTATTGTCCGTTACAGAAAAATACAACGTCATAAGCAGACCGATTTGTTAGAACTACTTTTTAGTGTGTAGTAGTTTGCAGAGTGTTACTGTACCAAAATTTTTGTAGTTTCTGTCATAACATTCGTATATTATTTCTGCTGTACTATTTATGTAGTATTTTAGATTTGGTGTAGTATTTCTGTTGATGTATTTTTGAAGTATTCGCAAAGTAGTATTTTCGTATTTGTAGCAATTCCAGAGTACTACTATTGTCGGTTAGAGAAAAATACAACGTCATCAAGCAGACTGATTTATTAGAACTACTTTATAGTGTGTAGTAGTTTGCAGAGTGTTACTGTACCAATATTCTGATTTTTGTAATATCTGTCATAACATTTGTATATTATTTCTGCTGTACTATTTATGTAGTATTTTAGAATTGGTATAGTATTTTTGTAGTATTTCTGTTGACGTATTTTTGAAGTATTCGCAAAGTAGTATTTTCGTATTTGTAGCAATTCCAGAGTACTACTATTGTCGGTTACAGAAAAATACAACGTCATCAAGCAGACTGATTTATTAGAACTACTTTATAGTGTGTAGTAGTTTGCAGAGTGTTACTGTACCAATATTCAGATTTTTGTAATATCTGTCATAAAATTTGTATATTATTTCTGCTGTATTATTTATGTAGTATTTTAGAATTGGTATATTATTCATATTTTTGTAGTATTTCTGTCATCAAGTAGACCGATTTTTTTATCACTGTTCAACTATTTTTTAGTAATTTTAGTATTATAGAATTGGTATGTTATTCATATTTTTGAAGTATTTGCAAAGTAGTATTTTCATATTTGTAGCAATTCCACGAGTACTACTATTGTCGGTTACAGAAAAATACAATGTCATAAGTAGACAGATTTGTTAGAACTACTTTTTAGAGTGTAGTAGTTTGCAGAGTGTTACTGTACCAATATTTTGTAGTATCTGTCATGACATTCGTACATTATTTCTGCTGTACTATTTATGTAGTATTTTAGAATTGGTATAGTGTTTCTGTTGACGTACTTTTGAAGTATTCGCAAAGTAGTATTTTTATATTTGTAGCAATTTCAGAGTACTACTATTGTCCGTTACAGAAAAATACGACATCATCAAGCAGACCGATTTGTTAGAACTACTTTTTAGTGTGTAGTAGTTTGCAGAGTGTTACTGTACCAATATTTTTGTAGTATCTGTCATAACATTTGTATATTATTTCTGCTGTACTATTTATGTAGTATGTTAGAATTGGTATAGTATTTTTGTAATATTTCTGTTGACGTATTTTTGAAGTATTCGCAAAGTAGTATTTTTGTATTATTTTTTGTAGTAATTCCAGAGTATTGTAGTATTTCCATAGAGGTAGTTTTGTAGTATTATGTTGCAATACTTTAGTTGTTCATTTGTATACTAGTATACAAGTATTTTTACGGTATTGTTTTCCTTTTACGAATGTAAGCAAAATAATTATGTGGTCCTGGTTTTTAAGCATTAGGTTTTATATTTAGTTTTGTAGTATTTCTTGACTATATTTGTAATATTACCGTAAATTTATTTTTGTAGTAATCGTGTTGTAATACTTCAGTTGTACTTTTGTATCCTAGTATTACTGTCATAGTATTTTTACGAATGTAAGCAAAATAATTATGTGGTCCCGGTTTTTAAGCATTAGGTTTTATATTTAGTTTCGTAGTATTTCTTGACTATATTTGTAATATTACCGTCAATTTATTTTTGTAGTAATTATGTTGTAATACTTCAGGTGTACTTTTGTATCCTAGTATTACTGTCATAGTATAGTATGTATGTTGAAGAAATAAGCCGCAGTATTGGCTGGCAACCAGTTCAGGGTCTCCCGTTCCCACTGCCCGAAGATGGCTGGGATGGGCTCCAGCAACCCCGCGACCCTACTGAGGATAAGCGGTGGAGCTAATGAGATGAGATGAGATTACCTCGCTCTCCAGAGTCCTGAGTCGGTGGTCCAGGTCCCGGCTCTCCGTCAGATGTTTCATCACGCCGTCCACCCTGCAAAACCAGACCTTTTCAATCCACTCGACACCAGAAAAATGGAGAGGACGATGGAATATTAAGCCGGTTCTCTGTTTGGAGCCATGTTTCTTGAGCTTGATTGCTCTCGAAATTCGGAAAAATCATTGACACCGAAATAAAATGCGCTTTAGAGATGTTTCTGAACAAAACGATATTTTTTAGGGGTTCATGATTTGGAAATAGGGGCAGCAAGGCGGCACAGTTCTGAGGTCGTGCGATCGAACCTCCTGTGTGGAGTTTGCATATTCTCCCCGTGGTTGTGGTCCAAATTGTCTCTTGGATTGAATGAGCGAGCGAATTGTCTGTCCCTGTGTGCTTTGCAACTGTCTGGCAACCAGTTCAGGGTGTCCACTGCCCAAAGACGGCAGGGATGGGCTCCAGCACCCCCGAGACCCTACTGAGGATAAGCGGTGCAGATAATGGATGGAAGGATGGATATTAATATGAACTTTACATATGTAGGCTTTTCTGAACAAAACAATCTTTTCGGGGTTCATGATTTTGAAATAGGGGCAGCAAGGCGGCACAGCTCTTAGGTCGTGAGATTTAACCTCCTGTTCGGAGTTTGCATGTTCTCCCCGTGCTTGCATGGGTTTCCTTCCACATTCCAAATGTCAGGTGAATTGGCCGGTCCAAATTGTCTCTAGGAGCGAATGAGCGAGTGAATTGTCTGTCCCTGTGTGCCCTGCGATTGGCTGGCTACCAGTTCAGGGTGTCCATTGCCCAAAGACGGCAGGAATGGACTCCGGCACCCCCGAGACCCTACTGAGGATAAGCAGTGCAGATACTGGATGGAAGGATGGATATTAATATGAACTTCACATATGTATGCGTTTCTGAACAAAACAATCTTTGTTGGGGTTCATGATTTTGAAATGTCGTGTTGGAAAACGTTCGGAGGCACTGCTTAAGAAAACAAGGCATGCGTGTATAAACTAGCAAATCATATTTGAAATGCGTTTGTTTAGGATTAAATGATTGCAAACGCTTAAAAAGAATCTTTATAAAAACATTGGAGAGAAAAATCAGGTTACGTAGCTCCAAACATAACAGTCATAAAGCGCCGCTAATCCGTTTCTCGACAATCCTGTTCTACGTTGCGGACATTTTATCGTTCGGCTGGGAAATTTGAAGGCGTCTGGACGACTTACTTGGCAGCCATGCGCTTCAGCCTCTCCGAGTCGCTACTCTTCTGGATTTTGTTCTGAGCGGTCAAGAAGTCCTCCTTCTGAATGGTTTCCCACGTCATGAGTCGGTTGGCCGCTTTGCCTTTCAGCTGCAAAACTCCAATCGGAGACAAGCGCGAATCATTTCCCTTCTCGACCATCTCATCTTCTGTTCTGGGGTCCAAATATAGCCCGGGGGCCCAGACTTTGAGATCCCATCCAGTTTTGCATTCAAGAGTCAATATACACGCAGATTATTTTAGAGAGAAGGTCGTTGGGCGTCGTCCCAAAAATATACGCAGAGAGAAGGTATGACAAAAAGGGAACGCTCCTTATTGCATTGGGGACACGTTCCAAGTTCCAGACGTTCAACATTGGTCTTCATAGTGTTCTCAAATAAAGTTATCTGGTGTATCAAAGGACTGCACAGGATTACAATCACACCATCGCCTGATCTCAAACCAACATGCGGGCAAGGGAAAACTCCAAACCTCATATTTGGGTTTAAACAAATTAGCTTCATCAAATTGGTCTTGAAACGCTCACAGTTCAGATAAACCAGGTTCCCGTTTCTAAGCAATAAGTTCGACATTTAGTTTTGGACTTTTCGTTTTGTATATTTGTTCTAGTATTTTTGTAGCATTGATGTAGTGGTATATTTACAGAAATACTGTAGTAGTATTTCTGTAGTGGTATTTCACTTTTTTAACTGAAAGCAAAACTATATATTAGGTCCCCAATTTTAAGATCGGATATTTACTCGTGTTGTACAATTTCTGTGGTTGTATTTCCGAAATTATACTGTAGCATTTTTGTAGTATTACTGTACTGCTCTGTTGTAGTAATTTAAGCATTATAGTATTCCTGTTTTCAGAAGTTTTTCTCTTTCTTTTCTCTCGCGTTTTGTTTTTCTAGAGTAGCATTTTGGTATATTTCTGTAATATATTACATGTATTAATGTAGTTGTACTTAGTATTACTGTTGTTGAATTGTTCTAGTATTTCTGTAGTAGTACTTAAGTATTATAGTATACTTTAGTACTATTTTTATACTTTTTCTGTACTATTTCTCTTTTCAAGACAGAAGCAAAATATTATTTCTTAAAAACTCAATTTGATATTTTGTTTTGTAGTAAGTTTGTGATATTTTGTACTATCTCTGAAGTGGATACACAAAAGGACAGCGAGGAAAAAAAAACTATGTTTTTATGAGTAATACTTCATCTACGATTATGTATATACTGTCGGGATATTTTTACGGTATTGGATTAGCGGACGGGCAGCACGGCGGCACGGTGGTTAGCGCATGTGCGACACAGTTCATGTCTCGGGAACCTCCTGCGTGGGTTCAAATCCAGCTCCAGACTTCCTGTGCGGAGTTTGTACGTTCTCCCCGTGCTTGCGTGGGTTTCCTCCCACATTTCAAAAAACATGCATTTCAGGTGAATTTGCCGATCCTAATTGTCCCTAGGTGTGAATGAGCGAGTGAGTTGTCTGTCCCCGTGTGCCCAGCGATTGGCTGGCAACCGGTTCAGGGTGTCCCCTGCCCACTGCCCGATGATTGCTGGGATGGGCTCCAGCACCCCCGCGACCCTACTGAGGATAAGCGGTGAAGCTGATGAGATGAGATTGGCGGACCGGATGAAAAAGCCCGCTGCGAGCGAAAGTGGCCCGCGGGCCGTTGTTTGCCCACCCCGCTTCCGAGGACCCGATGGATGGTACTCACCAAAATGGTGAATCTTGACGGAGGAGACTTTCCGGATGTTCCTCTTGATGAAGAGATTGATGTGCGAGAGGATGATGAACGGCGGCGCTAACGAAGGCCGGGAGTGGTACTGCACGATCAGGTTGTAGCGCTGAAACTTCCAGTAGATGTCGCTGTTGGCCTGCACCTCGGAAAATGTGGAACTACCACAAAGACAATTGTGGCAGTTACGGTATTTAGTGTCTGTGGTTTTTTTTTGTGCATGTTTGTCACTCACTCGGATTTCAGATCAATAAAACGATTTTAACGTCAAACAGAGACAACCCAGGGAAATACAAATGTGGATTCCGTTCTCGAAGGCACGAAAAAAAATCAAAACCTATCTGGCCTTTGTGAAAAAAGCATTGCCCCATTTCGGCCCGAATTGGACGTGGCACTCCAGGTCCACATTTTACAGTGAGGATAAGGAAAACAAAGAGATAAAGGAACAAAGACAATGTTTGCACTGTCTTTGGTGCAGGCTTTGTTTTCCTTCTGAGGGAGATGTATGAGGGGGTGAGGGACAGACAGAGATGGCCGGATCCGACTAGATGTTTGATTTTACTGTACACACGGTCCAGGGTTTTTTTCCTAATTGCTCAGTCCACGTGTTGAATGGATTTGGGAAGTACAGTCCTTAAACATGCCCGATTAAAGTCGCCGGCGACGCTAAAAGCTCCGTCGGGGTGTACAAGCTGCTGTTTATTGATAGCAGCGGGCAGGAGATTTTGCGCTATCTAACGTTAGCATCCGGTGGAACCTAAACAGCAAGCACAATGACCACCGTTAGCTCTCTCGGTAGATAGAAGGGTCTACACGATACTGCTAGATATTTGAATTTCTAGAATTTGGCAGCCATAACGTAACTCAAACGTTTACAATCATTGGTAATGAGTCTTTCACAACCGAATGTTAGCCCACTCTTCTTTGCAAAATCAATTCTGCCATATTGGAGCGTATTTTAACACAAACTGCCAGGTTAAGTTCACACCACAGCATCTCAATGGAATATCAATCCAGATTTTGACGCAGCCACTGCAGAACCTTCATTTTTCTTTGTTTTTTTTGAGCCAATCAGAGGCAGACTTGCTGGTATATCGGGATTCTAGAGGGCTTGAATGTAAACTGATGGCTGAACCTTCTCCTTTAGGATCTGGTGTCAACCACACCGAGTTTTCCTGGTTTTGAGGCAGCAAAGCAGTCTCAGACCATCACGCTACCACCACCATGCTTTACAGTTGGCTTCATGTCAGAATTGGAATCGTCTTAATTGTCATTGATATCAACGTTGTATGCGATGGGATTAGACTCGGCACTCCGAGGTAAATCATGTAATATAAAGGTGAAGAAGAGAAAAAAGATAGGGATGAATAATTAAAGAAGGGGATTTACAACATAGTGCTGAGAAAAACTTACCCAAATTAAAATAGTAATGCAATAAAAAACAATAGTTAATTGTGACATGTCCTTTTTTGTCAAACACTATGAATTTTTTTCCACCAAAAAGTTCCATTTTTGACTCATCAGTCCAAAGAATGTTTCTCCAGAGGTTTTGAGGATAATCAAGATGCTTTTTGGCAAAAGGGAGACGACTCCTTGTGTTCTTTTCCGACAGCAATAGTTTCCGCCTAGGAACTCTCCCACAGACGCCATTTTTGGCCAGCGTCTTTCTTCTGGTGGAGTCGTGAGTGGAAAATGAAGTCTGGCTTGAAATCCGATGGAGGACGCTGTGGTGTGACCTTAACCGGGCAGTTGGTGCTAGAAACCCCCCAATATGGAAGATTTGAAATGATCTTGCAAAGAAGAATGGGCCAAAATTCCTCCAAAGTGATGTGAAAGACTCATTCGCAATGCTCCTAAATGTTGGATTTCTGTTACGAGGTGGTTCAACCGGGGCAATGCCATTTCCACACGGAGCCAGCGAGGTTTGGGTTTCTTTGTGCCTTGCTCAATGGAATCGACGAGTGATAAATGTACAAAAAAAAAACACAGGAAATCGGGGAGGGGGCAAATGATTTTTCAGGGCACCGTAGGCGGACGGGCATACCTAAACATGGCAATGAGAAGATTGATAAGCAGGATGTTGGTGACCAGCAGATAAACAACCAGCAGAATGACCACCAGCCAATTACTGTACGTAATCCGACAAGGCTCCGCCCCCTCGTCGATCAGCGTCACGTTATTGGTGCAGGCCATGTCCCAGTCTTTCCCAACTGCTCAAAATAAAGAAGAAAGCAATCTCAGACGGGCTCAAAATGTGACGAGACCGTCCGGACGACGAGCCGCTACTTGATTTTCTACGTCTTTCTGCGGTTTCTTCTTTTTTTTTTGCAAGGGGTATCCGAATGTTTCATTCAAAGAAAACATTGCCATTTCTGCCAAGTGCTCTGAATGTCAAAGTGAAAAATATCAATGATGCGCAGGCAAACTGCAGAAGGGACTATGACTCTCTATCCCCGGGGTGTCAAACTCGGGGGCCACACGATAGAACAAATATTCTCTCGGGGGCCGGACTAGTAGATTAGAGAGAAAGAAAAAGAGAAAAAGAGGGAAAAAGAGGGTGGGACAAAGAAAGGGAGAAAGAGAGAGAATGCGAGGAACAAAGGAAATAAAAAGAAAAAGTGAGAGGGGGAAAGAAGGAGTACTTTAAATAGCAAAGCATCTGTAGTAGTATCTCTCTTTCTCTGTCTCTCTCTCTTTCTCTCGATATTTGTCTATCTCTTTCTTGCTTTCTCTTTTTTCTCTTTCCTTCTCACTCTCTCTTTCCCTCTTTTTTCTTCTCTCTCTCTTTCTCTCATTTTTTTCATTCTCTGTCTTTTCTCTTTCTCTCTAACTTTCTTCACTTTTTTTTCTCTTTCCTTCTCATTACCTCTCCCTCTTTTCCTCATTTTGTTCTATTTCTCTCCCTCTTTTTTGCTCTTTCCTTCTTTTTTCTCACCGTCTCATTCTTCCTCACTCTCTAATCCCTACTCTCGTTATCTCTTTTTCTTACTCTATCTTTTTCACCTTTTTATTCTTTTGATCTTTCTCTTTCTCACTTTCTTTAATTTTCTTTATTGGTCTTTTTTTTACTCTTTTCTTTTCTCAGTCTTTCTTTCTCCCCTTTTTTCTATGTTTGTCTTTATCGTGTTCTCTCTCTCTATTCCTCTCACTTTTTCTCCATGTTTCTGTCTCGCTCGCCTTCTCCGTCTCTTACATGTTGGCTCTCTCTCTAAATAGGAATAAAATGACTCCATTTTGTGCAGGCTTGGTAGTAACGGAATACATGGAACGGCAAAAATGATGTTGGATTGATTTTCGTTTTGTTTCCGTCGCATTTGATGTTCGTTTTGCCGGAGATCAAAGAGATCCAAGCCAGGAGAGAAAGCTTACCGCGTGTTGTGAGTCATCATTTGATTCCTATTGAGTTTCTTTTGTCTTTTCTTAGCATATTTGGTATTGGAGTCATCCAAAAGTCAGTGAAAGTAATCCAGTTAAAGTAACCCTACCCAACCCTGGTTTTGCCGGAGATCAAAGAGATCAAAGCCAGCAGAGAAAGCTTACCGCGTGTTGTGAGTCATCATTTGATTCCTATTTAGTTTCTTTTGTCTTTTATTAGCATATTTGGTATTGGAGTCATCCAAAAGTCAGTGAAAGTAATCCAGTTAAAGTAACCCTACCCAACCCTGGTTTTGCCGGAGATCAAAGAGATCAAAGCCAGCAGAGAAAGCTTACCGCGTGTTGTGAGTCATCATTTGATTCCTATTTAGTTTCTTTTGTCTTTTCTTAGCATATTTGGTATTGGAGTCATCCAAAAGTCATTGAAAGTCATCCCGTTCAAGTAACCCTACCCTGGCCTTGTAGAAAATTCCTAAATCGGAGCGCTCCGGAGTCCGGAATGGAGGGTAGAATGTCGGGCCCCTACCGTCCATTTCTTCCACGGGAATCTGGCCAAAAATATGTAAATAGGGCCGGTAGAAAACCCGTCGGAAAATGCGATCCAGGCGAGGGTCGTAGGAATACAGCAAGGCTTGGTTGGCCACCCCGTAAGCCATCAGCCACACCCCCAGGAAGAAAAGGAAGAAGAAGACGTCTTTCATCTGGAGAAAAAAAAAATAAACCTGAGAATTGCACATTTTCCCATCAGGTTCCGGTGGGCCGCCGGGGTGTCATTCACGGGTGTCAAAACAGGCGGCCCGCGGGCCGGATCAGGCCCGCTAGGGGATTGAATCCGGCCCGTGAGACAACACTCAGAGAAGCGCAAGAGAAAAACAAGCTGCGGGTTGAACGCCAGGTGCCTCTCACAAAGACACTGTACTTGTATTTCTCTCTTTCTCTCTCTTTTCCGCCCCTTTTCTCCCACTCTCTTCCACACCTCTTCTCCCTCTGTCTCTGTTTCTTCCACTCTCTTTCTCCCTCTCTCTCTTAACCACTTTTGCTCTAACTTTCTTTTTCTCCCTCTCTCTCTTAACCTCTTTTGCTCTAACTTATTCTCTCTCTCTCTCTCTCTTAACCTCTTTTGCTCTAACTTTCTCTCTCTCTCTCTCTCTCTCTCTCTCCCTTAACCTCTTTTGCTCTAACTTTCTCTCTCTCTCTCTCTCTTAACCTCTTTTGCTCTAACTTTCTCTCTCTCTCTCTCTTAACCTCTTTTGCTCTAACTTTCTCTCTCTCTCTCTTAACCTCTTTTGCTCTAACTTTCTCTCTCTCTCTTAACCTATTTTGTTCTCTCTCTCTCTGTCTCTCTCTCTCCCTCTCCCACACCTTTTCTCCCTCTCTGTCTTTCACTCTCTCTCTCTCTATCTGTGTCTTTTAAACTCTTTTGCTCCAACTTCCTTTTTTCCCTTTCTCTCTTTTCTCTTTCTATCTTTCTCTCTTCCTACCCTTCGCGCTTTCTTATCTCTTTTCTCTCCTTCTGTCTTTCTATTTCTCTTTGGATTTCTATCTTCCTCTCCCTTCTTTTTCCCTTCTCTCACAACTTTTTATCTCTTTTGTTTCTCAGGTTCTCTCTCTCTCTGTCTCTCTTTGTCCCGCCCTCTCTCCTTTTTACTTCTTCTTTCTCTTATTTCTTTCTCTCTCTTTTTCTTTCTCTTGAATCTACTCGTCCGGCCCCCGACAGAATGTTGGTTCTATGGTGTGGCCCCCGGAGTTAAAAGGAGTTTGACGCCCCCGATCTAGCGTCTTGAATCGGCTCTCGGAAAGCACCGGACAGATCCAAAATGAAGAAAATGTTCCGGCGTCCTTACCATCTTTCCGACGATGATGATTTTGGGCCCCAGTTGTTTGTGGATGGCAAAGATGTGAATGAGGCGGAGGGTGAAGACCATGTAGTCCACACACAGGACATCTCGACCCAATTCGTAAGACCAGTCGAACATCCTGAAGAAAAACAGATTGCGTCCCGGTTACGAACCCTCCATCCTCCTAGCGCTCGACTTTTTCATATCGTCCTCCGCCGTTATTACAGGCGCAAGTTCACTGTTTTGTCATGTCTCCCGTCTCCTATTTTCAACACTTTCGACTTATCGAATCGAGCATACGTGTGCGTACTATCGATTGTGCTGTCGGAAGGACCCGAGCGCAGGACCAGGGTTGGGTAGGGTTACTTGAACTGGATTACTTTCAATTATTTTTAGAGTACTCCAATACCAAATATGCTAATAAAAGACCAAAGAAACTAAATAGGAATAAAATGATGACTATCAAGACGTGGTAAGCTTTCTCTCCTGGCTTTGATCTCTTTGATCTCCGGCAAAACCAGGGTTGGGTAGGGTTACTTCAACTGGATTACTTTCAATGACTTTTGGATTACACCAATACCAAATATGCTAATAAAAGACAAAAGAAACTCAATAGGAATAAAATGATGACTATCAAGACGTGGTAAGCTTTCTCTGCTGGCTTTGATCTCTTTGATCTCCAGCGAAACCAGGATTGGGTAGGGTTACTTGAACTGGATTACTTTCAATGACTTTTAGAGTACTCCAATACCAAATATGCTAATAAAAGACAAAATAAACTAAATAGGAATAAAATGATGACTCACAAGACGTGGTAAGCTTTCTCTGCTGGCTTTGATCTCCGGCAAAACCAGGGTTGGGTAGGGTTACTTGAACTGGATTACTGTCAATGACTTTTAGATGACTCCAATACCAAATATGCTATTAAAAGACCAAAGAAATTCAATATGAATAAAATGATGACTCGCAACACGCGGTAAGCTTTCTCTCCTGGCTTTGATCTCCAGCAAAACGAACATCAAATGCAACAGAAACAAAATGAAAATCAATCCAACATCATTTTTTGCCCTTCCGTGTATTCCGTTACTCCCCAAGCCTGCACAAAATGGAGTCATTCTTTTGTTTTTTTATAAGCATATTTGGTATTGGAGTAATCCAAAAGTCATTGAAAGTAATCCAGTTCAAGTAACCCTACCCAACCCTGCGCAGGACACAAGGGATGTGGTCAAACCTCACTAGGGGGGCTCCTTTTTGATAGAATAGAATAGAATACACCTCTATTGTCATTGTTACAAAATGGGTTAACATATTGTGACAACGAAATCGGGCATGGCACTCCAGGTTCACGTATTCACAGTGAGGATAAAAGAAACCAAGAAGATAAAGGAACAGAGAAGATAAGGTTATAAAAACAAGGAGCAACAAAAGACTATCGGTGAGAAGGAGGAAATCTTGAGGGGGGGGGGCTTGCGAGGGATACTAGACAGGGGGGGGGTCTTGGGTTTAGGAAAAGTCTTGAAGGGAATATTTGGGACTACCTTTAAATAATGATCCAAAAAATGCGGGTACTATTATACACACATGCATGTTTTTAAGTACTAGTAGTTCAAAAAATTCTATTTCTTTGACCTCACTGTGAATCTGTGAATGTGTGAAACTGGAGTGTAAAGGTATATTCCATTTGAATCCATTCTATAAGAAGAGGCTCACCTCGAGGGACATGATTGACCGCCATCTTGCAGCCAATGTTACCTCTAATCTTACTTTTTTTCTCAAATGTCTTTTTCCTTCTCTAGTTTTACACATTTTTCTTTTCCTTTTGTCCTTTTTATTCTATGCTTCTTTATTCCCCCATCTTCCCCCCCTCTATTTCTATTCTATGTTTTTTTTCTCCTTCGTTCGCTTTTTCTTCTTTTCTCTTTCTTCCCTGTTTTTCTTCCTATTTTCATTCCAATTTTCACTTTATTTCTTTCCTATTTTTTTTCCCATAGTTTTAAAAATGCGACGTGAAAAATGGACAAAAAACGTTGCAGTTTGGTCACCTAGAGTCTCCGTCGTTTTTGTTCCTACTTGTGTTTGTAGCACTTGTTTTCGGTCGCACTACACGATACAGTGACATCTACCGTTCAAATAGGACACACCCTCCCTTTAAGGCAGGGGTGTCGAACTGGTTTTAACTGGGGGGCCACAAATGCTATAAAAAAATCTTACAGGGCCGGACGAGTAAGTTTAAGAGAAAGAGAGAAAAAGAGAGAGAGTGAAAGAGAGGGAGTGAAAGAGAGAGCGATAAAAAGATGGGGAGAACAAGGGAGACAGAGTAACAGTGAGAGAAAAAGAGAGAGCAGAATAGAGATATGAATGGAGAAGGGAGAAATGAATATAGAGAAAAAAAGTGAAAAAAGAGAAAGAAAAAAAAGAATAAGAGAAGTGAAACAACAGAAGGAAAAGGATCAGCATGAGAAAAAGACAAAGTGAGGTGAGAGAAAGAGAGAGAGAGAAAAAGGGAAAGAAAGAGGGTGAGAAAGAAAGAGGAAAAATAGAAATAAAGAAAATTAAAGTGTAAATTAGAGAGAGAAAATAGAGAGCATGACAGAGAAAAAGAAAGAGTTAGAGTGTGAGAGAAATAGAGAAGAGAGAGAAAGACAGAGTGAACAGAAGAAAGAAAAAGAAGGAGAAATAAATAAAAAAGAAGTGTGTCAGAGAGAAATGGAGAAATACGACCACAATCGTTTTGCAAGTGTTAACTGGCTTGGGTGACATCCGGTGGAAATATTTCAAACCACAGCTCATTTTCCTCTTGCGCTTTTCTCACTGTTGTCTTGCGGGTTGGATTTAAACCTTCGGCGGGCCTGAGCTGGCCCGCGGGCCGCCCGTTCGACACCCGTGCGCTAGAGAGTCATAGTCACTTCTGCCGTTGACCTGCGCATCATTGAATTTTTTCCACTTTGACATTCGGAGCACTTGGCAGAATCGGCAATGTTTTGTTCGAACGAAAGAGTCGGATACCCCTGGTCCCCTGGTGCTTTAAGTGGACCGTTTCTTCTTGAGCATCCATGATTCTCTTTTACTGTTAGCGTATATCTCATTTGCAGTATTATTATTTTATACGGTAATAAAAAAGATACCTCGGTATTTCACAGGTTACTCCCGTCTTTGAACAGGGCACACTTTGTGCCATTCAATTTTGTGTGAAGGATAATTGGGCAAGGACATCGAGTGCTAATTTTGTGCCATTTGCGGTGGAGTGTTTATCCGCCCGGCCTCATTTGACCGTGGCAAAGCTTACATTAGAAAGGGCCGATCCCTTACCTGCAAAGTAGGCCGATGATGAAGAGGATAATTGCAGTCAGGTCGCACTTGTTCCACACGTCCTGGATATAAACTCTCACTCTCTGCCGTAAAGTCATGGTCCCTAAAAAGAAAGTCTCGGGGAGAAAAAAAGTCATATTTTCCAGACTAAAGCAGTTAGAAATGAAAATAAAGCTGTTACGTAGACTCGTTACATCATAAAGCGGTTTTCAGCTCTCGGAGTTGTTTACGTCGCGTCTTTTCCGAGCGTTCAAAATAGCCGTATGCTTAGAGGAATGAATGAATGGATGAAAACTTTATTCGAACGTTCGAATAAAAAGCGAACAAAAACCGTATCTCGACAAAATCCTGTCAAACAGGCGGCCCGCGGGCCGAATCGGGCCCGCCGAAGATTTCGATCCGGCCCGCTAGACAACACTGAGCGAAGAGCAAGGGAGAAAATGAGCTGTACTTTAAATAGCAAAGCATCTGTAGCAGTATCTTTTTCTCTCTCTCTCTCTCTCTCTCACCCTCTCTCTTTTTTCTAGATTTTTTTCTTTCTCCTTCTTGCTTTCTCTTTTTTCTCTTTCCTTCTCACACTCTTGCTCTCTCTCTCTCTCATTTTTCTCTCTTTTGTTTTCTTTCTCTGTCTTGCTCTCTTTGTTTTTCTCTCTCTCTGACTTTCTCACTTTCTTTTTGGACAAAGAAAAAGAGAAAGGAAGAAAGAGAGAGAGAGAGCAAAAAGAGAGGGAAAGAGAGAGAGAGAAACAAAAGAGATTAAATGAGAAATAGAGAAGGGGAAAAAGAGAGAAAGTACGAAATACAAAGAGAGAAGGAGAAAAAGAGAGAAAGAGAGAAGGAGAAAGCAAGAGAGAGAGAGAGAGAGAGAGAAAAGAGAAAAATGAAAAAGGAAGAGGGCAAAAGAAGGTAAAAACACACAGAGAGAAAGAGGAACAAAGAAAGAGAAAAACAGAGACAGAGAGAGTGAAAGAGGGTGAGAGAAAAGGGGAGGAAGAGAGAGAGAGTGAGAAAGAAATACAAGTAGAGTGTCTTTGTTCGAGGCACCTGGCTTTGGCAACATCAAGTGGATATATTTCAACCTGCAGCTCGTTTCTCTCTTGCGCTTCTCTGAGCGTTGTCTCGTTGTTTCTGAAAGGAATGCGACCTACACCGATTATGAAGGCGCACCTAAAAAAAAAACTTATGTAAATAGGAAATAGATAATAACAATGAAAGGATTTTCCATACGTTAACTGTTTTGCCCTTCAGAAACATCAAGAGTGGTGTGCAAATGCTTGTTGGGGTTCTTAGAATAGCCAAAATGCAACAATAGTATTTTTGGGGTCTTTATCCAATTTTCAGGTCTAATTTGTATTTTTTTTTTTTTTATAAGAGTAGGGGTTCTTAAAATACCCAAAATGCATCACTAGTATTTTTTACAGGGCTCTGTCAATTATTTAAGAGTTTTTCCTTCAATAGTTTGTATTTTTTGTTTTTGTTTGTTAAATCAAATTCAAATGAGTGAGGTTTGGTTCCCAAAGTGTGACGTCACTGTTCTTCCCTTGAGGAACAGAGTGATCTTGGAGCGCCCTCTTTTGGTGAACATGTTCACTGAACAAAGATGATTGACTTTTTTTTTTTTTAAATATTTTTACATTTTTTCAGGACTCTGTCAATTATTTAAAAACTTTTCCTTCAATAGTTTGTATTTTTTGTTTTTGTATGTTTTATCAAATTCATATGAATGAGGTTTGGTTCCCAAAGTGTGAAGTCACTGCTCTGCCCTTGAGGAACAGAGTGGTCTTGGAGCGCCCTCTTTTGGTGAATATGTTAACTGAACAAAGATGATTGACTTTTTTTCTTTTTTTTTTATATGTTTGCATTTTTTCAGGGCCCTGTCAATGATTTAAGAGCTTTTCATGGTGTCATTGTAATCCTGTTCAGTCCTTTGACATTTTTGTGATTAACGGCTATATAAATAAATTTGACTTGACTTAATATTGAAGTTTTGGACAACTAGAAATATAGTGCACCGAACAATAAAAGATTTTATCATTTAAAATCATGAAAAAATCCACCAAACCATAAAATATTTTATCATATAATATCATGGAAAAATCCAAGTGTTATTCTAATAGCCTAAGTATAAACAAAATGCCAACCATTCCTTAGTTTCAAAAAAGAAATATATGCTATACACCTTCAACTATGTAAGATCCTGTTTTCCTACCACCTTATAGCCAAAGAGCAGATCACATTTGAACTTATCATACAAAACAAAAACGGAAAAGCACTACATTTCATTTTACGTGTAGGAAAAAAAAATTAAAAAATGTTTTTAACAAATTTGGTTTTTGGTTAATTCTTTATATAATTATAAACACCCTCAATGTGCAAACCATATATGACAAGCTTTCGAATCTGCCTCTTATGTTGAGTTCAACATGGCATCACTGTTATTTTTCTTTTTAAGTCAAGTCCTGTTTATTTGTTTGGCCCTTAACCACAAAGAGTCTCAAAGGGCTGAACAGACTATTATGACACCATCCCCTGATCTAAAACCTACAGTAGGGCAAGGAAGAACTCAAAAACCTCATGTCAAGTCCTGTTTTTTGGTTTAGCCCTTAATCACAAAGAGTCTCAAAGGGCTGCACAGACCACAGATTATTACAAACTAGACTGTTATGACACTATACCCTGATCTGAAACCTACATGAGGGCAAGGAAAAACTCAAAAACCTCAACATGAGGAAAATGGAGAAACCTTGAGAAGGACAGTCTCAAAGGGCTGCACAGACCACAGACTGTTGCCAGCCACAGACTATTATGACACCATCCCCTGATCTAAAACCTACATGAGGGCAAATAATACACATAATATCAACATAAAATCTACGTTATTCATATGCTATAGAATAGAAGTATGTTTTAAGCTTAGATTTCAACATTTCCACTGAGGTTGCAGATCCAATCTCAGGGGGAAGAGCATTCCATAGCACTGGGGCCTGAATGGAGAGCACTCTTGAATGTGGGGATTTCTTCTTGGATCTTGGGATCAATATTTTTCTCTTTACTTTATTTCAGGGTTTTTTTCCCTGTAGTTTTACAGCACTTTCCGTTCCTTTGAAAATGGTGACCTTTGTAGCGTTTGATCGTTTCACAGCCATGTAAGGCGCTCACCTGCTTATTGGGGGTACTAGGGGTTCAGCGTCTTACCCAAGGACACTTCGACATTTAACACGGAGGAGCCGGGATTCGAACTGCGATCTTTTGATCCCAAGACGAGCGCTCTACCTCCTGAGCCAGAAAACAGATACTTTTTTCGTTATAAGTACCGTCTCTCGAGGCGCATTCTGCTGGTCCGACGCGGTACTACAATTGCATCGCAAAATCGAACGCACCCTTATTTGCATGGATTTAACAAATCCGCGTTATCGATGGGTTGTTGCAGCCCTCTAAGCGGCCTCTCCCGGTTTACCTCTCGTATCTCCTCGCAGACGATGGTGAAGACCCAGAAGTAGAGCACCAGCTCGGTCAGGGCGGGGCCGCGGGGGGGAGGAGGTTTGAAGTCCACCAGCAGGACGTACGCGAAGAGCAGCAGAAAGAGGAAGTACATGAGGACGTTCCCCAGAAAGGAGGTCACCGGAGCGAACCAAAACTGACGCCATCTCGACACGATGAACGGCCGCTCGGGCGCTTTCGGTGACAGAACTCTGCCCGCTAATGAGAAAAAAAATGTCAAAAGAACCGTATCAGACCCCAAAAAGAAGCGCCAAAAATGAAAAGCCTTCTACTCTGTTGTAGAATTCCGCCTCAAGTTTGAATCCATGAATCGCGGTATAGATACATAGATACAGTGGAACCTCGCGAGTTCTCGGTTCCACTTTTGCAGGTTCAGAACTTGGCGGGTCTAAGAAATATACCTTCTCAATAAAAGCATTTATTGACTTGACGCCATTGAGCGCGAGCTTATGTCAACTGAGGACACGGTGTGGACACTCTTATTATGAAGGGGAGGGGGAGGCCCTGACACAATGCTTAGTCATGGTGAGTTACTGCTTCGCTCAACCCCCCTCCTTTAACTCCTCCCACCTCACCCCCTTCTTATGTGGCGCTCAGTTTATCATGGAGGAACTCTGCGACGCAAGTATATTCTCTTCGGTCACATTTCATCTCAAGTTGTTATTGTCTAATTGTATGTGGTTTCGTGTATTTGTTGTAAAAGCCGTTCGATGCCGCTAGCTAAAGTATGTTGTTATTGTCAGAAGGTAGCTCCTTTTGTTGTTTATTAACAGGTGAACAGGATGGCCTCAGGGTGCTGTGTTGTAGTTTAGCAACAGCGGAGTGGATGATGTCACACGCTAGGCCAAAAGTTATGTTACTTTTGACTTAGTTATGTACTCTCATTTTATTGGCTATCATATTATAGTCCAATTTTTACTTGTTATAAATTAAATTAACTTGGGTTCATGTACTAGTCACATACTCTCGGTTTACTAGGTATCATACTATAGTCCCATTTTTACTTTCTATGAATTAAGAAGCACGCAAGTAGTATTTTTCAGGTATCCTATTATAGTCCCATTTTGACTTGATATAAATTAAAATTGACTCGGGATGCTTGTTCTATTCTCCGTCTTTGTTTATGCCACTGAGACAGACAGAGACAGAGACAAAGACAGACAGACACAGACAGACAGACAGACAGACAGACAAAGATAGAGATAGAGATGGATAGATAGTTTATTCATCCCTGTGGGGAAATTCGCACTTCCAGCAGTATCCTTGTCTTGATTATTAACAGGATGGCCTCAGGGTGCTGTGTTGTAGTTTAACAACAGAGGAGTGGATGACGTAACACGCTAGGCTAAAAGTTCCACGTCCCTGCAGCAGATGGAAATCTTTGTGCCCAGGGATACGGTATGTTTTATTGCTTCGATCAAATCAAAGAAACAAAATGAAGAAATCTATTTTTCGATGTTGTTTTTATTGTGAAGTTTTGAAAAAAAACAAAAAAAAACAAAACAAATGAAAGTAAAAATAAAATAGAAACCGCTCAAAACCTTTTGGACGAATTAACACGTGAACCAATAAGGTGACCGGTATTCCTCCGATGAAGACCGGACGGAATGTCTTCTAAAGAATTAGAATCAACCAGTGACATCGATATTGTGCAAAAAACATGCACCATTTTCTCCCATTTTGTATGCTTTAGAATTCATGTATCCAAGAAATGCAAAACAAAAAAGCACAGAAAGTGAAAGTTCTGCTTGAAATGCATCCTATTACAAAAAAACGTTTTCCTCAGATTTTTTCAGAAACGAGTATTTTCGAGAAGCTTCGCGATGTTCTTGACTAAATCATGCTAAATACTTGTTTTCTATTGAAAGATGAGGCTCGACGTTTTCTTTTAATAGGTCCTATACAAGATTGGGTAGGGTTACTTGAACTGGATTACTTTCAATGACTTTTGGATGACTCCAAAACCAAATATGCTAATAAAAGACAAAAGAAACTAAATAGGAATAAAATGATGACTCACAACACGCGGTAAGCTTTCTCTGCTGGCTTTGATCTCTTTGATCTCCGGCAAAACCAGGGTTGGGTAGGGTTACTTTAACGGGATTACTTTCAATGATTTTTGGATGACTCCAATACCAAATATGCTAATGAAAGACAAAAGAAAATAAATAGGAATAAAATGATGACTCACAACACATGGTAAGCTTTCTCTCCTGGCTTTGATCTCTGGCAAAACGAACATCAAATGCGACAGAAACAAAAAGAAAATAAATCCAACATCATTTTTGACCTTCCGTATATTCCGTTCCTCCCCAAGCCTGCACAAAATGGAGTCTTTTAATTCATATCTAGTATATTTTGTCTTTTATTAGCATATTTTGTATTGGAGTATTCCAAAAGTAATTGAAAGTAATCCAGTTAAAGTAACCCTACCCAACCCTGGTCCTATATAGGCAGCACGGCGGCGCAGTGTTTCGCGCGTGGGCGGCACAGTTCTGAGGTCATGGGATCGAACCTCCTGTGTGGAATTTGCATGTTCTCCCTGTGCTTGCGTGGGTTTCCTCCCACATTCCAAAAACATGCATGTCAGGTTGATTGGCCTAACCAAATTGTCCCTTGGTGGGAATGAATGAGTGAATAGTTTGTCTCTGTGATTGTCTGGCAAGCAAATGAGGGTGTCCCCTGCCCACTGCCTGAAGATAGCTGGGATGGGCTCTAGCACCCCCGCGACCCTACTGAGGATAAGCGGTGCAAATAATTACAGTCAAAATGGCGTCTGCAAGCGTTTTTGTCTCGTTTGCCCTCCTAAAGAAACCCCATTAAAAACACAAGCAAGTTACCGACCCCCGGTTGGGTAGAAAGTGGAGAGTGTAGAGTAAAGTGTCGACTGACCTCTTATCGTCGGCGTCCTGGAAGTGAAAGTTCCCTGCGACTCGGCTTCACTAGAAATTCAAAACACATTTTGACGGTTGGTCGTTTGTCTCCAGAGCTCGGAAAGGCCAAGGTTACTTGCTTGATTTTCATGATTACTTTTCGATTTAACACAAACAAAATCATCAAAATAAATACATGCTAAAAGAGTAGTAAAACTTATTTTTCCATACTTGTTTTTCTAGAAACATAGGACAAAATACGTCAGCCATGCAGGGCCTTTAATCGCCTCCTCATTTGTAATAATAGTCCTTATCAATGTTCCCTGTCATTTTCCTTACGCGTCTGAGCGTTGACACAAAGTGGGTGAGCAACGCTTGAAACAACAGTGAGCAACGGCAATCCCAAGTGTGGCAACTAAATCATGATCAAACATGTCCAAAACTTGACATCAAGTTACATTTTGCTGAGGTTCCGGCAATGCAAAATGATTTTTCTCTTTTGAATGAATTGCCTACAAACGTTTGTTTTTACAATTCTTTCACAAGATTTCCATTTCTTTTTATTTCCCGATATATTTTGTCGCAAAATATTAACATTTTTGGGGGCTTATTCAGTCGGTTGTAAGATACAGAACTGTATTTAATCACATTTTTTTAGTGGAAGTACAATGTTGGCAACAAGATTGACCTAGTATAATTGGAAATTATTTGAATGCAACACAAACTTTTTCCTCTTTTTCCTTTTTTTTTTTAATTCCTTTAAAAAGATCTCATTGTGTTTATTTTTTTCCGAGCTGTTACTTTTTTCTTTTTGTACTCTATTTCCTTTTTTTTCCTCTGTTTCCTTCTTTTCTTTTTTTTCTGCTTTTTTTCTGAATTTTCCCTTCTTTTTTCTCTTCCTTTTGTTTCTTTTTTCTCAGCTTTTCACTCCTTTTTCATTTTGGTATTTTTTTCTTGTTTGTTCTATTCCCCCCCTTTTTTAAGTCATTTTGTGTACAATTTTACATAACATTTGGTCATGTAGGGATGAAAGAAGCAAAAACAACCCGAAGAGCCGTTTGGGACCCGAAAGAGCCGGTTCCTTTTAGTGAGCCGAAGAAGCCGGTTCTTGAAAAACTTTACTTGACTTTACTCCACTTTGACATTGACTTAAAAATACCGCATTTAGAACACAGATCGAGGGAGGTCGGTACCTCACTTGGAGCGAAGTGACTACCCAGAAGGCTTTGCGAATTCTCAATATCAACAAACATGGCTGGAAAGGAACCGCACAAATGTAAGTCGTTTTCCACAACTACGCATGTATTTGCAACGAAATATATCAAGATATTTCGGTCAGACATAAATGCAATTTTTGCGTTAAAACATGAACATTGCAAAAGCGCTACTTTACGAAGTGCACGAATCTAGAGGGAGCCGCAAAAAAAAAATCTTCACACTCCAAACCGTAGAGTAGGATAACTGTGCAGAAAATCACGGTCCCGTCCAATTTCTTAGGGGACAATCTTCACTTTGCACTCCACTCACTGAGGGGACTTCCCTATGGAGGGACCTCACTGGAGGGTTCTCAGGGCCAAGAGAGAGGAATGGGATTGGGTCTATGTCTCACCCCAACAGACCCTCTTGTGGCTGGAAATCGTTTAATAATCCTTAATTTAAGCTTCACAGTTGAGACAGGCTATGCTGGAAACTGATAGAACAATCTTTAACCCAAAACCAACAGTGTGCTCCACATTTCCCAATAGCGGCCTTGCAGCCACGTAAGGCGCTAACCTGCTTATTGGGGGTATTAGGGGTTCAGTGTCTTACCCAAGGACACTTCCACATGTAACACGGACGAGCCGGGATTCGAACTGGGATCCCTTGATCCCAAGACGAGCGCTCTACCACCTGAGCTACTGCCGCCGTGTTTGGGAATAATGGTGTCGTTATCGGTGAGCTACGCCGGCTTTAAAGTTTCTGCAACGGGTATGCCGACATCTACAGACACGCGTTCTCGACGGACTGACAGCCCGGCGGAGCGCAAAGGGTTTCGTCGATTGGAGGGATTAGTTGTTGCAGCCCTAACCGGTACACAATTAATCCACATTTATATGGTCACCTTAGCCTATAGCACAAACCATATATGAAAATCTAACCGTTTAAGTGTAATATTACATGTGCTTGATGTCGGAGAAGGAGAAGACGGTGGTGCCGTAGAGACTGTCGTTGTCCCTGCCCAAGCCGTCCTCGCTCGGACGAACTCCTTTGTCCGCTTGCTGCTGCTCCTCCGGTGACCTGCCGACAAACGCGGAAAGACCGAAAGGTTAACGGCCCGACAACCAGTCTTTCACTTGCGCCATCTCACCCAATCGGGTGAGATCAATGTTCCCTGTCATTTTGCAGGGGGTCTGAGCGTTGACACAAAGTCGGTGAGCAACACTTGAAACAACAGTGAGCAACAGCAATCCCAAGTGTGGCAACTAATCCATTATCAAAGATGTCCAAAACTTGACATCAAGTTTTTGCTGATTTTCCGGCAATGCAAAATGATTTTTCTCTTTTGAATGAATTGACTCATGTACAATGGCCTACAAACGTCATTTTTTAACAATTCTTTCACAAGATATCCATTTCTTTTTATTTCCTGATATATTTTGTCGCATAATATTAACATTTTTGGGGGCTTATTGAGTCGGTTGCAAGATACAGAACTGTTCTTCATCACATTTTTTAGTGGAAGTACAATGTTGGAAACAAGATTCACTTGATATCATTGGAAATGATTTGAATGCCACACAAACTTTTTCTTCTTTTTTCTGTGTTTTTTTTTTCCTACTTTTTTTAAAATTCCTTTAAAAAAAAACTCATTGTGTTTATTTTTTCCCAGCTGTTACTTTTTTCTTTTTGTTCTCTATTTACTTTTTTCTTACATTTCTTTCTTTTCTTTTTTGCTGGCTTTTTTCCAAAAAAATTCTTCTTTTTTCTCTTCCTTTTGTTTCTTTTTTTCTCAGCTTTTCACTACTTTTTCATTTTGGTATTTTTTTCTTTTTTCTTCTATTCCCCCCTTCCTTTAAGTCATTTTGTGCATGATTTTACATCATATTTGGTCGAGTAGGGATTAAAGAAGCAAAAACAACCGAAGAGCCGTTTAGGACCCGAAAGAGCCGGTTCCCTTTAGTGAGCCGAGCCGAAGAAGCCGGTTCCCCGACAAACTCTACTAACTTTACTCAACTTTGTTCTCTTTCGACTCGACTTCAAAATACCGCATTTAGAACACAACGTCAGGGGAACCCGTGTATTTTACCTACATCACTGTAACTCTGACTTGAGTCGCTTCTTAATTAGTAATTTATAGCCCTGATTTTTGTGCGCCGGCTAGATTTTCTTGTGCGCTGAGAATGTGCGAGCAGTGCGCAATTGCGCACGCGCGCAGCTTAGAGGGAACACTGGGTGAGATGGGGCAAGAGAAAGACAAATTCCGATTAAAAGTACGGTCGTCCCTCGCTGTATCCTTGCGTGGTTTCAATAAGTTACAGATTGCGAAGTGAATCGTTTTTATCGTCATTGATATCAAAGTACCGTGCATGGTGTTCTGCAGCGGACGGCACAGAGCAAATGCTACCGCAGGGGCAGGCCGTGCCTGTTTTTTTGCGATAGGCTGGTGCCTAGACCGTCTACCCAATGGTGTCTCGCAAAATTCTCGAAACACAACTGCATTTGTTTCAAAGATGAGGTCCAAATTTCGGACAAACATTTTCAGTGTAAGGAAGCCTCATCTTGTAGTTGCTAATAGAAATGTAGCTTACCTGAAGGAGATCAGATTAGTGTAGCATAAAACGGGGCAGAAGAAAGCGAGTAGCAGTTTCCACACTTCGGTGTTCCTTTTCATGTCACCCCACCAGATCTGGGACAGCAGAGACTGCGGAGAGGAAAGAAGTTTCAACAACGATATCCAACAATCCATCAGATTCATTTGCAATAAGAGGAGCACAATTGGCTTGAAGAAAAGTTAGGGTTATGGTAGGGTTCAGCTGGAGGGTGCCACTGAATATTTGTGTGGTGGTTGGCTTGTGGAAGACCTCCTGAGATTCCAGGGACCAGCATCCCAACAGCAAAGGACGCCTGTCGCCGGTTTAGCCAGAACTGTGACAGCTGCATCTTCTGGGAGTGGTGGCGAAACCCTCTTTGCGGTGTGGGTGTGAGGAACAGCTCTTGCGGGAGATCCATGTTGCCGTCCATGATATTGTAGGCCAGGATGGAGTCGCCACGAGCTCTCCTAAGAAGCTCCTGCTGGTAAGACTCCTGGACGATTTGAGTCGAGAGCTTCTGAACCCGTTTGGGGTGTTGGATGTCCCTCACCGGGTTGGGGACGAGATACCTGGATCCCGTATTCAAGGATGGGTCCCACCAGAGACACATCCAGGCGTACGAAGATGTCGATTGACACCGTGTCATAAGACAGGTAAACCAGGAACAAGATACCACAGGGCCTTGGGCTTGAGGATGAGTCGACAAGGACGCTCAGGTTTCTTTGCTTGGTTCGGCTCCGGTAGGAGCACGTCATCAGGCACCACGTCTAGAGGACCGGTCGCGGGGAGCCGATCGCCAAATGACGTCGAAACCAAAAGTTTGACCATCTCCAGATTTGATGGAAGCATTGACAAAGGTCTTCGAAGCACTCCTGACACCATCGGCAAAGAGCTCTGGCAGCCTGTTCACAAACACCAGGAAGAGCAGGGGGCTGAACACCAAACCTTGAGGCACCCCGCTGGAAGCAGTTGACAATTCAGATAGCTGTCCACTCATCTGGACCTGAAAGGATCGGCGCAAAACACACCAATCCACCTGAGGACGTACGGTGTCCGCACAAAGCTTAAGAAGGAGCAGCCAGTTAACATATTCAGCAGCTTTGGCAGAGTCCAAGAAGAACATGTCGACTGTATCTCCACCGTCCATGATTTTAACAACCCACTCCTCCATAACCAACACGTCGGTGAGGCGGGATCAACGCCGCGTTGGGATCGGGCGGACCATCGAGTCTGGCTTCGGCAGGGATTCGAACCCTTTGCAGACCATAGAGGTGAAGGAAACGGGGCCACGGTTAGAAGGTGTTTGCGACGGAACGGAGTACCTGGACGCCATCGTGGCTGAAGAAAAGACGCGCGTCTGCGCCCATTCCCATTTGGAGGCAAGTGGTCCCGCCCCAAACTGGCGATTTGCGAATCAACAGGGTGAAGGAGCGACTTTCGTTGCTACGGTAACAAGAACTGAACACGTCTGAAATTCACAGAGGGAAAAAAATAATATATCGAGGATTAATTGTACCAGTCAGCTTTTATCATGAAAGGGGTGTTAAGTCCTTACTTTAATCGGTTTTCTTATGATTTATGGTTCTGGTTTTGTTTTTAATAATGTCCTGTTTATTTGTATAGCTCTCAATCAAAAGGAGTCTCAAAGGACTATTAGGACACCCTCCCCTGATCTAAAACCTACATGAGGGCAAGGAAAAACTCAAAAATAATAGACAAACAGCAAAGGACTTTTCATAGCATGCCAGTTCCTTATCTCTACTATTATTGCGGACTGTTGTTTGGCGATTGCCACTATGAGCCGATGGTGATGCTGTTCTTTGACCTCCACACCCTTTAGGACTAATCCGCTTCGACACCTAGAAGATGTAACAAAAAGAAAGTGCTCAAGGGTGGACCTTTAAAACCCTCGGGACTTTCTCTCCCCGTCCTCCAAACAAGTTGGAAATCCATTGATGTCTCCTCTCCATTTAGGAGTGTTTACTAAACTTGAAACCTATATAAAAAGGAGACAAAAGTCAATCATTTATTTTGTTTTTATGATCAGGCACCATCAAAGAATTTTGTTGAGGATGATGGGGTTATTTTGGCTACAATGACTGCGCCTCATTGTTCCATTTGACTGTTATGACGCACCAATACTTGATTTTTGACTATTATGCGCCATTGAAATAAACAGCTCGTTTTTAGCTGTAACGTTTTCTTTTTGTATTTATTGCTTGTTTCATCTTTGTTTCACTCGAGGCTAACACATCCACCTTCCTTTTAGTCATCATCCTTCCGATCGCCTCTTTCTTCCACTCGGTCGCTTTACTTCCACATCCTCTCACATTCAGTGACCCTGTAACTAGGGTTTGCGATACCTTGTTGGTTTTATGAATGAACAGTGCTTTGAAATGAATTATTTACACCGTTGTCACTATTAGCCAAGCATGTCACCGTTCTTTGATTTGCACACCTCTTAGCGCTTTTTATAACGTAGATTTAACGAAAAGAAAGGGCTCAGGGGAGGACCTTTAGAACAGGTTGGAATTTCTTATCTTCACAAAATGACTTCTCTCCTTATTTTCAGTGTCTTATTCATAAACTCTTCCATTTTTTTTTTGGAGTAAGGCCAGTAGAAGGAGATTTCCGTTTTACCGTGAGCCAGGTTCTCGAATTTCTGAGCCAGCTCTTTCATCGAAAGTTTGGTTTCCGTCTCGATTTCCAGTTTGGAAAGTTCTCTCAGCATCTTGCAGCCGCTCAGAGCGCTCAGCACCGACTCTCCCGCCTGCGAGGGTGTCGAGAAGAAGCGTCGGCTTTTTGGAGGTCTCCGTGAGTCGGACGCCGGTCGCGACAATTTACCATTTCCCAGAAGAAGGTGGCCATCTCGCTGCGGTTCTGGAGGACGGCCCAGATGAAGAGCGAGGCCCACGGGAAGAGGCAACGCTTTTCTCGATACAAACAGTCTCCGCGCAGAAGCTTACTGGCACGCTAGCGAGAAAAAAAAAGACATGACCTCCACGTTCCCATTGTAGCGCCTTATAATCCAGTGTGTCTTATGTAGGTCAAATATAGGACCGAAAACTATTTTTTGGGGGTGCGCCCTATAACCAGTTGCTCCCTATAGTGCGGAAAATACGGTAAATATCATACCCCCAAATTAAAATGAATTGGAAAATGCGGTCGCGTTTGGAGGAAATCGCAAAAAGCCACTGAGAAAAGACATTACATAGAGGTCATCGAATTCTCTTTTTTGGAACGGATAAGGGATTGCGCGAGCCATGTCAAAAAGTACCCTCATTGCCCGCCTTTTGGACGTGATGAGTTCCAGATCCAAGGGCGCATAATAGAACGGCTGGCAGACGTCGCCCATGAGGAGCTCCAGCACTCGCGAGACCTGCCGAGAAACAAAGATCGACAATCGGATAGTTCAAACTCGTGCGGTGCTATTCGATTATATACTTTTATTTTTAAATTAAAAAAAGAAATTCTACCCCTTTTTCAGAAAATGTCATTTTAGTTTTTCTCAAATGTGATCCAATTTAGATAGATAGATGTCTAGATGTCTAGATAGATGTCTAGATAGATGTCTAGATAGATGTCTAGATAGATGTCTAGATAGATGTCTAGATAAATGTCTAGATAGATAGATGTCTAGATAGATAGATGTCTAGATAGATGTCTAGATAAATGTCTAGATAGATAGATGTCTAGATAGATAGATGTCTAGATAGATAGATGTCTAGATAGATAGATAGATGTCTAGATAGATGTCTAGATAGATGTCTAGATAGATAGATAAATAGATGTCTAGATAGATGTCTAGATAGATAAATAGATGTCTAGATAGATGTCTAGATAGATAGATAAATAGATGTCTAGATAGATAGATGTCTAGATAGATGTCTAGATAAATGTCTAGATAAATGTCTAGATAGATAGATGTCTAGATAGATAGATAGATAAATAGATGTATAGATAGATGTCTAGATAGATAGATAGATGTCTAGATATATAGATAGATGTCTAGATAGAAAAAATGTCTAGATGTCTAGATAAATGTCTAGATAGATAGATGACTAGATAGATAGATAGATAAATAGATGTATAGATAGATGTCTAGATAGATAGATAGATGTCTAGATATATAGATAGATGTCTAGATAGAAAAAATGTCTAGATGTCTAGATAAATGTCTAGATAGATAGATGACTAGATAGATGTCTAGATAGATAAATAGATGTCTATATAGATAGGTGTCTAGATAGATAGATAGATGTCCAGATAGATGTCCAGATAGATGTCTAGATAGATAGATGTCCAGATAGATAGATGTCCAGATAGATAGATAGATGTCCAGATAGATAGATAGATAGATAGATAGATGTCTTGATAGATAGATACATTCTTCATCCCCGAAGGGAAATTGACACTTCCAGCAGTATCCTTGCGTTAAGAAAATAAAATAATAAAATAAAGATATAGAATACAAAAATACCCAACATAACGTGTTGATAGAGTATTTCAATAGTGCTACATAAAACAACATACAACAAGATTACGCTCACATTGCAAAAAATAATGAAAATTCGAACCCTAAAGTCAGAAAAGGTTGCTTATTTTTACTCAAATTCATGAAATTTCTCTAGCGCTTTTCAAGTCAATGACTTCCCAAAGCGCTTTACAATGCGCTCCACATTTCCCAATAGCGGCCTTGCAGCCATGTAAGGCGCTAACCTGCTTATTGGGGTTATGAGGGGTTCAGTGTCTTAGCCAAGGACATTTCGACATGTAACACGGTCGAGCCGGGATTCGAACTGGGATCCCTTGATCCCAAGACGACCGCTATACCTCCTGAGCTACTGCCGCCCCAGTATTCATAATTCATAACAAAAGTATTCCGTCATTGCAAAGAATATAATCATTGTCACAACATGTCACATTTTATAATATTTTGACCTAATACTTCATACTTTTTTTTGCATTTTCTTCACTCCATTGTCAGAAAATGGCACTGTTTTTCTTCGGACATTTTGCGGCATATTGAACTTTTGACTTCAATAATAACATTTTCCTCGTTCCCTTGTTCCACGGACAGACTGAGGAGATTATTTCTTCCTCACGCCATGAGGCTCTTGAACTCCACCCGGGGGAGTCAAAGCCCACATGAAACCCCACCCCCCACATTTGCATATTACCCAATTTTTATGACAGTGTGTATTTTCCCTAGCACTATCTAGATCAGGGGTGTCAAACTCATTTAAGCTCGGGGGCCCACAAGATAGAACAAACATTCTCTCGGGGGCCGGTTTAGAAGATTAGAGAGAAAGAAAAAAAAGAGAGAAAGAAATAATAATAGGGAGAGAAAGGTAGAAAGGGTGGTACAAAAAAAAAAAAAGAGAGAAGGAGAGACAGAGAGAGTTAGAAACAGGAGATAAAAACAGAAATTGTGAGAGAGGGGGAAAGAAAGAAAGAATAAAATCCAAAGAGAAATAGAAAGAGAGAAAAGGAGGAGAGAAGAGAGAAGGAGAGAAAGGGGAAAGCAAGAGAGAGAGAAAGAAAGTAAAGGAAAAAATCGAGAGAGAGCAAAATAAGGTAAAAAGACAGAGAGAAAGAGACAAAAAGGAACAAAGAAAGAGAAAAAGAGACCGAGAGAGTGAGAGAAAATGGAGGAAGAGAGAAAGAGAGATTAGAAAGAAAGAAATACAAGTACAGTGTCTTTGTGAGAGGAACCTGGCTTTGGCAACATCAAGTGGACATATTTCAACCTGCAGCTCGTTTTTCTCTTGCGCTTCTCTGAGCCTTGTCTCGCGGGCCGGATCTAATCCCCTAGCGGGCCTGATCCGGCCCGTGGGCCGCCCGTGATCTAGATACTCTATATCCACACGTTACATTGGGTATTTGTGTATTCTATTTCTTTTATTTTGAAATCTTTTTTTTCAACACAAGGATACTGCTGGAAGTGTGAATTTCCCTACGGGGATGATGAAATTATCTATCTATCTATCTCTATTTTCGGCTGAAAACGATCGCTCTCGTCGGCATTTATCACCCAATGACCGAAAGAATCCCGATAACCAACCTCGAAAAGACTGAGCTCGGTGACCGGGCCGCTGTGAATTTTCTCCGTCCCGGCGGAATCCTGCAGATGCGACGGCGTACCGAGTCTCTCCAGCAGGCGGCGCTGCAGGAGCTGGTAGAGGAGCGTCCCGTCGGCCACCGATCGGTAGAGGCTCTCCAGGCGCCCGTAGGTCAAATAGTCCAAAATGTTCAGGCCGTTCTCGGTGAAGAGACGCACGAATTGGGGCTTGTCGTTGACCAGGGCGTCCGTCATGGAGTCCTCCAGGTCTTCGTACTGTTTCGTCATTGAAAGGTGGCGTGAGTACGGGGTCTCAAATCATATTTTGGGGTGGGGGGTCCTTTCACTCACTTTTAGTAAATAGACAATGTTCCCTGTCATTTTCCTTACGGGTCTGAGCGTTCACACAAAGTGGGTGAGCAACGCTTGAAACGACAGTGAGCGACGGCGATCCCAAGTGAGGCAACTAAATCCTGATCAAACATGTCCATAACTTGACATCACCTTACATTTTGCGAATGCGGCGTCTGTACGATGTCACTCAAACGCATCGTTTCAAATATCATTCGGAAGGTTAAAGTCTTGGGATTCAAGAAATGCCAACCATTCCTTAGTTTCCATTTTCGTTTTCGCTCGCAACTTTACTGTGCTAATGACAATAAACACTTGGAATTGAGTTGAATTCACTCAACTCATCACAGAATTATTTTTCACTTTTGAATGAATTGCCTACAAACAACATTGGTTTTTACAATTCTTTCACAAGATTTCCATTCCATTTTTATTTCCTGATATATTTTACTTCATCACATTTTTTAGTGGAAGTACAATGTTGGCAACAAGATTGATTTAATATCATTGGAAATTATTTGAATGCAACACAAACTTTATTTTACTTTTCCCTGTTTTTAAAAAAAAATCTCATTGTGTTTATTTTTTCCTAACTTACTTTTTTCTTGCTTTTTTGTTCTCCATTACTTTTTTTCCCTTTATTTGCTTCTTTCTTTTTTTTCTTGCTCTTTTTTCTCTCCTTTTGTTTGGTTTTTTTCTCAGCTTTTTACTACTTTTTCATTACGGTATCTTTTTCTTTTTTTCCTTTGTCATTTTGTGCACAATTTTACATCCTATTTGGTCGTGTAGGGATTAAAGAAGCAAAAAAAACCCCGAAGAGCCGTTTGGGACCCGAAAGAGCCGGTTCTTTTTAGTGAGCCGAGCCGAAGAAGCCGGTTCTCGAAAAATTACAGTAATCCCTCAGTTATCGCGGTTAATGGGGACTAAAACCACCCGCGAAAAGTGAAAATTCGCGAAGTGGCGACACCCCTTCAGAAATGCTTGAAAGAAATATATTTTATTATTATTTTTTAGACCCGCGAAGTTCTGAAGCTCTGAACCCGTGAACGTGGAACCGCGAAGTAGTGAGGTCCCACTGTACTGACCTTACTCAACTTTGTTCTACTTCGACCTTGACTTCCAAATACCGCATTTAGAAAACAGCGTCAGGGGAACCCGTGTATTTGGACCTTCATGCACTGTCACTTTGACTTCATTGGCTTCTTAATTAGCAATTTCGAACCCTGATTTTTGTGAGCTGGCTAGATTTTCTCGTACGCAGAAAAGCTCTGGGCGGTGGGCAATTGCGCACACACGCAGCTTAGGGGGAACATTGGTTAATAGTAGTCAATTCAATGGTTTTTCTTTTTTACTGAATGAAAGTCTTTTGTACTACTCGGAAGCACTTTGTGTTACACACTGTCCCTTTAAGCATACAGTATCTTATTTGCACATTGGGATCAAGAAAAACATATCGGTTGATGACATTTTGAAAGGTGGGTTGACATTTTTGCCATGTTTTTGTGGATAAAATGAAACGTATCGCTCTTTCTTTTTTTGTATGATGAATTCAAATGTAAGGGGCATCTTTTGATAAGGCATTAGGAAAAATCTTATAGTATACAATTGTATGTATCCATTTTTCATTGATTTATATTCTGTTGTTTTATGCACTATATTTCTATCAGTCCAATATTTGAATAGAGGAGGAAATAAAAATGTTCTATTATGATGTTTTCTATGTATTATCCTTCTTATTTGATGAGGAAAAACAAAATCAAATGAGTCGTAAAATGTAAAACTTGTTTTTTTCCTTGTAGTGTTTTTTTTTTCGCTTTAAAACCAGAGCGTGTAATATGTACCACTAGAAGGCGCTGTTGGACAAAAAACTGCCAAAGATCACTGTGCGACTACCAGGTATGGCTTCTTTGTCAAAGAAATTCTGTAAAATTGTTTTCCACCTATGATATTTTCTAATGAAAATTAACATTTGAATGGTAGTTCATGTTTTTTTGCCTAGTATTTCAATTAATGTTTTTCTTTTTTTTCATTTCATAATAGTCTGTGGTTTGGGGGCAGCACGGCGGCGCAGTGGTTAGCGCGTGTGTGGCACAGTTCATGTCTTGGGAACCTCCTGTGTGGGTTCGAATCCAGCTACCGGACTTCCTGTGCGGAGTTTGTATGTTCTCCCCGTGCTTGCGTGGGTTTCCTCCGGGCACTCCGGTTTCCTCCCACATTCCAAAGACAGTGGCAGTGGTTAGCGCGTGTGCGGCACAGTTCTGAGGTCATGAGATCGAACCTCCTGTGTGGAGTTTGCATGTTCTCCCCGTGCTTGCGTGGGTTTCCTCCCACATTTCAAAGACATGCATTTCAGGTGGATTGGCCGGTCCAAATTGTCCCTAGGTGTGAATGGGCGAGCAAATTGTCTGTACCTGTGTGCCCTGCGATTGGCTGGCAACCAGTTCAGGGTGTCCCCTGCCCACTGATGATTGCTGGGATGGGCTCCAGCACCCCCGCAACCCTACTGAGGATAAGCGGTGCGGCTAACGAGATGAGATGAGTCTGTGGTTTGCAATAATCTGTGCAGCCCTTGCGACTCTTTGTGATTGAGGGCCAAACAAATAAAAAGGACTCGACTTGAAATATAATCGGAAAAAAGGATAGACCGATTCGTCGAATACGAAAATAATAATGAGTTGCAGTCTTAAGTTACCACTGTATGCAATTTGAATCTAGGTCCCTTCTCAAGGTTTCTTCATTTTCCTCAAGCTGAGCTTTTTAAGTGTTTCCTTGCCCTCCTATAGGCTTCAGATCGGGAGCCCTTTGAGACTTCTTGCGATTATGATATGAAACGATCTGCATTTATAAAGCTCTTTACAATGTGCTCCACATTTCCCAATAGCGGCATTGTATTGCAGCCATCTAAGACGCTAACCTGCTTATTGGCGGTAAAAGGGGTTCAGTGTCTTACCCAAGGACACTTCGACATGTAACACGGTCGAGCCGGGATTCGAACTGGGATCCCTTGATCCCAAGACGAGCGCTCTACCTCCTGAGCTACTGATTAAGGGCCAAACAAATAAAACTGGACTTAGAGTTCTGTGTCACTCACTCTCCACTGGATGTCTCCATTGAATAGTTCACTCTTGGCGATGTCCACTCGGTTCCAAGTCACCGCAAGCTTCAACTCTTCGTTGTAAGGGCTGTGCTCAACAGAAACGCGCTGTTTGGACGCTAGGAAAACAAAAAAAAGAACAGCATTTTAAAGACCTAGTGCGGGGGTCCCAAACCTACGGCTCTGTTCACAAGTACATACCGTATGTCTGAGATCAAAAAAAAATGTTCCATTTTTAAATACAGTGGAACCTGGGTTTTCAAACGCCTCTCAGTTCGGACAAATCGGTGTTCGACCAAAAATTTAGAGAGATTCTTGCTTCGCTGACCTGCGCACGCACTTCTTTTTGCTTTCGCTTTAGATATCGGTGAACAGGGTGTTTTAGCCCCTAATTATGCCTCCGAAGAAGGTCGGTGCAAGCGGGACAGGTGAAAAAAAAAACAAGTTGTCCAACTATTGCCTTTAAGAAAGACATAATAGCTCAATATGAGAGAGGTGTACGAATATCCGATCTTGCTAGTAAATACAGTGGAACCTGGGTTTTCGAACGCCTCTCAGTTCGAACAAATCGGGTCTCGACCAGAAATTTCGAGAAATTCTTGCTTCGCTTTTCGTTCCAAAAATCGAAGTTCGAACGCCGGTACGCTAGGGGCGACGCTGAGCGGCGTACGAGTGTAGATTGCTCCCACCCCTCGTGAAGAACTGTTGTCACGGCAACGCGCACTCCTTTTTGCTTTCGTTTTTAATATCGGTGAACGGAGTGTTTTAACCCCTAATGATGCCTCGGAAGAAGGTCGGTGCAAGCAGCAAAGTTGCTACAGGTGAAAAAAGAGGAGTAGTGCGTACAACTATTGCATTTAAGAGAGAAATAATAGCAAAATATGAAGAAGGTGTGCGAGTTTCCCTTCTTTCAGGAATACAGCATGGCTTCTGCCGACCGGTAAGAAATCCTATTCATAATTCTTTTCTTTATCCTTTAACCGCTCACCACTTGTTGTGGAGACCCGGGTGCTAAATGACATGTAAACGACCCGATTTCTTTATTTTTACACGTTCACGTTAGCGTCATCTTTGGTACGGAAGATGACGCTAACGCGAACGTACGATTAGCCTGGGTTAGCTTTACGTTAAATATTCAAGATTAACATTCAGGGTGTTGGAACGGATTAAAACAATTTTACATGACTTTTAATGGGAAAAAACGGCTTCGGTGATCGTACAAATCGGTTTTCGTACAAAGAAATGGAACGGATTCCACTGTACTGCATGGCTAAATCTACTATCAGTACGATAGTAAAGAATAAGGAGGCTGTGAAATCGAGTGATGCGGCTAAGGAAGTTAGCGCTATAAGCAAGCAACTGCCGCAAGTTTTGGAAGAGGTTGAAAAACTTTTGAGGATTTTTCTCTCCCCACCGTCCACCACAAAGGTAAGAAATCCTATTCATAATCCTTTTTTAAAAATTTTTACACGTCCATGTTAGCGTCATCTTTCGTTTGGAACGTACGATTAGCCTCAGTTAGCTTTGTTTACGTAAAACATTCAGGGTGTTTGAATGGAGCCCTCTTTCCAATGAAGCGCTAGTCACTTTTTGTGGGGACCCGGGTGCTAAATGACGTGTAAACGACCTGATTTTTTTATTTTTACACGTTCATGTTAGCGTCATCTTTCGTACGGAAGATGACTCTAACGAGAACGTACGATTAGCCTGGGTTAGCTTCACGTTTACGTTCAAGGTAAACATTCGGGGTGTTGGAACGGATTAAAACGATTTTACATTACTTTTAATGGGAAAAAACAACTTCGGTGATAGTACAAATCGGTTTTCGAACAGTGTTCTGGAACGGATTATGGTCGAGAACCGAGGTTCCGCTGAGTATTGATTCAGTCCTAAACAATTGTTGCACATGCGAAGCCAAGGCAATCCTAATGGTCAGAGGGTTCGGTCCGGAATATAAAGGACACAATTTTGACTACAGTCAAAGTCTCACCCCAACAGACCCTCTTGTGGCTGAAAATCGTTAAATAACCCCTTATTTAGCTTCACAGTTGAGACAGTTTATGCTGGAAACTGATAGAACAATCTTTAACCCAAAACCAACTTTTACGCCCAAAAAAAAAATACTAGCTAGCACAGCAATACAGAAAAAAACGACATCCACAGTGAGTGGCTTGCCTAGGTTGAGCAACATCCAGTGGACATATTTAAAACCAGGGTTGGGTAGGGTTACTTGAACTGGATGACTTTCAATGACTTTTGGATGACTCCAATAGCAAATATGCTCATAAAAGAAGAAAGCCTGCACAAAATGGAGTCATTTTATTCCTATTTAGTTTCTTTTGTCTTTTATGAGCATATTTGGTATTGGAGTCATCCAAAAGTCATTGGAAGTCATCCAGTTCAAGTAACCCTACCCAACCCTGTCTATAACCGATGCGTTGCCACCGACTAGTATCCCGTGCTTATCTCAGCTATGTCTCAAGGGCTGGACTGAACCATTTTTCGTTATTTGACATGGTTCGATATATACCTTACCTCCCACTAGAGCTTTTAGCAGCACCGTGTCAAAATCGTTGGGTCCCTCCTGCTCTCCCTGGTAGATGGTGATCAGATCTTTGTTTTGGTAGATGCTCAGAGCCTGCACAGATTTGCATCGAAAATAAACCAAACTTAATATACAAAAAGTACTTACCCACCCTCCTCATCTCTGTTTTTTTTTTTTTGAATATTTATCACCCAAAAAGGTTTCAGGTTTTCAAAAAGATTTGAATATCACACAGAGACAACCCCAGGTTGAAACGTTGATTCCATTTATCAAGGAACAACCAAAAACTTGTGAAAAAGTCATGGCCCCATGAACCTAAATAGTGAGTTGGGCCATCTGATAACAGAAAACACCATCCTTGTTCATGAGTCCTTCATAAAGCTGTGGAGAACTTTTGGCCCATTCTTCTTTGCAAACTCAAATCTAGCATGAACTGCCCTGTTAAGGTCACACCACAGCATCTCAATCGATACGCTACGCGAAAAGTCCCACGAGACGGGTCGGACGGAATCCGCGGAACTCACGTGCTCGACGAGTTTGTCGGTCTCTTCTTCGGAGGGAAAGTATTTGCGAACGCGTTCGGCGACTCGGTCTTTCAGGTCCACGCTGGGACCGGCCTCGCTTTCGCCTTCCCCGGAGGACGAGACCGTCGGCGCCAGAGACAGGTTCTTCACGAGATCGCTCAGGAAATCGGCCGTTCCGCCCGAGCCCGCCAGCACCAACCAGGGCATGGAGCTCTTCAGAGAGAGATCCACTCTCTAGTCGAGCAGACGAGAAAGATACGCTTCTTCGAGGGATGTTCTCTCGACTCATCTCTAAAGTCAACTCACCTCCAGCAGACTGGCGTCCCCGGAGACGAGCATGCACAGGACCGGGATGTCGATACTGCCACTGCCTGAAAAAAAAACAGTAAAAAGAAAGGAACTGGAGAGTGAAATACAATACAAAAGAGAGATAAAACAAATATCTGCTCAAAGAAAACCAAGGTTAGCGATGAACATTTTAAAACAATGGAGCTGACTTCAGGACCCGGACCTTTCACCCTTATGACAAACTGCAAACCCAAATCAGGGAAAAAAAAGAAATCTTCGTTGATGGGCTAAAAAGATGGTAGATTTGAGCAACAACACCAAAACGACGTCAAGTACTTACTTGCATATAAGCGACACCCTAAAATGGATCATGAATGACTAATTACAACACAGTGCTTCAGTCATAATAACGGTAAATGTCAACTCTCTACCAAATAAGACCGACAAACTGGCTGTGCTAGTGAAAAACATCAAAGCGTAGAGGGAGTGCAGTTTGCTGTGTTTTACGGAAACGTGGCTCACGTCTAGCATCCCGGACGCTAACGTTGAGCTACCCGGAGACAGACAGAGACACAAAAGCCTGCGGGAAGCGGAGAGGAGGCGGACTCGCTATCTACGTGAACACGAGGCGGTGTAACCCTGGGCACAAAGATTTCTATCTGCTGCAGGGACGTCGAACTTTTGGCCTCGCGTGTGACGTCATCCACTCCGCTGTTGCTAAACTACAAACACAGCACCCCGAGGCCATCTGTTAATCTGTTAATAAACAACAAAAGGATACAGCTGGAAGTGTAAATTTTCCCTACGATAAATGAATAAAGTATCTATATATCTATCCAATAATGTGCCTTGAATAGTGCGCATGTTAACAAAAGTGTCATGAAAATAAGCATATTTAGCAGCAGTGCGTTAAAATGAACTCAATACAATTCACATGGTATTTATATATTTTTTTCGTTCGTGCAAATGTATATATGTTTCTCAGGTTCATTTGGCATCAACAAAAAGAGAAATCCAAAATTGTTGCAGGATACTAAAGGATTTTATACATTTGACTATAAAGGATTTTATACGATTGACTACAAATTACGTGCATTAAGTTTAATGCATTAAAGATATTCACTGACTGTGCTTTAGTTCAATATACAATAAAAGGTCAGGGCAGGCTGTGTGAAATGAAGTTTTGTGTAGGACTTTTGATAACAGGACGCCTGGGTGTGCTAACGCAGGACGACCAGAGATTGTGGAGCCCAGGCGGCTTCTTTGGCACGCCCATGGGAGGAGCCGAAACGCCATCATGCGGGAAGAAGATAGCCAATAAGAGAAAGCTAAAGCTAGCTGCAGAGGACACATTGCCAATTGGGGAATAGTGGGATGTCTTTGATTTGTTTGTTGAAATGTGCAACTCGGATGGGGGCAGTCTCCTGTTTACACTTAGATCTGCTGTTAGTTTGTCCTCGAGTTTGCCTAAGTCAAGGAGGGCAGGAAAATTCCAAGCAGTTACTAATCCAGTAATAAACTGAACATTTCAATCAAGCCATCATATTGAGGTAACCTATAGGACCTATAGCTCATTACACAAGTACATATGGCTCGGAGATAAATTAGACTTATGAATAGACATATAAAGCCATAGACAGTATGGATGCCCAATAGGTTCAGTCCAGTTATATAACGGACATCATTTCAACTTAAGTTAACAGTCTATGTGTCACACCAAAAGACTCCGTTTTAAATAATCCCTATATAATCCCCTTTCTATGGAAACTCATGGGAAAATGCAGGTTCTGCCGTGGCCAAGTCACAATCTGGATTGAAACCCGATTGAGAAGTTGCGGTGTTAACAGGCTCCAAAACCCTCCAATATGGCAGACTTGAAACCAATTTGCAAAGGAGAATGGGCCAAAAGACGATTTACCAACAATGGCTGCCAAAGTTGGCTCAAACGGGGAGATAGGTTTGGATTTTTTTTGGTGCCTTGGTAAATTGTCCAAACATTTGAAAAGCGCATTTTGTATTTCCTTGGGTCGCCTCGATGTGATCTTAAAACGGGTTTGAAATGCGCAAAAAACACAGAAATAAGAAAACAACTGTCCATACTGTAATTCCTATAAGAACCTGTATTCAGACATGCAGACGGTTTTCAGTCACGCCAGAGTATCCGAGCATTCCGAGGGGAAACGTGTGAAATTCGTGCTCAGGCATGCAACGGCTATGAGTAGATACCGAAGCCTGCCTTTAGTTCGCGGGGTTTCTACTCCGAAGCACTTTTGAAGGGCTTTCTGAGACAATTTCTCCAGTACCGTTAAATCCCATGTTGATCATGTCAAGTCCTGTTTATTTGTGACGCCCGAAATCACAAAGAGTCTCAAAGGGCTCCACAGACCACAGATTATTGCAAACCACAGACTATTACGACAGCATCCCCTGATCTAAAACCTACATGAGGGCAAGGAAAAACTCAAAAACCTCAGTCAAGTCAAGTACAGTTTATTTGTTTGGCCCTTAATCACAAAGAGGCTCAAAGGGCTGCACAGACCACAGATTATTGCAAACCAAAGACTATTATGACACCATCCCCTGATCTAAAACCTACATGAGGGCAAGGAAAAACTCCAAAACATATCAAATGAAGTCAAGTCAAGTCAAGTCCTGTTTATTTGTTTGGCCCTTAATCACAAAGAGGCTCAGAGGGCTGTACAGACCACAGATTATTGCAAACCAAAGACTATTATGACACCATCCCCTGATCTAAAATCTACATGAGGGCAAGGAAAAACTCAAAAACAAGTCAAATGAAGTCAAGTCCTGTTTATTTGTTTGGCCCTTAATCACAAAGAGGCTCAAAGGGCTGCACAGTGAATGTGTGTGTGAATGGGTAAGTGTGAAGCACATTGTAAAGCGCTTCGGGAGGTCTTCATTGACTCGAAAAGCGCTATAGAAATACAGACCATTTACCTTTTAATTTTTTTGCATGGCCTATAATTAATGTCCAGAATGAATATGCCATGCTTGCACTAACACACACACTCCAAGTGTAGCATAAACCTGGCCTGTAGGGGGCAATAACGCTTTGTAGGACACTGCCTTACAAACTCATACCACTCGCGAGGGACGACAAAATGCAATGGCAAAGCAGAGACATCAGAGAGCACAACACGGCAACACTTTCAAGCCTTTACAAGCACTCCATCTAGGAATCTGTGTCCCAAAATCCTGCAGTGCTCACTATAAAAGAATGTTATGATTATAATGGTAATACACCAGAGAGCAAGAATTCCGCTTTCTTTGGATTTTGGCCGTATAGTCGAAAAATACAGTCGTTGAAAACGGGTCGGAGGAAGCAGGCAACAATGGAGGCAGCTGACATTCACTTCACAGCCTGAAAGTAAAAATTAGCCCGAACAATGGCTTCTGTTCAGTCTCGGGGCAACATTTATGGGACAGTGTGTAATATGAAGTGCCACCAAGCAATGTTCCCTGTCATTTTCCTTACGCGTCTGAGCGTTCACACAAAGTGGGTGAGCAACGCTTGAAACAACAGTGAGCAACGGCAATCCCAAGTGTGGCAACTAAGTCATTATCAAACTTGACATCAAGTTACATTTTGCTGAGTTTCCAACAATGCAAGATTATTTTTTACTTTTGAATGAATTGACTCATATACGATGGCCAACAAACGTCATTTGTTTTTACAATTTTTTCACAAGATATCCATTTCTTTTTTTTTCTGATATATTTTGTCGCATAATATTAAAATCTTTGTGGGCTTATTGAGTCGGTTGTAAGATACAGAACTGTACTTCATCATATTTTTTTGTGGAAGTACAAGGGTGGCAACAAGATTCACTTGATATCATTGGAAATGATTTGAATGAAACACGAACTTTTTCTTCTTTTTTCCCTGTTTTTTTCTACTTTTTTTTAAATTCCTTTAAAAAAAAACTCATTGTGTTTATTTTTTCCCAGCTGTTACCTTTTTCTTTTTGTTCTCTATTTACTTTTTTCCTACATTTCTTTCTTTTCTTTTTTTTTCTGGCTTTTTTCTAAATTTGTCCTTTTTTTCTCTTCCTTTTGTTTCTTTTTTTCACTACTTTTTCATTTTGGTATTTATTTCTTTTTTGTTCTATTTTCCCCCTTTCCTTTAAGTCGTTTTATGCATAGTTTTACTTAATATTTGGTCATGTTGGGATTAAAGAAGCAAAAACCACCTGAAGAGCCGTTTGGGACCCGAAAGAGCCGGTTCCTTTTAGTGAGCCGAGCCGAAGAAGCCGGTTCTCGAAAAACTCTACCGACTATACTCAACCTCGTTCGACTTCGACCTTGACTTCCAAATACCGCATTTCGGACACAACGTCAGGGGAACGCGTGTATTTTTGACCTTCATGCACTGTAACTTTGACTTAATTGGCTTCTTACTAAGTAATTTTGAGCCCTGATTTTTGTGCGCCGGCTAGATTTTCTTGTGCGCTGAGAATGTGCGAGCAGTGCCCGATTGCGCACGCGCGCAGCTTAGAGGGAACACTGCCACCAAGTGGTACAAAATCCTAGGTAAAAAGAAACAAACACGGATTTGAATACAAAGCAAAACTATCATAGCGATCAATTTTTTTAAACAAAAATTCATAGGTGGAGAATTGTGAATTTCATTGACATGGAAGAATTCCTACCTAGTCACCTGGCATCTTGCTGCTACGTTGTGCTCATTTGGTCATGGTGATCTTCGCATGAGACCAGGGGTGTCAAACAAGCGGCCTTTGGGCCTGAACAGGTCCGCCAACGGATCGGATCCATCACACGGGACAACGCCGAAAGAAGCGCGAGAGAATTAAACGCCGAAACGCAGCTTCGGGTTTACTCCGGGCCCCGATCCCTCAATTAGAGTTCATCAGTCGGGTTCGGGCTTTCGTACCAGTGGCAGTGTTCTGGTTTGCCCGCGTCCCTGTGTCCCAGACGCAGGATATTTGCTGGGGACGCATCGTCTCAAATCAAGGTGCGTCCCCGGGACGCAAATTTTTTGACAAGAAATTGTCATTATTACCCGATTACTTTTATTTTTAACAAAGATTTACTGCGCTCCAAACTTTTCGTCAGGCAGATCCGCCATTGTTGTTTTGGTCTCGCGGTTCGACTTTTTGTCCGCACGCCGATCTCGGCAAACGAGATCTTGTTGCTTCGAGGTTACGTCATTGTTGTGGTGCTCGTCGTCGAGTGAAGGTGAAGGCTAGGTAAAATCAACACAAAATTGGTCATTTCTTCAGTCTCAGTAATAAGTCAACATAATGCAGAAAGTGATAAAAACGGCAATAATTCTGGCACGAAAAAACAGCGGAGAAATTCTTTGGGAGATTGCGGGGGCAAGGAAAACACGCGTGTTGAAGCGAACGATGCAACGAAAGAAAATAAACAAAAGAATACTCCTAGCAAGAAAAGGACTTTTCTGCCAAAATTGACTAAATTTTATTCCTGGTGACACTATGAGGAGTATGATAATGGATTGGACCTTGAGAAGGCATTACAACTGTGGCGGGACAGCAAACCACGAAGAATATATGAACTGAAAAATCTGAAGTGATAACTGCTTTGTATTACCAATTTACCGTGATGATTAAAACTGAATGAAAATATAGATTAATGTAATGATTTCAGCAATATTATTTTGTATAATGTAATATAGTGTTGTGAAGTGAAAAATCTTGAAGTGATAACTGATTTGTATTCCCAATAAACTCTGATGATTAAAACTGAATGAATGTATAGATTTATATGATATATTTGTCGCCGATTTACAATTTCAACCGCGATAACACTAAATTCTGGGGACCCATAGATCTCTGTTGGGACCCAGCATGCGAGTCCCCGGGAGCTATCTCTTTTCAGAGAAAAAATGAACACTGCCGTGGGCCGGGTCATTTTGTTTTTTTTTTAGGCCTGATCTTACCTCTAATACTTGTGTATTTTGTTGTACCACAGCCAAAAACAGAGGTCACCTGCACCCTATAGTGCGATGCGCCCTGCACAGTGTTAACCACAGAGAAGCAGCTACGGAGACTGCGTCTTTTAACACGGTACTCTTTAAATGAAGTAACTCGTCATGACTTTTTCTCTTTAAGACAGGCCGTCTTTTGAGGCAAAAAAAAAACCCTTACCCCAGATGCCGGTGCGCTGGTGGGAGATGTAGTCCTCCATCTTGGCCCTGAATCCCGTCTCGCCGCCTCTGCGTCCCACGCTGCCGTCGTCCACCAGCAGGAACGCTTGGTAGTTGTTATCCAGGCAGCACGAGTCCCGGCTTGTGTTGTGGACGTAATACTTGGCGGGAAAACTGCCCTGCGACGACAACAATACAGGGAAAGTTGGCTGGCACTCGTGCTTTCCTTTCAGTCGTCTTTATCCTCATCGTATCGACATTGTGGAATATAAAGACATCCAAAGAGAAAACAAGAGAAAAAGACCACAACGAGGCAAATACATATGTATGACATAGTCAAGTCATGTTTATTTGTTTTGCCTATTATTACAGACTATTATGACACCATCCCCTGATCTAAAACCTACATGAGGGCAAGGAAAAACTCAAAAACATGTCAAATGAAGTCAAGTCAAATCCTATTTTTTTGTGACACGCTTAATCATAAGGAGTCTCAAAGGGCTGCACAGACCACAGATTATTGCAAACTACAGACTATTATGACACCCTGCCCTGATCTAAAACCTACATGAGGGCAAGGAAAAACTCAAAAACCTCAAGTCAAGTCCTATTTTTTGTGACGCGCTTAATCATAAGGAGTCTCAAAGGGCTGCACAGACCACAGATCATTGCAAAATACAGACTATTATGACACCATCCCCTGATTTACAACCTACATTAGGGCAAGGAAAAACTCAAAAACCACAAGTCAAGTCAAGTCATGTTTATTTGTGACGTCCTTTATCACAAAGAGTCTCAAAGGGCTGCACAGACGTCAGATTATTGCAAATTCAAACTATTATGACACCATCCCCTGATCTGGAACCTACATGAGGGCAAGGAAAAACTCAAAAACCTCAAGTCAAGTCCTATTTGCATAGCCCTTAATCACAAAGAGTCTCAAAGGGCTGCACAGACATCAGATTATTGCAAACTACAGACTATTATGACACCATCCCCTGATCTAAAACCTACATGAGGGCAAGGAAAAACTCAAAAACCTCAAGTCAAGTCCTATTTGCATAGCCCTTAATCACAAAGAGTCTCAAAGGGCTGCACAGACCACAGATTATTACAAACTACAGACTATTATGACACCATCCCCTATTCCAAAACCTACATAGTGCTTACAAAAAAATGGCCCAAGTTATAATAACAACGTAATGAAGTGCAATAAACTTTAGCAGCAAAAAATAAAATCAAAATACAGCTAAGTCACAAGCAGTGTCGGGCATGATTCTTTAAGAGAGTCGTTAGAGTTCCTTCCTACTTTTTTCAAAAAGTAACCGAGTAAGTCACTGGATAATTCTATAGCGATAGTTACCAGGGAAACTGACTATTTCCGTGACTTTAAAAACAATTTCTGAGCAAATACAAAACAAAGCGGTGACGACTGGAATTTACTCATAGAGATGGGAATTCCAAATATTTTTAGCTTTTTCGGCTCTTCAGGTTGTTTTTGTGACTTTGTCCTTTGGGCATTCTATGTAGGAAAGCCGCATGGCTCGCCTCCCCTACGTTTAGCATTTAGCATTAATAAGTGTTGGATTTTTCATTTGATTTATTTGACTATAAGGGATTTAATATAATACAAATTACATTTCCTGAATGCAGTGGGGATTTTTCACAGGGAAGGCTTGGGGTCAGTGTGGCCTAGACAAGAATGATATTTACAGAAAAACAAGAACGGGGACTAGGGCTGACTCGGGAAAAGGAGACAAGTGTTCTGATAAGCTTTCTTGTTGTGAGTCCTTTAGATATGGCGGCGCCTTTCGGCGAGGAGGTGGCAACTCGGTGGAGGCCACATGAGGCGTCTGCCAGAGGAGGAGGTGAAGCTGGCACCTGACCCGCCCCATGGGGGAGGAGCCAATGCCCCGGCGTGTGAAAAAGACGGAAGAGAGACGGGAGCAGAATAGAGACGAGAGAAGGGAGGCTTGACGAAGACTAATTAGACTAATTCGACAAAAAAATCGGCTAAATTCGATGGAATTCACTTAATAAATATTTTGAGAATATAAATCTGCCCCTGTGTGGAAAAGCCAGTCTCTTGTCAATATTTTTCCCTAAATAAGGAATGAGCATGCATTGTTAGGAGAATAAAGTTTGTGTTTGGATAACTCATTCGAACTATTTAGTAAACGATAGATTTGTAATATCGTTTTTCCCTAACATAAGGAAGAGGAAGAAAACGGAGATTTGGACGCGGCGACGAAGGGCCCCACCTGTTCGTTGACCAGCTGCTGTCGGTTGTGGACCAGACCCCAGGGGGCCACGCCCAGGGCCACCACCTTATTGAGGGAGACGGAAGAAGCGGCCGTGGCGTGATCCCTCACCGCTTCGCCCACGCAGCGCCCCACGCCTTCTCGTAAGCCCGCCGTCAAGATCCAAGCCCCTTGACCATCGCAAAAAAAAAAAAAAAAATGTCAGCCGAGAGACTCCGGGGAAGAAATAGGGGAGTGGCTCTTTAAGGCTCGAACGGTCGATGACAGGTATGGACGCAAATCGGGGAAATCGTTTGCACTTCTCTGCGTTAATTGTTATTGTTCTTTTTTAACCCCTTGTCCTATTTCCCCCTTCTTTTTCCTGACTTATTTCTCTTTTCTTTTTCGTCCGGGCTGAAACATCCATCATAATATCCGGATTGGGCTGGGGGTTTCTCTTTCGCTGACTTTTTTTGGGCAAGCAGAAAGACAGCAGGCAAACATGGCGGTAGGTATTCCATCCATCCATCCATCCATGATCTGCACCGCTTTTCCTCAGTAGGGTCACGGGGGTGCTGAAGCCCAGCCCAGTCATCTATGGGGAGTGGGCAGGGGACACCCTGAACTGGTTACCAGACAGTCGCAGGGCACACAGGGACAGACAACTCCCTCGCTCATTCACACCTAGGGACAATTCGGACCGGCCAATTAACCTGACATGCATGTTTTTTGGAATGTGGGAGGAAACCCACGCAAGCACGGGGAGAACATGCAAACTCCACACAGGAGGTTCGATCTCATGACCTCAGAACTGTGCCGCACACGCGCTAACCACTGCGCCGCCGTGCTGCCCGGTAGGGATTTCACTTTGTAAAAGAAATACAATATTTCTCTACCTAGGGTTTAGTATAAAAAAGGAACATTGCTATGATGGTTTATGAATTTTTGCCCACTATCCAAATCGATATTTTTGTACCACTACGAGGCACTTGATAATATCCACTGTCCCTTTAACCTGCACCTGTCTTCCTTTTCTTATAAAAATCATCTCTCCTCCTCCCGAGTCCAAATAAAGTATGAAATCTGGAGTTTGCTTTGGGCCCGGTCCTGCAAATCAAGTGAATTGGTCGGACTCAGGCGGGGTCGGGCTGGATTTTTTTCAGACCCCCGTCTTCCCTCTCGGTGTACCTCGTTTTTTTGCCCTTTTACCTGTACTTTGCGAGGCCTTGACCAGTCCCTGCCTGAGGACCTCCCGCACCCAAGTCTTGACTTTGGTTCTGCCCTCGCCGCCCACGACGGACACGACCAGGTTGGGAGCAGGAAGACCCCAGTGGTGGGTCATCAGGGTGTAGACCATCGAGGCCGGAGTGTCCCACGAGAGCCGCAAGAACTGCAAAAGATGACCTTTAAAAACCACGTGGCCACCGAAAACCCGATAAAACTGTACCCGGTATTTGGACCTGAACTGAAGCTTTGCTTGAACGATTTGGAGTATCGGCATCCTTTAGCTCTCTTTTTGAATGCAACACTAAGGATATGGGTTTTTCCGGGCCGATACCGATACCTACTTTTAGTATTAAGAGGAGGCTGATAACCGATAATTATTTGTTGAGAAAGCTTAGAAATTGGCGTTAAATTTTTTAACAATGCAAAAAGAAACAAAGGATATTTTGTCAATCAGAATGAACATGACTTCAACCAAAAACTTAAATAGCTCCCTGAGAGTATTTTTTATCGACGTTAAATAAAAACGTCAATACAATGACTTCAATTAACTTAAAACAAAAAGTGCAACGAAATTTAAACAAAGTGCAGGCACTGCTGTTTTAGAGCCGGATTGACAAACTCGTGTTATGGTAAGAGCTAATCACTCGGCCTTCCACTTGAGCGTGCTTTTGATGTTCTCTCTCAATCACAAACAGGGTTGGGTAGGGTTACTTTAACCGGACTACTTTCAATGACTTTTGGATGACTCCAATACCAAATATGCTAAGAAAAGACCAAAGAAACTAAATATGAATCAAATGATGACTCACAACACGTGGTAAGCTTTCTCTCCTGGCTTTGATCTCTTTGATCTCCGGCAAAACGAACATCAAATGAGACGGAAACCAAATGAAAATCAATCCAAACAGCTTGCCTACATCATTTTTGCCATTCCGTGTATTTTGTTACTCCCCAAGCCTGCAAAAAATTTAGTAATTTGATTCATATTTAGTTTCTTTTGTCTTTTATTAGCATATTTGGTATTGGAGTCATCCAAAAGTCATTGAAAGTCATCCAGTTCAAATAACCCTACCCAACCCTGATCGCCAACAGGCACGCTTGATTGACAAGCTCATGTTATGATAAGAGCTAATATATCAGTCTCCACCTTAAACCAAGTTAACTCCACATTTTTACACTATGTCTTAATCAGACACATGGTTTTTAAAATCTCAATAATATCGGCAGTCTCAATTCACAGGTACGAGTGAGCAGAGCTGTCACTCGAAGGTTATTTTTCCTGCTTCAGTGGCTCGGCCCCCGCTCGCTTATCCAGTCAGAAGGCGCAGAGCCGATAGTGTCTGAGGAGAGAGGGAGAGTGAGGCTCAGCTGCATCTGAGCCTAAATAGCCTAAGGTTTAAATAGATTTATTGGGCCCGTCGTGGAAATAAAAATGCCGATACAGGTCAAATTCCTGAATATCGGTGCTGATAATCTGCCCACCCGATAACGGGTCAACTTTTAAAACCTTCCTGAGCTTCGTCTAAAATTTCAGAACAATAATACAAATAAATACAAGTATTTTCTCCTATGGAGAGGTTCAAGCGATTTTAGAAATACGTCGATGCTTTATATCAAAAGAGTCGGGTTCCCGGTCCACACCGGCTCTGAGCCGGCTGCCACGTTTTTCATTGCAACTAGCGACATGTACATTTTTTCTCCGTTTCGCGTGCTTGTTTAGGGTGGTGATCAATGTTCCCTCTAATTTTCCACAGATCTTTTTCTTCTTCTTTTTTTTTTTAATTCCTTTAAAAAAAATCTCGTTTTGTTTATTTTTTCCGAGCTTTTACTTTTTTCATTTTGTTCTCTATTTACTTTTTTCCTTTGTTTCTTTCTTTTCTTTTTTTTCTGGCTTTTTTTCAAAATTTTTCCTTCTTTTTTTTCTCTTCCTTTTGTTTCTTTATTTCTCAACTTTTCACTACTTTTTCATTTTGGTATTTTTTTCTTTTTTGTTCTATTCCCCCCTTCCTTCAAGTCATTTTGTGCAAAATTTTAAATAATATTTGGTCATGTTGGGATGAAAAAAGCAAAAGCTGAAGAGTCGTCTAGGACCCAAAAGGGCTGGTTTCTTTTAGTGAGCCGAGCCGAAGAAGCCGGTTCTCAAAAAACTCTACTGACTTGACTCAACTTTGTTCTACTTCGACATTGACTTCCAAATACGGCATTTAGAAAACAGCGTCAGGGGAACCCGTGTATTTTGACCTTCATGCACTGTAACTTTGACTGAATTGGCTTCTTAATTAGCAATTACGAGCCGTAAGTTTTGAGAGCTGGCTCGATTTTCTTGTGCGGGCAGCTTAGAGGGAACATTGGTGGTGATGGCCCTGGCAACAAGCTGTCTCTGAACCCATTAGTTCCTGTTTTAAGGGACCCTTAGCACCTACCAAATTCGATCAAATAAAAAATAACGTCGATGGCTCTGCTGCAACACGGCAACCCGGCAAGATAATTGCCGAGAACACCGAATAAAAATCACTCACGTAGCTGTGTCTCTTGCTGGCTCCCGCAAACTGCAGTTCTCCGAAGGCGTCCGTCGGGTACTCGGAGGAGTGCTGGGCGCTGTCCCAGTGATTCACGATGGCCGTGCTGAAATAGTCGCCCAGTGCCACTGAAGCGTGCGTATCCCTTGTCCCTCCACACTGGCACAATAATCCATTACTGAAAGAAAATGACTATGAAGCACAAATCTCCACTCAACCCAAATTGAAGAACTTTTGAAGGACTTTCACAGCCCAAATTTCCTATTTGTCCAGACCCGTTAGAACAGGGGTATCAAAGTCATTTTCACTCGGGGGCCACACGATAGAAAAAACATTCTGTCGGGGGCTGGACTAGTAGATTAAAGTGAAAGAAAAAGAGAGATAAAGAAATAAGAGAAAGAGGGAGGGAAAAGGAGAGGGCGGGACAAAGAAAGAAAAAGAGAAAGAGGGAGAGAGCATGAGAAACAAAAGAGATAAAAAGTCGTGAGAGAGAGGGGAAAAGAAAGGGAGAGGAAGAAAGAAATCCAAAGAGCAAAAAAGAAAGACAGAAGGAGAGGAAAAAAAAGAGCAAAGGGAAGGAAGAGAAAGAGAAAAGGAAAAAAAGGAAGTTAGAGCAAAAGAGGTTAAAAGACACAGAGAGAGAAAGAGACAAAGAGCCACAAAGGTAGAAAAAAGAGAGAGTGAGAAAGAGAAAGAAAGAAAGACAGAGAGAGAAAAAGAAAAAAAGAGAGAGAGAGAGAAAAATACAAGTACAGTGTTTTTGTGAGAGGCACCTGGCTTTGGCAACATCAAGTTGACCTATTTCAACCTGCAATTTGTTTTTCTCTTGCGCTTCTCTGAGCGTTGCCTCGCGGGCCGGATTCAATCCCTTATCGGCCCTGATCTGGCCCGCGGGCCGCCTCTTTGACACCTATGCGTTGAAAGTTGAAATCTGATGTGGTATTAATATATTTGCCATTCTCATATGCAATTTTATAATCTTGCTCGTGCATTTATCAAATATATTTGTTTTTGAGACTAATCTCTCTCCGTCTTGGAGTTGGATAAACATGATGGTAGTATGTTGCTCACATTTTCAGTTGCTGGAAGTTCCTCCCATTAGAATTTATTGCTGGGGAACACTAAGTTCATTTTTTTTGCACAGGCCTCAATACATGTCAATGATTAATCATAACACTAATACTCGTGTTCTAGTGTTTCGTTTAATTGCAGTATGCGCCTGGCCTGCAGGGGGCGACGACGCTTCTTAGGAGAATGGCGTACGCAGCTGTTGTCAATTACGAGGGAAGAAGACGGGCAGCGGCAAAGCAAGACACCGGAGAGCAGTGTCCGAGATCATTTTAAGCATGGCAACAATTTCGAGCATTGACAGCAGGGGTGTCAAACAGGCAGGCCGGATCAGGGGTTGAATCCGGCGCGCGTGATAACGCAGAGGGAAGCGCAAGAGAAAAACGAGCTGCAGGTTGAAATATGTCCACTTGATGTTGCTCTCTCTCTCACTCTCTTCCTCTCTTTTTCTATCACTCTCTATCTCTCTCCTTCACTGTCTCTTTTTCTCTCTCTGTCTTTTTACCTTTTTTTGCTCTCTCTTCCTCGTTTCCTTTTCTCTCTCTTTTCTCCATCTTTCACTCTTGCTTTTCCCTTCACTCTCTTTCTCTCCTTCTCTTTGGATGTATTTCTTTCTCTCTCTCTTTCCCCCGCTCTCACTATTTTTCTTTTTATCTTTTTTTGTTTCTCACGTTCTCTCTCTCTCTCTCTCCCTTTCTCTCTTTCTTTGTCCCACACGCTCTCTTTCTTTTTTTCTTATATCTTTCTCTCTTTTCTTTCTCCTCAATCTACTAGTCCGGCCCCCAAGAGAATATTTGTTCTATCGTTTGGCCCCCCGAGTTAAAATGAGTTTGACACCACTGGTTTACAAGGTCTTCACCCAAAAATCAAGCACGTTCCAATGTTAAAGCATTTTCAAGGATTTTAAGCACCCGTACGAACCCGGAGCACAGTTACAAATATCGAGGCACCTTAAAGAATCTTCCACGAAGGTGGTGCAAATCCTTTTCTTGAAGATGGTGGGGATCCAGCTCTGGAAACAAAAAACGTTCGGCGTCATTTTCGATTTGAATGAATTGAATATTTGATTGTGACATTGTGATGGAGATGGAGATGGAAACTCAAAGTATGGCACGTTGGAAAAGAGCTGCTATTACACAAGTGAGGGTTTAAACACTGAAGTGCGACTTATGGCGAGGTACTGCAGTTTTTGTGTATGAGAGCAGAGTGGGAAGGATTGAGATGCAAGAGCTTTACCCAATGCCAAATGTTTCCTTTGCTACAAAGAAATATTCCGATAGGATTTTTAAACCATCGGTCTGAAACAAGATAGCCGAAAACTATAAAGCCAACGTAGCTGACCGATAATGTGCTCCGATAGTCAACTCATGACACGATTCTCCGCATATTTGGTCTTGTTACATCCTGGAACATCCAGTGAATGCAACCGTGTAAAATATCTGCCATAATGCCCACAGATTAAAAAAAAAATCTGCCTAAAAGCATTGCTGCGTCATTGGATGATCCTCGTGGGAATTTGTTCGTTTTGCCACAATATTCCCTTTTAAAAGTAAACCAACTCGTAAAATGACTTCCAATATGGCTGTTAGCCTCTGACTTTTTGATTGACACCGCTCTCGACCAATTGCTCTTTTTTCACGGGCCTAACAATGCCTGTATTGAGAAAACGGACCTGACCTACTTTGGCTTCAAAAAATCTTTACTACTTAGGTTTTACCGTTTTGATCCTTTTGATAGAGAGGAAAAACAAAAATAATCCTCGAAATAGGCAAAATTGATCGGCCAGTGGAAGCTAACATGTTTTACTCGGTTCTAGTTTTTTTGGAGGGTAAAAGAATCCAATTAAAATCATCAAAATGACTTGTGAAATGTTTACCTTATATCATTTTTTTTTTTGATAGTGCAATCTTATCAGGTTCCATCAAACAAAATACATTTGTTATTGAGCGGATCGTTAGTATATATAAAGAAAACAAACTGTAATATGCTGTCACCTACTGGTATGGTTGAATGTTACAGATGCTCGGTTGATCAATAAAAGAAAGCCAAGATAATGAACAATGGCATTCTTCTTTGCAAAAATTGGGAAATATCTTGCGGCACACTGGTTGAAAACACGAGTCTGGACGCGTTTCAAGTAAAGACATATAAATATCAGAAAAAGTGTAAAAACACAATTAAAACAACACAATCTTTTTTTAGCGAAGGCACCTTTTTCCTTGGATAAATCTCGAGGTACATTGCCTTTAGAAAGAAAAGATGAACTACCGTAAATTCCGGACTATAGAGCGCACCTTATTATAAGCTGCACCCAACACATTTTAAGAGGTAAAACGATTTTGTACATACACAAGCCGCACCTGTATATAAGCCGCATGCGCCCACATTTAAACATGTAACACAAAATTAACCCAAACCCGACTTCAAGTCCCACGATTGAAACTAAATGTCCTTCATTAAAGTTCACAGTCCAAAAATCACAGCCGGCAAAATGAATGGAAAATGATACCGGTACTTAAGGTTTGATGCAGACCTGCAGAGTCCGGGTCCCGTTGAAAGTAATCCAAGGAAAAAAATGTATATTTCCAGAGGTAAGGGTGGGAAAAATATATATCCACGATTGTCCGCCGCGTCCACAAACAGGTCTGTCTGTTCCTCACCTTTACCGGTCCCCACTTCCCGTCACCCCGCGTTTGTTCCGCCCCTCCTTTTTCATTTGCCCGTGCAAAACATATCAGAATAAGTGTCTAAAATAAATACATTACAAAAATATACAGTTGCAAATACATATTATACATGGGTTACACATATTTACAAAGAAAGACGGTACACCGAGAGAGTTTACAAAGCTTTAATAATAATAATATAGCTTTGACAGGGCAGTTAATGGTAGCAACACTCGAGCGCCGCTGGCGGCCGTTAGAAAAATGACATAAATTGGCCGCATCACTGAATAAGCCGCAGGGTTGAAAGTTTGGGAAAAAAGTAGCTGCTTAAAGTCCCGAATTTACGGTAAAATGTATTTATCATTAAAATTGCCAAGACGTTCGTAATCGGATATCAGTTTTGCCCGTACAATACAAAATCCCTGGCAGGCCGCCAGGGATTAATGAGTCCCCCGCAAGGGTCCTCTCACTGACTCTCTGTTCATTGGTTAATATGAGTGTTTTAGTTTTCTGAGCAGGGGAAGGAGGGCTTCGGAAAGGAGGTGACTGCCGTAGCAGTACGTTGAAGGAATGAATGAATGAAAACTTTATTTGAACATTAAAATAAAAAACAGAACAAAAACAATAACTCAACAAAAAAATAATGTTACATGATATGTTCGAAAAGGGGTAGTCAGAAGCAAATGCTTATATTCCCTACCCCTTCATCTTACCTATGAAATACACCAATGATAATAACATCAATAGCAGTAATAACAGTTATGATATAACAATAGCAACAATAACAACAAAGTTAACCATAGTTGTAGACGCACTAATCCCAATCTCTCGTATCACTCACACCCCATTTTCTTCATCTCTGTATTCCGCCAGGAATGTTTTTTTTTGTATTTAAATTTGAACACGTGAATAGTTGGACATTGTTTGATCTCGTCTTGTCAATTATTCCAAAGTTTGACTCCGCACGCAGACACACACACACTTTTCCTGGTGGTTCTCACCTTTGGGATTTGGAATTTACGACAGCCCCTTAAATTATAATTTCCCTTTTTCCGAATGAATCATTTATGGATGTTTTCTGGCATTATGTTTTTGTTGACCTTAAATAGCAGTTGTGCAGTGAAAATGTTACTATATCATTCAATTTTAATCATTTGGACTTTAGGAATAACATGAGTATGATCTGGATATCCTACCCTGTGTATGGTTCTAATTGCACGTTTTGGAGGATAAAAAGGGGCTGGAGTCAGCTTTGGTAATGATTGCCCCAGACTTCTGCACAATACGTTAAGTATGGAAGAACTAGGGAACAATATCATAAATACAATGCATTATAGTTTAAAAGTAATTTGGCTTTATTCATGATTGAAATGCTTTTAGATACCTTATTTTGTATGTGTCTGATGTGTGTTTTCCAGCTTCATTTATTGTCTCTTAAGACCCCTAAAATCTTAATTTAAAAATGTTGAGCTCGGGAACAGCTCGAGAGAGATTGCAATACGAAAGATGAAAAGCAAATGTAAAAAAAAAAATGAGTCCGAGCGGGATAATGATCCTTATTTGGACTCATTTGAACGATATGAATGGCTCCGAAACATTGAGCATGGTCTATCACTGACAGAAGAATTTGAAGCAATCCCTCAAATTTTAAAAGTTTGTGTTACTCAAGGCCAATATTCAGCAACGATTAAAGATATTTTCGTTTTTGTTACACATATTTACATTTATATTTTGGAGTGTTTTTCAGAGGTTCCGTGTCGTTTCAGCCACGTTGGTTAGAAGTTGAATTGTAAATAGTTTAAAGTTCTTAAAGGGTTTTTTTCATAGCACTGAAGAGTTCATAGATCTCATTTCTATTCTGTTGTGAAGTTTGTTTATCATAAATTCTGTGTTACTTGACTCTAAAGTTGCTTAGTATCAAATATATGCAAGGGGACCCCCTGGACATTTGCCCTAGGCAAGCCACCCTCCCCCATCCCCTCCAGCACCCCCTAGACTGTCCATCTACCGGGGTCTCACAAGTCAAGTCAAATTTATTTATATAGCTTTTGATCACAAAAAAATGTCTCAAAGGACTGCACAGGATTACAATGACACCATCACCTGATCTTAAACCAACATGCGGGCAAGGAAAAACTCAAAACCTCAGCGTGAGGAAAAAGAGAAACCTTGAGAAGGGACCTCACAAGTGGTCATCCCCCTTCCAGGATGACCAGGGTGGAATAGATTAAGCATTGAGTTACAGTACACAAACAATAGTAAACATCAACAAAAGAGAACGCTCACAATATTCTATGGGAAACATATAACATATATGGATATATATAACCTTTTTTAAGCAAAGGCATTACATCTGGGAAGCACACTGCCCATAGAAAATGGTCTAAGAAAATTAAAGGTGAATTAGAATTATTTAATTTAAATGTACATTTAAAAATGTATGTTGTTATCATAAAATTGTCAAGACAGGCAATGTAGCCTAAGTTAATGATGTAAATAACAGCAAAATAAAAAAAATGCTACATAGATGTCTAGATAAAGATAGATAGATGTCGATAGATAGATAGATAGATAGATAGATAAATAAACTTTGTTCATCTCCTTAGTAAAATTTAGACTTCCAGCAGTATGATTGTTTTGAAAAATAAAACAATAATAAAATAAAACAAATAGAATACAGAAATAACCAATATAATGTGTTGATATAGAGTATTTAAATAGTGCTACATAAAATACACACTGTCATAAAAATAGGGTAATATGCAAATGTGGGGGTGGGGTTTCATGTGGGCTTTTACTCCCCTGGGTGGAGTTAAAGAGCCTCATGGCATGAGGAAGAAATGATCTCCTCAGTCTGTCCGTGGAACATATAAATACACAAAGATAGTCCTCAAAAAGAGCAAACTAATGCATAATTTAGTTTTCCGTGCATTTTTTTGCGTAAACTCAAATATTCTTTTTTAAAAAGGTTACCAAAATCAATTACTGTCCGTAGATATTTCACCACAACAGACTGACAACTATTTAACTCGATCATGCAACAGTTAATGAGCAGTATAGGCTGGTATAGCAAATAGTACGCTAATTTCTGTTTAATTCAGTTTTTCTTGCGGCACATTAGATAAAGTTTTTGCGGAAAACATCAAAATATATATATTTTTAAATATAGTTTTTTTTTTATTAAATTAGTTGAATACAACAACAATAGAATAATACACAATGTAATCCTATTTTTATCAAAAGTATTCATCCTAATTCTATTTAAAGAAAATGTTCTGTATTTTGTGTCATCGTAGTAGTACTGTAAAAATTGGAAGAATGATGGCTGCGTCCCAATAAATACCAGAAAGAGTCTAACCGGGTGAACCCAATGCGCTACAGTAGAGCAACTCGTCTTCCGGAGGAAAACGGATCGCAGCCGATGTGATTACTGTATACTCTCAGAGACTGTGTCAAAGTGTGTCTCTTTGATATTCGACGAAGAGTTATTTCCCGATTTTAACGCCATTTCGTACAAATATGGACGTCGGGTCCTGTTGGGTTCATTTGAAGAAAACCTCGAAACGCGTTGAAAACTGTTATTAAGTCAAAGTGAGCACAAGAAAAACAACTTCGTCTCTGGCGTTAATTCCAACAGGCGCTATTGTTAAGCTAACGCGTGACACAATCAGCTGCTAACTTCCGCCGCTTAGCAAGATAAGCGCACATATAAAGTTACCGGCGAGCGTTTTGGCCAAAAGCCAATGTCTACCCGGATATTTTTACGACCAAATTGTCTTCATATTTGATAAGAGAGTGGTTTTTCTACGAGTCGTGTGATAAGAAGTACGTTAGCCGTGGCGTGGTCGACGCCTCTTCGCGAATCAACTTTCCCAAATTTCGACTTCCTCCACAACAATGTCCGAACTTTCTTTAAATTTCTTACCTGGTCCTTCTCAGATTTGCTGTTTTTATGGCCACCGTCCGCAGAGTCTCCCGTTTCTCTCATGCTTTCCCTCGATTCAGAGGAAGATGACGGGAAAAGTAATTATCTGTTGGTATTTTTAACCATCATTAATCCGACAGTTTCCCTTTTCCGATGTTCTGACAGCTTCCTAGTCCGTCCAAAGGGAGGCAAGAAGGCCGAGAGCAAGCAAGGAACTCAGGTGAGGGTGTGGTTGCATGAGGAAAACGCTCAGTACCTCCTCCAAACTTTTCGAAAATAGGAGTTGACACTCACGGCCGCAGCATATGTCACACCTGGGCATGGATCTTAAAGGGACAGTGTGGATTGGATCTCAAGCTGTTGTGTCAATTAGTAATATAGGGAGAAAGAAAGGGACCAAAAGAAAGATAGAAAAAGACAAAGAAAGAAAGAGAATGTCAAGTCATGTTAATTTGTATAGCCCTTAATCACAAAGAGTCTCAAAGGGCTGCACAGATCAAAGACTATTGTAAACTACAGACTATTATGCAGGGTTGGAAAGGGTTACTTTAACTTGATTACTTTCAATGACTTTTGGATTACTCCAATACCAAATATGCTGATGTAACGGGTGTAATAATAACTTTTGTTTTATTGAAATTCCTGCTGAAATATGTGTATAGTTTTTGGTAAGTGTCCTGCAAGGATGAGTCCAACAGTGCCATCTGCTGGTATGGGGTGGGGTTTGGTTTTGGCTTCTGACATGTGACCGAGAGGCGGGGTTTGTTGGCAGTCTTCAGAGAGAACTGCTACTGGTAAGACACATCTTTTGGTGCTCCACAACAGAAGGTAATTTTAAACATTATAACCCCAGCTGACAAATCTCTCAACATGCACAGTAATGTGATTGATGTTGTCAAGCTGTTTAGATTTATTTTCGTTTTGTTTCTGGTTTACTAAAATGTAATTCCCCTTGTAGAGATCAAAGCCAGCAGAAAAGCTAATGTTGTGACTCATTCATTTGCAGGTAAATTGTACCCGTTTTTATTTCTATTTTCTCATATACATTAAAAAGGATGATGTTGGTTAAAATTCAGACTAAAGAAAAAATATGTTGAATTCATTGTAAACTTTAAAAATCCACTATACGATCTCTTGTTAAAAGTATCTTGTTCAAATGGATTTACAAATGTATTTTATGTAAATGGAAAAGAAAGCTCATTGATGTGCTTTGGGTAGTTTTCAGAGGGAACTGCTACTGAGATCAAAGAGATCAAAGCCAGCAGAAAAGCTAATCTTGTGACTCATTCATTTGCAGAAACTGTACTAATAAAAACCTCATCATCCAGTCCAGTGTGAATGTGGATCTTTGGTGGGACAAGTACACCGCTGTTACATATATATACAGGGGGCCACAAAGTCACACACCAATGTTAATATTTATTTTTTAATTTGATACCACAGTTTGATTTAGGAACTTTGAATTTCGTATTGGCTCGTGCATAGCTGCAAACGGCGAACATATCGAGCATTTGTAAGACTTGTAAAGAACTTTGAATTTGAATAAATGTTACTACTATAACTTCTTTAATTAACATTGGTGCGTGACTTTGTGGCCACCCTGTATACCACAACCATATCCCCCTAGTGGGAGGTGGCTAGAGTCATTTCTAACTCTTTTTTTTGGGAGATTGATTCAGAGTAGGGGATTCCCAGCCCCCTCGCTCAACCCAACTGAGGTGTTGGGAGTCATTAGGTGACCAAACCCACCAATTCCAACCCCTAATGTTGTATGCCAAGCAGGGAGGCAACGGGTACGAATGTGAAGATAGAAAAAGACCAAGAAAGAAAGAGAATGTCAAGTCAAGTCATGTTTATTTGTTTGGCCCTTAATCACAAAGAGTCTCAAAGGGCTGCACAAATCAAATACTATTGCAAACTACAGACTATTATGACACCATACCCTTATATTGTCAACATAAAATAGAGGTTATTAATATGCTATACAATAGAAGTGTGTTTTAAGCTTAGATTTCAACATTTCCACTGAGGTTGCAGATCCAATCTCAGGGGGAAGAGCATTCCACAGCACCGGGGCCCGAATGGAGATTACTCTCCTGCCGATTTCTTGGCTCTTGGGATCACTTGTACACCAGCATTTTCAGAGCGAAGGTTTCGGACGGGAACAAGAGAAGCATAGATAGAAAAAGAGAGAGGGAGAAACAGAAAGAAAGAGACTGACAAAGAAAGAAAGAAAAGAGCGAACTACAGAACAGGACTACAGATTTTTTTTTTTTTAAACCAATCGCTTTTGAAAATGTAAACAACAAAAATTTGACTTGATACTAGTATTTGAGGGGGCAGCACGGTGGCGCAGTGGTTAGCGCGTGTGCGGCACAGTTCTGAGGTCGTGAGATCACACCTCCTGTGTGGAGTTTGCATGTTCCCTCCGTGCTTGCATGGGTTTCCTTCCACATTCCAAAAACATACATGTAAGGTTGATTGGCCGGTCCAAATTGTCCCTAGGTGCGAATGAGCGAGCAAATTGTCTGTCCCTGTGTGCCCTGCGACTGGCTGGCAACCAGTTCAGGGGAACCCCTGCCCACTGCCCAAAGATAGCTGAAATGGGCTCCAGCACTCCCGCGACCCTACTGAGGATAAGCGGTGCAGATAATGGATGGATGGATGGACTAGTATTTGATTCTACAGCTGTTTATTTTGAAGCAGGGCTTAGTCTTTTTGCATGGATAAACCACTCCAGCGATCACGTTCGATTTCTATTTTGGTAAAAGTTTGTCACTTCCGCTTTGAAACAAGCGCATGTTGTTTCTTTTATTCAAATTTTGGAGAAGGACCGAGTTTTGCGCGGGAAAACAGCGCGTGCGATAGGTTCTCCCGCTTATTAATGCCCAAAGGTTGGCGTGTATGCATAAGCAGAATCACATAACAGCAAAGGCAATCATGTTTTGTCACAAATTTAATCAGAACATCAATATATTACTGTAAATTCAATTAAATATATTTTTTTTCTTCGAAAGGTTTGATTAAAACGCACTTGCAGACGGAATACATCAGTGTTTCTCAACTGGGTCAAAATAAGAAGAAAAAGAAGACGGCAAAAAATATATAAATGAGGTTCAATCACACTCCTAAACAGTAGACGGCGATAAAGTCCTGTAAATGCATGTTTACACCCAAGACTTCACACCACAGAAAAAGACTGTTATTATTTTTCTTACACATGTTGAGCAGCGAATATATGAGATGAACTTCATCAAATTGAATCCAAAGCTATTAAAGTGAATCGTTTTGGATTTCATTCATTAAAAATGCAGCTCATTGAGCATTAAAGGGACAGTGTGTATTACTACCTGAGCGTAATCGAAAACGAGTGCAGAACTACACGGAAGAATACAAAATACAGAGACTCAAAGTGACCCAACTCCACCATTTTTATTTCTGCCAATCTCTTTTTAAACGTTTTTTCCCCTCTTGGGTACCCGTAGCGGCAAGATAGCCGCAGAGATGCTAAGGATTATATTAAGTCAAATAAAAAAGCCAATGTCTCAAGCTACAAGTATTCGTATGGTTATATGTATCAGGAAGCAGAAAATTCAACAGCCATGGCGGACGAAAACACAGAGTTTTATGAGTTTACACATTAATGGAAGATGAAACCTTGTTTATTTTGTAACTCACAGCCGATACTGCATCGCGGATTCCCATCATAGCACTCGGTTTCATTCTTAAAGCGATAGGATCACCCAGTGGTAGTTAACAACATCTACCTTCAAATCCCACAGCATTCGATGAGGGAAAGCAAGGTTTCCGATTTGATTAATATTTGGGGGGACAACGCTCGGCTGTTAACATCCATGAGTACTTCTGCAAACATGAGAGCGTTGCGTGCGACTTCTAGTGTCCTCTTGTGCACAAGCGAACCAGTTGTGGCGTTCACACAGCAAAATCATGTGGCGCATAGTCAGAAATGTGAAGGATCTCACAAAAACATGGGATTTCACCCTGAAAATCGGAATTGAGCATTAGGCTTTCCAGTGTGAACCTAGCTTTATATTTAGGCGCGACTTATACTGCGGTATCTTTACTTACGAATTTAATTGGTTCCATTTTGTGTAAAAAAAACAGGTTTTCCCATTGAAATGATTGGATCGACGATTCATCTGTTCCGAGGTCACCAATGCAACCAAACACCCATTAAAACAACTGTAACGACCCAGCAGGTACAATAATGTGTAGTCAATGTTCATAAATATAGTGTATTTTCCAGACTACAAGTAGCCTTTTTCCTTCTTATTTTTGGGGCTTATAGTCCAGAAAATATGGTATTACGTGAAGTTGTTTTGAAAAAATAATAGCGTGACTATCTCCGGTTCAAACCGCACCCTCTTTTCATTCAATAAATTTCAATCGTGGTCTTTTTTTCTCGATTTGTTGTTAAGGTGGGATGCCGGCTGGGTCCTGAAGTCAGCAGTTGAGAAGCACTGGAATACGTCCATAACAAGTACCAATCCATCAGAACACGCCAAAAAAGGAGCGGGATCCCGTCTTCCAGCTCTTGTCCATTTTATCTGCCGTAACCTTGAGGGTCATGCGTATTCTTGGATTTTTCTTTTCTGCTGCTTTTGCTGATGTGGTATAACGTGTTGCCCAAGTTTTGGACGTGGCACGTGCCCAACTTGCATCCGGCCTGGGGCGAGCGCCTCTCTCGGAGTAGTCGTCCGGACAAACTGTTAACCCAAGGGAAATGACGTGAATATATTTGGCATTATATTCATATGTTTTAAATTGCGTATGTAAACATTTTGTATTTTGTCTTATTCCGTTGTGCCAGTTTCTCAGTGGCATCGTAGAATACGGTGACATCTAGTGGGAGAATAAAAGTCTTGACTCGATCGACCACGCATCGTGGAAAAATAAGTCTGCTTAAAAATGACGCCAACACTGCTTTTGGTGGCTTGGCTTTGCCATTGTATTTCTTCTTCCTTTGTGATTAACGGCAGCAGGTATTAGTTTGTATGGCGTTGTCATGCAAAGCGTCTGCATCCCCTTGCCCAATAGAACAAGTACCGAGATGCGGGAAGGCTGCTTTTTTAACGCTTGATGGCTAGAAAACAGAAAAAAAATAACAAAAACAATGGCTAAAACGTGGGGGGGTGTAGATTTCTTCTTCTAGCGGTACTGGAGAAATTGTAAAATTGTCTTTGGAAGGTCTTGAAAAGTGCTTGACTTTGGCCATGAAAAAGGAGAATGTTCCCTGAGAATGCCAAAATTTGTTCTGAAGAACAAAATGTCATGTAGCCGCTTTATTTTTCGACCCTATCTCGTTTCGAGGAGTTTACATATTAGCTGGCATCGATTGAAATGATTAGGGCGAGGTAAAGACAACAAGAATGGGATCCATTTTTGCTATTATAAAACTAGATGGATTCATAAAGTTATTAATTTATTACCTTAATATTAATGCTTCAATTATTTCTTAAGAAATTGTCATTTTATAAACCTATTTTCTAATCTTTTTTTTAAACATGTTCTTCTCATTCAAGTCCTTAGATTCACAAAAGACATCAGGAGTATTTTTCATTTATGTTTACAACAATGAAGGCTTCTTATTAACAAGCAAATACCGTCTGATGAACCTAGCGTAAAGACAAATTTTCCTATCACAATAATAATTCTGTTTTTATTGAACACCTGCAAAGACCCTAGTTCATTACTTTGACTATTATTGGTCACTGCTAGTGGTAGTTTTGACTATTATGAACTGTCATTGTCACTATTGGCCAATTATGTTTATTGTTCTTTGATCTCCACACCCTGTAGAGCAGGTCTGCTTTTGTCACCTAGACGTTTTAATAAAAAGAAAGGCCTCAGGAGGAGGACTTTTAAAACAGGTGGGGATTTCTTATCTGATTTTGCTTTCTCTCCTGTTGTCCTTGTGTTCATAATCAGGGTTGGGTAGGGTTACTTGAACTGGATTACTTTCAATGACTTTTGGATGACTCCAATAGCAAATATGCTCAGAAAAGACAAAAGAAACTAAATAGGAATCAAATGACCCAATTTTGTGGAGGCTTGGGGAGTAACGGAATACACGGAACGGCAAAAATGATGTTGGATTGATTTTCATTTTGTTTCTGTCGCATTTTATGTTCGTTTTGCCAGAGATCAAAGAGATCAAAGACAGGAGAGAAAGCTTACCACGTGTTGTAAGTCGTCATTTTATTCATATTTAGTTGTCTTTTATTAGCATATTTGGTATTCGAGTAATCCAAAAGTAATTGAAAGTAATCCAGTTCAAGTAACCCTACCCAACCCTGTTCATAATCCATTAATGTTTTCTCTCCTTATTTTAAGTGTCTACTAAAGAGTGACAGTTATGACGTGTACCACGACAATGGGAATGAAGCGACTCTAAGGCATCAGCTTATTGGATTAATTCCTGGCTCTCCACGTACATAACAAGCAAAATGAGACAAAGGTGAAAGGTAGATGTGTAGCAACTCATATAAATGGCTCTCCACAAATACCTTTTTTGGATCGCATCCATGTCTAGTTGTTGATCCGGCGTACGAAACGGGACGATCTTCAGGATCGAGCCCCGCCGTTCACGCGCCTCCTCCGACTTTCCCGACCCGGACGCTTCGACCGTTCCCGCTGCGTTTTCGTACAAGCTGCCGTGCGGACGAAAACAGGTACATTTTAAAGCAGAATATTAATAAGAAGCCAAAAGAAATTCAGAGAAGAACGATAGAAACGGCTCTTTGGGTTCGGCTCGTTCAAAAGAGCCGGCTCTTTTGTTAGACCAACAGCTCTCCAAGTTTTTGTTGTCGCTTTAACCGGTATATTATCAATCGCGACGTAACACGATGCATAAAGAGACTTCATAATAGTTTAAAAAATCTATTGTGCTACTGAATTATAATAGTATTTTTTTTCACACTTCAGTGGACTCAAAGGTACATTGTATAATATTTGACCCCTAGATGGCACTGCTTTGTCTAAGGCGAAAGAAGGAAACCAGTGGCAAAACAGCACAGCGTAGCAGCAAGGTGCCAGACAAACATGGCGGCAACTACTAGGTACGGCTTCAGCTACGTAAAAGAAATACTCATTTCTCGACCTATGAATATTTCTGACAAATTGAGATGGGTATGCTAGTTCATGAATTTTTGCTGATTATTCAAATGGTCTTCAAATGGTGAATGTTACCCATTCACACACACTCACACGCCGATAGCTGCGGCATTTCGGAGGTTTGTGTCTTTCCCAAGGACACTTCCACATTTAACTCGGGGGAGCCAGGAATCGAACCTACCACCTCTCGTTGCCTAGGCGTTTTTTGTACCACTAAGAGGCACTCAATATTACACACTGTCCCTTTAACTTATTTTAAACTTTTTATACTTGGCAATATTCAAGTCATGCCACACAGGATCCCTGATAATCACACAACTCATCAAATAGTAAATTCAAAATCTTTTTGAGTGCACCAAAAAAAAATGAACCATGAAATACAAGAATAAACTCTTATTACGTTACATCAACTGAAGCTAATTGTGAGGCACATAACATCTCATCTCATTAGCTACACCGCTTATCCTCAGTAGGGTCGCGGGGGTGCTGGAGCCCATCCCAGCAATCATCGGGCAGTGGGCAGGGGACACCCTGAACTGGTTGCCAGCCAATCGCAGGGCACACTGGGACAGACAACTCACTCATTCCCACCTAGGGACAATTTGGACCGGCCAATCCACCTGAAATGCATGTTTTTTGGAATGTGGGAGGCAACCGGAGTGCCCGGAGGAAACCCACGCAAGCACGGGGAGAACATACAAACTCCGCACAGGAAGTCCGGTAGCTGGATTTGAACCCACACAGGAGGTTCCCAAGACCTTAGAACATAACACGGGAAATATCAATTGAAATAGTTTACGGAACACAGGGATAAATTCAAATATTTACAGATCTACATAAAACAGGGCCGCGAGACAACGCTGAGGGAAGCCCAAGAGAAAAATGAGCTGCAGGTTGAAATATGTCCACTTGATGTTGCCAAAGCCAGGTGCCTCTCGCTGTAGTTGTATTTTTCTCTCTCTCTCTCTTTCTGTCTCTTTTTCTCTTTCTTTTTTCCTCTTTGTCTCTTTCTCTCTGTGTGTCTTTTTGCCCTCTTCCCTTTTTCCTTTTCTCTCTATTTTCTCTCTTTCCCTCTCTTGCTTTCCCCCTTCTCTCTTTCTCTCCTCTCGCTTTCCATTTCTTTTTGGATTTTTTTCTTTCCCTTTCTCACTATATTTCTCTTCATATCTCTTTTGTTTCTCATGTTTTCTCTCTTTTATCCCTTTCTCTCTTTCCCTGTCTCACACTATTTTTCTCCCTGTCTTTCTATTTCTTTCTCTCTTTTTTTTCTTTCTCCTCAATCGACTAGTCCGGCCCCCGAGAGAATGTTTGATCTGTCGTGTGGCCCCCGTGTTAAAATGAGTTTGACGCCCCTGACATAAAACATGTTTTTTAGCCAGCCAACTGGAATTATTTTCTAAAATAACAATGTATCGTGCTATTACAATGTTATTACCAGGTTGATGATTAAGATGGGGTTAAATAGACTCAGTCAACCACCAAAAAGATTATTCGACTAGAACATGACAATGACCCAGCACCGGTGAGCTATTTTCAGAACAGGTCAACTTTCCTTAGGGGACACCTTCTGTATAATATCCTTTTTAATGTTGCAAAACTATTATTTGTTGTGAATATCAATCCAACAAAAGTTGCACTGTAAGTTTTGTATATATGAGATAAAGAGGGGGGATTTAATAGGTAATTCTATTTACATGCAGGGTTGGGTAGGGTTTACTTTAACTGGATTACTTTCAATGACTTTTGGATGACTCCAATACCAAATATGATAATAAAAGACAAAAGAAACTCAATAGGAATCAAATGGCTCCATTTTGTGCAGGCTTGGGGAGTAACGGAATACACGGAACGGCAAAAATGATGCTGGATTGATTTTCATTTTGTTTCTGTGGCATTTTATGTTTGTTTTGCCGGAGATCAAAGAGATCAAAGCCAGGAGAGAAAGCTTACCACGTGTTGTGAGTCATCATTTGATTCCTATTTAGTTTCTGTGGCATTTGATGTTCGTTTTGCCGGAGATCAAAGAGATCAAAGCCAGGAGAGAAAGCTTACCACATGTTGTGAGTCATCATTTTATTCCTATTTAGTTTCTGTGGCATTTGATGTTCGTTTTGCTGGAGATCAAAGGCAGGAGAGAAAGCTTACCACGTGTTGTGAGTCATCATTTTATTCCTATTTAGTTTATTTTGTCTTTTGTTTGCATATTTGGTGTTGGAGTCATCCAAAAGTAATCAAGTTAAAGTAACCCTACCCAACCCTGTTACACGGTTACAAAAAGAATGTAACTGCCTGAGTAAATACATGAAGATAAATGGTAACATTTTTGTCTGGTGGACTGGACTAAAAAGCCTGATTGTCCCGTGCCTTATACAGAGCTACTCGGCTTTCTGATTAAAAAGAAAACAGTGTGGATTTTAGTAGGCTTGTTCAACTTTAGCGGAAAGAAAAGAACAATAATCCAAACGGCACTCCTATCTTTCTTTGGAAGTGGCTCTGAGAGTAAAATATGGACACCTCCGCATTAGAATCCGATGAAAAAGGAGTCTTTCTAATCACCTGAAAACGGGTCGAAGCGGCGAGGCAGCGGTCACAGGTACAGTCAGTAGCAGCAAAACAGCTATCTCCATACCGCAGTGCTCTGTCAGAGAAGAAAGTAAAATGAGTCAATCCCAAAAACGATTTTTCCGCAGGTTTAAACTTACTAAGAAAATCGAGAAATCCGCAGTTGTCTCAACGTGATGCTCAAGTGGCTTTGGCCCCTTTTGCCCTTTTATAAGGTGAAGGAGGCGTGTCCACACCGACGCCATAGTCACTCCCACGCTCGTCATTTGTTGATTATTCACCGGTTTACTGTGCCACCCAAAAGTAGTTGCCCCTTCCTGATTTATGTGTTTTCTGCTTTTTTTTTATCACCTAGGCAGTGTTCATTTGAGCTGTGAAAAGTGATGGTTCCCGGGGACTCACATGCTCAAAAATCTATGGGTCCTAACAGAGATCTAGGGCTCCCCAAAATTTAGTCTTATCGCGGTTAAAATTGTAAATCGGCGACAAATATATAATATAAATCCATATATTCATTCCGTTTTAATCATCACAGTTTATTGGTAATACAAATCACTTATCACTTCAAGATTTTTCAATTCACAACAATATTGTACATTATACAAAATAATATTGCTGAAATAATTATATTAATCCATATTTTCATTCCGTTTTAATCACAGTTAATTGGTAATACAAAGCAGTTATCACTTCAATTTTTCAGTTCACAATATTGTACATTATACAAAATAATATTGCTGAAATATAAGTCTATGTATTCATGCAGTTTTTAATCATCACAGTTAATTGGTAATACAAAGCAAGTTATCATTTCAGATTTTCTCAGTTCATATGTTCTTTGTGGTTTGCTGTCCTGCCACAGTTGTAATGCCTTCTCAAGGCCCAATCCATTATCATCCTCCTCATAGCGTAACCAGGAATATAATTGAGTCCATTTTGGCAAAAAGTCCTTTTCTTGCTAGGAGTATTCTTTTGTTTATGTTCTTTCGTCGAATCGTTCGCTTCAACACACGTGTTTTCCTTGCCTCCGCGATCTTCCGAAGAATTTCTCCACCGTTTTTTCAAGCCAGAATTATTGCCGTTGTTATCACTTTCTGCATTATGTTTCGACTTATTACTGAGACTGAAGAAATGACCAATTTTGTGTTGATTTTCACCCTAAATCGACGACAAGCACCATAACTATGACGTCTCGTTTGCTGAGATCGGCGTGCGGACGAAAACTCAAACCGCGAGACCAAAACAACAATGGCGGATCTGCCTGACGAAAAGTTTGGAGTGCAGTAAATCTTTGTTAAAAAAAGTAATCGGGTAATAATGACAATTTTGTGTCAAAAAGGTTACGTCCCGGGGACGCACGTTGATTTGAGACGATGCGTCCCCAGCAAAAATGATGCGTCTAGGACACAGGAACGCGGGCAAACCAGAACACTGAGCCTAGGTTTCACATCATCAAAACAATTTGAAGATCACTCAGAGAAAACCCAAGGAAATACAAATTTTTTTACCATTTAGTCAGGCACCCAAAGATCCAAACCTATCTGGCCCTAGATGTGAAAACCTAATTGCCCCTTTTGGGTTACCTTTGGCAGCCATAACAGAAATTTAACATTCACAATAATTAGTAATGAGTCATTCGCAACGCTCTTAAGATCATCATCATCAAAGCGGCGCTGCCACGAGCGGCTGCCTTTTCCAGCAGCTGCCCTGTTGTTTTATTGTCTGCTCCTATCTTCGATGTTTTTTCTTCCCGTTTTGACAACTACACTATGGATTACTTCTTTCCTATGGACATGGGTTTTAACGCACAAGAAATGCGTGTATTCAAGGAATCTAAACTACTTGCCCTGAAGATTTCTCGTGCCGGCGTGATGAAGGGGCCCATCGTGGAAAAGCCGGAGCTAGCGAAGCGGCTAGCGACGTTATAAGTCTTCGGTACCATCCGTAATCATGGTAAATGCGAACTCACGACCAAATAAGATCATCGAGTGCTGGTGGAAAACATCGAAGCGCACAGGGGGCGCAGTTGCTGTGTTTTGCGGAAACTTGGCTCACGTTTAGCATTCCGGACGCTAATGTGTAGCCACCCGGAGCTACCCGGAGCAATCCGGCTTCGACGCCACTAAACAGAGACACGAAATGGGGGGAGAACCGGAGAGGAGGCGGACTTGCTAACACGAGGTGGTGTATCCCTGGATTTTCACAAAGAAAAGTTTTCCATCTGCCGCAGGGATGTCGAAATTTTGGACTGGCGTGACGTCATCCGCTTCGCTACAAGCACCCCTAGGGCATCATGTTCATCTGTTAATAAACAACAGGGTAGACTGCTGGAAGTGTGAATTTCCCTACGGGGATGAATAAAGTATCTATCTATCTATCTATCTATCTATCTATCAAAACACGGCATCTCAATTGGATTTCAATCCGGAAATTGATTTGGCCACTCCGAGTTTTTGTGAGCCATTCAAAGGTGGACTTGCTGTTGTGTTTCGAATGGTGGTCCTACTGCATGATTCAAGAGCGCCTGAGTCTGAGGGCACCGACTGATGCCCAGACCTTCTCCTTCATGATCTCCTGGTAAACACTGAAATTCACAATTCCGAGAACCGCGGCAAGTCGTCCTGGTCCTGAGGCAGCAAAGCGGCCCCAGACCATCCCATTGCCACCACCATGCTTTACGGTTGGCATCATGTTCTTATTGTCATTTTTACGCTAGTTGTAAGGGGCTGCACACCTTCCAAAAAGTTCCATTTTTGACTCACCAGTTTCTCCAAAAGGATAACCCAGATGCTTTTTTGGCATACGTGTGTCTTTTTTTGTAACAGCAGGGTTTACAACCTGGGAACTCCTTTTTTTGCGAGTGTCGTGAACTCGGACCTTAACTGTTATAACTTTAAGAACCCTGGGCATTTCCGTGACTTGCGCTAGAAGAGTGAAATGGCACAAAGGAAAGTTTTGCGGCAAGACGACGAGGTTGTTTTTGTCACGGCACCTATCGGTGGGAGCGAAGGACGCGGCAGAAATACACACAGTGACGGCAAATGTGACTCAAGGGGGGAAAAGGCACAGGAAAAACCGAGCGATAAAGAGAAGCCCGCAGCTGTGGATCCGCGTTATTTTGGGCTTGTCAGCGCTTCCTGCAGGTGATGGAAAAGAAAGAGGGTTTTGTGGAACAATCGCCCAGCAGCGAGTAAGTGGTGGGATGGAGGAGGATGTGGAGGAAAGGCGGGGAGAAGCTGGGGGGGGGGGGCATCGCAATCAATGTAAACATGAAACAACATAGGAGGTCACGTTGAGTATCATCGTATGTTTCGCCAGTTACTAAAAGCTTGTTGACATGGAGCCAAATTGGACCAAAAGTCAAGTCATTTTTATTTGTGACGCCCTAAATCGCGAAGAGTCTCAAAGGGCTTCACAGATTATTACACTATATTACACAGACTATTTTTCAGCCGACGAGAAGAGTAGGTTATTCGTATGCTATGGAGTAGAAGTGAGTTTTAAGTTTAGATTTAAACATTTCCACTGAGGTTGCAGATCGGATCTCAGGGGGAAGAGCATTCCACAGCACCGGTGCCCGGACGGAGAACCAGCAGAACACTTCTTTGCTCTTGGGATCACCAGAAGACCGGCACTCTCAGATCGTAGGCTTCGGACCGGGACATAGGGAGGAATCAGATCTGAAAGATAAGAGGGAGCAAGTCCATGTATGATTTTGTATAATACTAAGAGAACCTTGAAATCACATCTAAGGCTAACTGGGAGCCAATGCAGGTTAGCCAAAATCGGTACTTTTTTGTCCTAGTTAAAAGCCTCGCTGCGGCATTTTGTACCAGCTGAAGAGACATGATTCTAGACTTCGGGAGACCGGAGAGTAGTGCATTACAGTCATTGAGACGGGAGGTAACAAACGCGTGAATTATAATTCCCGCATCCGACTGAGACAGTATTGAACGGATTTTAGCAATGTTACGAAGCTGGAAGAAAGCGGTTCTAGTCATTTTCTTTACATGCGTTTCAAAGGATAGATCAGGGTCAAATAGGACACCTCAATTTTTAACGGAGTCACTTTGTGTGATGTGACATTTGCCAATGTTCACAGCAGTTTTTGAGAATAAGTCACAGCATTTAGATGGACCAATGACTAACATTTCGGTCTTTTCAGAGTTAAGACGCAAGAAATTGAGTGACATCCACTCGTTTTATCTCAATGAGGCAGGCCTCCAAATTTCCACAGTTTAGTGTGGGAGATTCCTCCAACGGAAGATAGAGTTGAGTGTCGTCTGCGTAGCAGTGGAAGCTGATATTGTATTTGCGAATAATATCACCTCATGGAAGCATGTCAATGCTGAAAAGAAGGGGGCCAAGCACCGAACCCTGCGGAACACCGCAGGTAACATTAAAGGGCTCAGATGTCATTTCGCCATATTTAACACAGTGCGTCCTATCTGAGAGGTAGGATCTGAACCACGAGAGGACGGTTCCTGAAAAGAAACTCAATGACATTGCCATGAAAAAGTATTTTCTGTGTTTTTGCATCATTACCTTTATCAAGAACATCTGAATTAGTTTGCTGATCTCAAACATTTTGTGAGTGAGAAATGCAAAAAAAAAAAAAACAGAGAAGTGAGCAAAGGGGGCAGATACTTTTTCACAGCGCCGTCTATTTTTTTTCCCAGCATCGGCCCCCTAAACTTCCTGGCATAAACTTCCGCGAGTGCACGTGAGTACGGGAGGAAAACTATCCGGGAGGAGATCAAACTCCAACTCTGTGATGAGTCACAATGGCACGGATAAATATTGACATACGTTTATCACGCTCACATTTCACATGTTTACCATAAAATCCCACCGCCATTTGCTGTATTTCAGAAAGCCTGCTCTTTTTTATTCAAATAGATGTTTTTTTTGGCACTAAGACTGAAAAAGCATACAGAAAATGCTAACGGGTTAGTCAAATGGGCTTTTATTTTTGCATTTAAGTTACAGTGTGAATTATGCAGCGCCTCTTAGCCGGGAAAAATGCACTTTATTCATTTAAGAGAATCAAATTGGCTTTGGCGCAGTGGTTAGCGCGTGTGCGGCACAGTACTGAGGTCATGAGATCGAACCTTCCTGTGTGGAGTTTGCATGTTCTCCCCGTGCTTGCGTGGGTTTCCTCCGGGCACTCCAGTTTCCTCCCAGATTCCAAAAACATGCATGTCAAGTTCATTGGCAGGTCCAAATTGTCCCCGGGTGGGAACAAGCGGGCAAATTGTCTGTCCCTGTGTGCCCTGCGACTGGCCGGCAACCAGTTCAGGGTGTCCGAAGATAGGTGGGATGGGCTCCAGCACCTCCGGTGACCCTACTGAGGATAAGCGGTGCTGATAATGGATGGATGGATGAACTATCATACAAACGTGTATTTTTTTATTAAATACTCCTAGGTTGGGAACTTTGTTTTATTTGATACAACCTGAGGCTTATCCAGAAGGGGCTAATATACTTGTCAGCCTGTCATGATTACTGATGTGACTCAGCTGTGCCCGCTAATTTGGCGCCAACCGCCGCGGGTTCTGATTGGCACCCTGTCAGTATTTGAACCCAGTCCTGTCAATCCCCTGTTGACAGTCCGTCTGCAAATCTCTGCGTATACTAGGCAAGCCTTTTTCGACCCTGACTCCCGCCTGTCCCGTGTTTTGCTCCTGTTCTGTCTCCCGATACGACCTGTTTTAATCCCGACCACGTCTGCTCTCCCGTCCTGACTTACTACCTGTTTTTGATCCCGACCACTTCTGCTGTCCCGTCCCAGCTTACAACTCGTTTCCGACCCCGACTTGGTCTTGCTCTCCCAGTCCTGGCTACCGACCAGTTTTCCGCCCCTGACGCCGCTATCGCTCGCTACGGAAGATCCACTTCCGTGTTCGGGTCACAAGCCAAGAACGAGAGCGAACACCGGATCGTGGACGCAGCCCTTCCTTGTTCCTTTAATAAAACTTGTGGTAAACGTTACGCGAGTGAGATCTGTTTCCGTTCTGGTCCTGACACAGCCATCTTGTTCCTCAGGGAACCCCAAAAAAAACAAAAGGCGAGGAAAAAAAATAAGAAAATAATGCAGTTTGGCCACTTCAAGTCTCCGTAGTTTGTATTTTTCCTTTTAGTTAAGCACTCTTTTTTTCTTTTTGGGGGGGTATGCTGGTTCATGTATTTGCTTTGTATTCAAATGAATGTTTTTTTGTTTGTTTTTTTACTGAATGAAAGTTTTTTTGTTCCACTAGTAGGCACTAAATAATATACGTTGTCTCTTTAATGCAGGGGTGTCAAACTCATTTTAGCTGGGGGCCACATGCTAGGAGAAAAAAATCTAACAGGGGCCGGACTAGTAGGTTTAGGAGAAAGAAAGAAAGAGTGAGAGCAGGAGAAAAAGAGACAAAAGAAGAGTGATAGAGATAAAATAGAGAGAGAACAGGAGAGTGTGTGTGTGAGAGAGAGAGAGAGAGAAAGACAGAACCCGAGAAAAAAGGGAAACAAGTGAAAAAGAATAGAGAAAGAGAATGAGAAAGAAGTGACGAGAGAAAGAAAGTAAGAGAGGGGGATAGACTAAACAAATGAAAACACAGAAAAAGACCAAACAAAAGAGAGAGAAAATGAGTAAGCATGAGAAAGAGAGAAAGAAAATGAGTGAGGAAAAGAGAGAGAGAAATACAAATGATAAAGAGAGAAAGACAAAATAAGAGTGAGAAATAGAGAGGGTGTGATAGAAGTGAAAAAGAGAGAATAAAAGAGAGTGAATGAAAGAGTTTAAGAGAGTGAGAATAAAAGAAAAAAAGATCGAGAAGAAACAGGGTGAATGGTAAAAAGAAAGAAATAAAAAGAAGTGAGAGAGATACTACTACAAATGCTTTGCAAGTGGTGCCTGGCTTGGATGGCATCAGGTGGACATGTGTAAAACTGCAGCTCATTTTTTTTCTTCCACTTCTCTGAGTGTTGTCTCACGGGCCAGATTAAAACCCTTGGCGGGCCTGATCCGGCCCACGGGCCGCTTGTTTGACACCTGTGCTTTAATGCTACTGGAGAATTTGGGAAATTTGCTTCGAAAGTCCTAAGAAAATCAAGTCATCTTATGCAGCGATTCCCAATGATCCCACTTCTTTTTTTCTCATTCCTCTAGCGCAGCAATTTCCTCCGGGAACTCGTTGTTTACCTGAAGTGCCGGGAGCACCTGCTCGGCCCTTGTCGTCACTGCACCGAGTCATGGGCCGTCACCAGGTAAAATAATAATAAGCCGGTGTCGTCTGATCCAGAAGGAATGACGTCTTTTCTTAATTGATTCTGTCATTTCCTCCTTTGCACGCTGACAAATATCGGTAAGGGAAAAAGCGACGTGAGTGAAGGAAGCAAACTCCCTCCGGTTGACCAGATCCTGAACTTGACTCCTGCAGCTGCGTAATGAGGAAAGTGAGCCATCGACACGCCTATTTCACAATACTGCAACGAATGGATTTTAATCAGGTCAATATGTCTGACCGTATGGATAAATTTAGAGAATCCCCAAAACTATACAAAATGCTTTTACCCCAAATGATGGATCTTTAAAATGTTTGTTTATAATTTATGATCCCTTTAAAAAAAATGGAACAATACATCATAAAAATCAGGAAATTCCCTGGAGTTTTCCACTTTGTCTAAGTGGCCCGTGATGCCAAGGCACTGTCAGTACATTCCCAGGAATAACTTCAAGCCTAGAGAAATAAGTAACTAAGTTAATTGTAATACATTTAATACATTGTGCTACACGTGGTATTTTGGATTTTTGGGTTGGTGGGTCGGTCAATCCATGGGAAGATACATTGGAATAGGTAGATCAGAGGTCAACCAACACAACACTGGAGAAAGACTAAACCCAAAGTTTGTAAAAAAAAAAAAGGCTGTGAAAGATGGAGATATTAGAATAGAATAGAATATACCTTTATTGTCATTGTTACAAAATGGGTTGAACATATTGTGACAACGAAATTGGGCATGGTACTCCAGTTTACATTTAACAGTGAGGATAAAAGAAAACAAAGAAAATAAAGGAACAAAGAAGATAAGGTTATAATTTACTAGTGTCATGGTTTGGGGCAGCAGGAGTTGGGTCTCTTGTACAGCTCCATGGTAGAGTAAATAAAAATGTGTATCAGAACGTTCTTCAACAGCCCATGGTTCCTTACTTCATCGCCCAACAGCAATTTATTTGTGTCATGGTTTGGGGCAGCAGGAGTTGGGTCTCTTGTACAGCTCCATGGCAGACAGAATACAGAACCTTCTTCAACAGCACGTGCAACCTTCCCGTGGTGTCCTGCGAAGGGCTCTCTCCGGGGAAGCCTTGCGAATCCGACTCGCTCTCTCTTTCTTTCTTGGTCCTCTCTCGTTCTTTGTCTCTCCTTTTCTCTCTTCCCTCTTTACACTCTTGTCTCTCATTTTCTCTATGCCTCTCTTTCCTACTCTCTCCCCACCTCTCTCACTCTCTTTTCCCCCTTTTTGCGTTTTACTCTATCTGTCTCTCTATCTATCTGTCCCTCTCTTTTTCTCTCTTCTACTCTCCTCTCTCTGTTCTTCTTAGGGCGGGCGACATCGAGAGCAACTCTGGCCCCGGTCCAAATGCCAGTGGTGCTTTCGAACCGTTCGCTGCGACCACACCCCAATCACCTGTACGACCTGCCCACGGGGCTTCCATAAATCATGCACCGGCCTGTCCGAACGTACTAAGGACTTCAGAGGCTTCGTATGCTTGGTTTGCTTGGGTCACAACCCGGCAGGCCTGGCGGCACAGGACAGTCGCAGCCCCCTCTCCTTCGGAGAACTACGGAGTCTCCCACGAGCGAGTCTAGCGCCTTGAGTGACTCAACAACAACAACAATCAACAGCACATTGTTCCTCAATTGCGTCCATCGCCCGACCGGCCTTCAGTCTTCATGCAGGACAATGCTCCATGTCGCACAGCAAAATGGCGAAATAATTTTTCTTGAATTAATGTCATGGCCTGCCCAGAGTCCTGATCTCAATCGAATAAAGACCTCTGGAAAATCCTTGGTGACAAAGTTATGGTCAAGAAACCCACTACAATCACCCAACTGTGGAGTAGGCTGGAAGAAGAATGGACCAAAATCACGACAGAGCAGTGCAGATGTACTCAAGTCATTCACAGCAGAGGCCAGTATATTTCTTACTAATTACCGATCGTTCTGTTTTTTTTTTCCTATGCCAGTCATTGTTGTTCTCTACTTTTGCCTTTTCTGAAAAGTGTTCATTGGGTGAAATACCTTTTGTCATTTTGTGAAAAAAGTGTTGTAGTACCATGATACTGACACGATGTAATGGCTTTTAAATGTGGAACAGTGAAAATTGTATTTTTTTAAAAAGGATTCCTTTTTTTAATATGTTGTTCTCTAATTTTGATCTCCAGATGCACAAAACCACACCAAACTATATTACATAAGTCCGGAATGGTCTTTTACGTGGGCAGAGGTCCTCTATGAGTTATGGCGTCCCCCGGTGTTATGACAATAGGTCACAATGTTGCAATAAATTCTATGTATCGCCGACGCTTTGCTGGAAATCAATTTTGGACTGGAAGGTGCACACGGGTGATTTGTTGATATCCTGCCTCAAGTGTCCTATTCATTTTCAAGAAATATACATAGTCGCTGGGGTCCCGTGGCCCCCTTTTTTTTTGGGGCCCTGACGCGGTTTGCATCCTGTTGTTGTAAAGTTGCAGCTCGCACTCGGACACTTGAGAACTTGTCGGCCTTTCTTCTTCAGCCCAGGGGTGGGGAACCTGTGGCTCGCGAGCGATAGCATGAGTACATATGGCTCCGGGATCAAATGTTGCTGTAGTCGAGTCAAGTCATGGTTAGTTGTCTCGCCCTTAAGGACGAGAAGTCTCAAAGGGCTGTACAGACTATGATTACAGCATCCCCTGATCTGAAACCTATATATAGCAAGGAAAGGCATGAGGAAAACGAAGTAACCTTGAGGAGGGGCCGCCTATGAGGTCATCCCCTTTCCAGAATGACCAGGCCAAAATGGATGTCGCCAGGGGATCGGCAAACAATACACAGACATCGTCAACATGAAATTAAAGTCATTCATAAACTATTGAATCCTAGTGTGTTTTAAGCCTAGATTTCAACACTTCCGCAAATTCAAATTTGAATTCAAAGTGTTTATTGTCATATGCATAGTAAAGAACTACGTTTCCCTGCACAGTGAAATTCTTACTTTGCTGTCAACACAGTTGCCAGCGTAAACTAAGAAACTATATACATGTTCACATGAAATAATATTACGAATATTAAAGATAAAAATAAAAATACAGTAGAATCTCAGTAGGCAGCCTGCGTTGAAAGTACTCCTCCTCTTTTGCAGTATTTTGTGACATTCTTACAAGAGATCTTTGCTTGCACCTTGTTTTGTAACTAATATTTGGGACAAAAACGACCTCAACACTATAAGACCAATTTCCATCCATCTAGCTATTATCTGCACCGCTTATCCTCAGTAGGGTCGCGGGGGTGCTGGAGCCCTCCCAGCAATCTTCGGGCACTAGGCAGGGGACACCCTGAACCGGTTGCCAGCTAGTCGCAGGGCACACAGGGACAGACAATTTGCTCACTTATTCCCGCCTAGGAACAATTTGGACCGGCCAATTCACCTGAAATGCATGTTTTTGGAATGTGGGAGGAAACCGGAGCGCCTAGAGGAAACCCACGCAAGCATGTGGAGAACATGCAAACTCCACGCAGAAGGATTCGATCTCAGGACCTTAGAACTGTGCCGCACACCTCCTAACCACTGCTCCACCGTGCTGCCCTCCAAGACCAATTTTAACTGGTATATTTATATGGGTATGTGACACGGGCTCTGGCACTATTATTTCTTAGATTTGCTTCAATCATCAACCATCGCAGTGCAATAAAATGCGCTGAAGAATTAGCTTTTGTCAGGAGAGCAAGTTGGGCAAATAGTTGGATATTGTCTTCAAATATATGGTGTGGCTCGCTCAAGAAAAAAAAATGTTTTTGCTTTTATGGCTCTTTGGGTGAAAAAGGTTCCGACCCCTGCTTTAGCCACCGCGTACAAGAGTTGAGCATCCTGCCAGGAAAAGCTTCCATTCCCACTGGAAATTCTGATCTTCTTTGTGGGCTACTTTAGGACGTCTGAAGAAATCTTCGGGAGCACACAAATGTCAACATCCTCTGAAGTCAAACTTTTGCAGGAAATGATACTGGATCATGTTTGATGGCAACAAGTAGTAGTGTTTTTCCTAACTTCTCTCACTAGGTCAGGTTTCACCTGGAAAAAAACCAAGAGGTTTTGTCTTTTTTTGTTCTTCTTAAATGACACTGTAAAAATATATACAGTACTATTGCACACTTGGAGTAGTAGTGGAACTGAGCAAGCGTGTGGATAAGAGAGTACTAGGTTGGTTTGGACATATGGAGAGCATGGATGAGGAGCGAATGTTGAAGAGGATCTACAGAGCAGAAGTCAATGAAAGGAGACCGAGAGGAAGGCCGCCATTGACCTGGATGGATGGTGTTACGAGTGCACTGCAGGAAAGAGGTCGAAATCTAGTGGAAGCTAGAGCTCTTGTTGGTGATAGGAAGGAGTGGAGAGGTGTTGTGAAAGGATAGTGGGATGTTTGGACAGGGCACCTGTATGATGCGGCAGGGGTAAACCAGCGAAAGCTGTTGGGCCCTGCTGTTGAACAGAAGAGTGTGAGTGACATGGCCGCTTTCTTGTGGCCCGTTTCATCTGGAGGGCCGAAAGCATGACCGACTAGCGTGCTGAGGTGCTTAACTTGTTTGGGTGTTTGGGCATTTGGGTTGGCCATGGTCCAAAGATTTTTGTTTTTGTTTTTTGCTACATCTTCCCTTTTTTATTTCCTTTGTTATTGTATGTGTTTGTCTTGCTGTCGGTCACCCCTCTCGAGGGATATGAACCGGGTAGATAGATTCATCAATAGATAGATAGATAGATAGATAGATAGACTATTGCACACAACTGTGAAAAGCCATACCTTGTGACTTATTTTGGAATTTTTCATTGTTGCTGCTCAATCTTTTTGCACTCCTTTTTAATGCACTATTGTTACCATGCGATATTCATTTTCATTTTATTATTATTATTATTATTATTGCCTCTTAATCGTGATAGTATTTTTTTCCCTTTCTCTTCAAAGTCTCTATATCACAGTTTTTTCCCTGGAGTGCCACGTCCAATCTCGTTGCACATTACACATACACAGCATTATCTCCAGACAGAAGAGTAGTTTCAGCGACAGACTGCTGTCACTGTCTTGTACTACGGACAGACTGAAGAGATCTTTTCTTCCTCGTGCCATGAGGCTCTTTAACTCTACCCGGCAGAGTAAAAGCCCACAGTAAACCACACCACCTTCATTGCATATTACCGAATCTTATTGCAATATGTATTCTGTGTAGCACTATTTAGTTATTCTATATAACACGCTACAGTGGGCATTTGCACGTCACACTGGGTATTTGTATATCGTATTCTTTTTGCTTTATTATTGTATTGTTCTCAGCTCAGAGATGCTGCTGGAAATGTGAATTTCCCTTCGGGGATGAATAAAGTATCTATCTATCTATAACGTTCAATATCAATGACAACCAAGACCATCCATCCATCCATCCATCCATCCAATATCTCCACCGCTTATCCTCAGTAGGGCTGCGGGGGTGCTGGAGCCCATCCCAGCTATCTTCGGGCAGTGGTTGCCAGCCAGTCGCAGGGCACACAGAGACAGACAACCATTCACTCGCTCATTCACACCTATGGATAATTTGAACCGGCCAATTAACCAGAAATGCATGTTTTTGGAATGTAGGAGGAAACCGGAGTGCCCGGAGGAAACCCACACAAGCACGGGGAGACCATGCAAACTCCACACAGGAGGTTCAATCTCACGACCTCAGAACTGTGCCGCACACGAGCTAACCACTGCGCCGCCGTGCTGCCCACAATAAAGACTATTCAATTCAAAATGTGGGAATCGAGCACACGTCCGCTGCTCATATTAACTTAGGGCAATTACTGATTTAAAATCGTTTTTTTAAAGTGCTTATCATCTCTTACACGATGGATGAAAATAGTGGATCGGCTAAGCAGTGTTCCCTCTAAACTGCGCGCGTGCGCAATTGCGCACAGCTCGCACATTCTCAGAAAAAAATCTAGCCAGCGCACAAAAATGAGGGCTCAAAATTATTAATTAAGAAGCGACTTAAGTCAAAGTTACAGTGCTTGAAGGTAAAAATACACGGGTTTCCCTGACGTTGTGTCCTAAATGCGGTATTTGGAAGTCGAGTCGAAGTAGAACGAAGTTGGGTAAAGTTAGTAGAGTTTGTCGAGAACCGGCTTCTTCGGCTTGGCTCACTAAAAGGAACCGGCTCCTTCGGGTCCTAAACAGCTCTTCAGGTTGTTTTTGCTTCTTTAATCCCAACATGACCAAATATTGTGTAAAACTATGCACAAAATGACTTAAAAGAAGGGGGGAATAGAACAAAAAAAATACCAAAATGAAAAAGTAGTTAAAGCTAAGAAAAAAAAAGGAAGAGAAAAAAAGAAGGAAAAATTTAGAAAAAAGCCAGGGAAAAGAAAAGAAAGAAACGTAGGAAAAAAGTAAATGGAGAACAAAAAGAAAAAATTAACAAAAAAGTAGAAAAAAAATACAGAAAAAAGAAGAAAAAGTTTGTGTTGCATTCAAATAATTTCTAAGTATATCGAGTGAATCTTGTTGCCAACATTGTACTTCCACTCAAAAATGTGATTGAGTACAGTTCTGTATCTTACAACCGACTCAATAAGCCCCCAAAAATGTTAATATTATGTGACAAAATATATCAGGAAATAAAAAGAAACCGGAAACTCAGCAAAATGTAACGTGAAGTCAAGTTTTGGCCATGTTCGATCATGACTTAGTTGCCACACTTGGGATTGCTGTTGCTCACTGTTGTTTCAAGCGTTGCTCACCCACTTTGTGTGAACGCGTGGAAAATTAGAGGGAACATTGCGGCTAAGCTTCTAACACAGAACCGCAGAACGGTGAGGCAGATGGCCTAACCACTAAGGCACCGTTTTGTAACATTTTGTGTGTGTTTTTTAGAGTGTTCTATACATATTTTCGAATTGTTAGCGTGCCGCAGGGGACAACAATTGTTACTACGGTGTTCATTTCTCTAATGATTCTACCGTAGGTTGTCAGGTAGGCAGCCTGAGCCTGTCGATCATCACAGATATAAAGTCCGAGTCCATTAGTGGATTATAAACTCCGTGGCCCCTTCATCTCTCTTTTGGATTAACAGGAGAGAGAGTGAGAAAGCGGGCGTTAGAGAGCCACGCTCCACCGGAACCGAGCAGAACCCCGCAGAACTCGGCTTCAATACATCATACTCTCGATCCGGACATTTCTTCGAGGTAGGTGTTCAACAACCCGATACGCCGTTTCCCTCGGTGTGAAGTAGATCGTAAAAAGGAGAAGCGCGCTTCGATTTCGTCCTTCAACTCGTGAAAGACGTCTTTATGTTGCGAGTGAATGTTATTAATCCGTGAAGGCGTCATCTCCCCCTCGTACTCCGATGATGGTGAAAGTTCCATTTGAATTATGGACGCGCTCTTGCAGGAAGCATGGTGGCGGACGTGGAAGGGATTATCCGCTGCATCAGGCAGGGGGACGAGCGCGCCGTTCATGCCCACTTGCAGGAATTCAACTCCGAGGTAAGGTCGAGATATTCAAATAAGCTCACCTCGCTTTTGCGGTGACTGTGCTCCCGTGTTCCGACAGCACGCCCAGTCTTTCTTCTTTAATGCCGAGGAGAGCGACAGGAGGAAAGTAAGCATCTTTTACAGCGCATCCTCACATCCGCCTAACCCCGATTCCTCCCTCCCACCCCTCTCACACACACACACATCCCCCACACCGCACCATCCTCAGTGTCTTTCCCGTACGTCATCCGGCCTTCTTCCTACTTTGCTGTCCATCTCTGATTAGTAATTCCGCTGGATCAGTCGCCTGCTGATCCTCTCTGGTTGCATGCTCAGCCATTCTCCTTCGAATTGAAATGTCTTCATTGTCATTGATATCAACGTTGGGTGACATTGTATGCTGGGAGATGAGACGTGGTACTCCAGGGTAAAACACGGAATAAAGAATTTGAAGAGATAGAAGACCATCAAGATAAATAGAAAAAAACATTCCAATATAGTGCAAGTTCTCATAGTAATGTGATGAAAACAAGAGCAATAACATTTAGCAAAAATAATTAAAAAAAAAATAAACTCACAAGGTATATATTTTTTGTTTCATTCAGAATGGAATAAAATAGAATTGATCTGTCTTCATTGTCATTGATATTAACGTTGGGTGACATTGTATGCTGCAGCACGGCGGCGCAGAGGTTAGCGCTTGTGCGGCACAGTTCATGGGAACCTGTCGTGGGTTCAAATCCAGCTCCAGACTTCCTGTGCGGAATTTGTATGTTCTCCCCGTGCTTGCGTGGGTTTCCTCCGGGCACTCCGGTTTCCTCCCACATTCCAAAAAACATGCATTTCAGGTGAATTGGTCGGTCCAAATTGTCCCTAGGTGTGAATGAGCGAGTGAGTTGTCTGTCCCCGTGTGCCCTGCGATTGGCTGGCAACCAGTTCAGGGTGTCCCCCTCCCCACTGCCCGGAGATGGCTGGGATGGGCTCCAGCACCCCCGCGACCCTAATGAGGATAAGCGGTACGGCTAATGAGATGAGATGAGATGAGACATTGTATGCTAGGAGATGAGACGTGGCACTCCAGGGTGAAACATGAAATAAAGGCTTTGAAGAGAAAAAAGAAGACTTAGGATAAATAGGCTAGCAATAATTCAAATGTAGTACTTAGAAACTGGCCTAAAGTTCTAATAATAATGCAATGAAATAGAATAGTGCATGGTTACAATAGTGCAATGAAAAGAGGTGCAAATTACATTTAGCAGTAACAAAGAACCCAAAATAATTTATATATTTTCGTTTTAGCGCAACAGTATATATTTCCACAGTTAGCAACAACAACAAAAGACAAACTCTAAGTCTTTATAAATAGCAAGAAATCATTTTCTGTTTTGCGATTACATTTTTTCTTTATCAAATATATGTCAACTATGGCCCATTGAGTTCAAAGATCCTTTATATTTGTTTTTCCACTGAGCCTATCCGCTCTCATCTTACCTTTAGCAAGATTTTTCGGTGCAAAACGGATTAGGAAGAAGGAAAACGGAGGCAAAGGTGGGGTGGAGAAGGATTTCATGCTCACAGTTTTCTGTTAGTGTAGCACGAAAGAAAATGGCTGTTTCAAATGTTATCCAAAGGTCAACCCGGACCCCTCAAAAATATGAAAAAGGAAGAGTATATTAGAGCGCGTATAAAAATGTCACATACTTGCACGCGCAACAGAAGGAGCTTAACAGAGGCTGCAAAGATGATTTCGGCCAGTAGGGCGGCAGTGGCTCAGGAGGTAGAGCACTTGTCTTGGGATCAAGAGATCGCAGTTCGAATCCCGGCTCCTCGGTGTTACATGTCAAAGTGTCCTTGGGTAAGACACTGAACCCCTAATCCCCCCACTAAGCAGGTTAGCGCCTTACATGGCTGCACGGCCGCTATTGGGAAATGTGAAGCACACTGTAAAGCGCTTTGGGAAGTCTTGACTTGAAAAGCACTATATAAAAATATATAAAAAGATGGCGTCAGCTAGTAAAAAAAATTTACGTTACGGACACCACTAAGTGTACTAATGCTGTTTTCTTTCTTCTCTCTTTCGCTTTTTCGCCCACGTGGTCTGACTGCTCGTCGATAGCAACGAAAACTCGAAGAGGTACGGACGATTTTTGTTGGAGAATTTTCCCTCGTTATTCACAAACATGGTGCCGTGCCGCTCGAATGGTTTCATCTTATTTGGCTTTTAATCTAAATAATGAAAATCCTCTAGGTAGGCAATTCATTACTCTTCCGTGGATGGCAAATAATTCCTTTTGTAATCTGGGTTTCCACCTGTAATGACTTCCGAAGAATTAGTTTTTGATTTCATGACCACTGTCGGCAGTTTTCTCGAAATTTTTGGTCGAGGACCGATTTGTTCGAACTGAGAGGCGTTCGAAAACCGAGGTTCCACTGTAATAACAAGTGACATTGGATCATTTCTAGTGTGTCGCGGCACCGTGGTTGAAAATCACTGAACTCGATGACTACTAACGGGGCCAACCTAGACCAAACAAAACTGGAAGCCTTCAGGACAATATTATATTAATTGCAAGACAAGCTGCAAAATACACGCGAGGAAAGGTCACAATCACATACCTAAAATGAGGCGAAGTCAAAAAAGGAACACACGCTGTACACAACAGCAGGTAAAATTTTCCTTTAATAACGAACTCATACAATAAAATCAGAAGTTCTCCAGCGACATGGTAAGCAAAGTTCAAGCTACTTACTCCAAGATGAAATGAGCGCAATGCATTCCCTGATTGCTAAAATCGCTGTCTGCTTTTCAACGGGACACGCCGTTTATTTTGCTTCTCGGTGGCATCCGGGGACGTCACAGCCCAAGAGGGATATAAGGTCAAAGACAGAAAAGGAATTTCTCTATATTTTAGCTAGTGTTTTTTCTTTATATTTAAGCCTATAGAAAAAGAGTTTAAAAAAAAATGTTTAAACTCTTTTTCTATGCTCCGAGGGCCAAATAGAAACAAATTGAAGGATGCAGTAGCCATCTTGATAGGTATATACACTTTTACTTATTGATTTATTGAAATGTGTCACTACCTATATACAGTTATGAGTCTAACCTCTTCATTCAATCTTTTTTCTAAAGTCACAATCATTTGAGTTCTTGATTATTTATTATTGAGCTTCCTCGTGAGAAGCTGCGTTTTATTTTGTAGCCAGGAAACGGGCTCGTTATAATCAGGTTTTTTAGCTCTTGTTTTGAATCAGCCTTAGGACCACCCTCCCAATACAAAAGTTATTATCGGCCATTTTGTAGACACACTATTGATTTCGCAGCTATTGTTCTGTAACTCATTTGTGCTCGGAATATTCTGTAATAAAAACTGCTCATTTCAGCTTTTATCTTGACAGTCTCACAACCTAGATACAAAACCAATATGCTGAGGGAGAACAGTCGTTTTCTTTTTCACTGAAAAATGAAGAAGGAATGTACAGAAACAAATCGGATAATGGTCCTCACAAATAAAGATATCTTACTCCAGTCACAAATTATGACGGGCTGACATTTTAGTCATCATTTTAAGAATTATTTGTATAAGAACGCTAAAACTTATTTAAAATGAGCAAAATCATCCGCTTCACTCATTTGAAGTATAATCCTATTTTAGACAAGGTAAATATTTAGTCGATTCAAAGAAAATACTTGAAACTAATATAACATTATTTTATTTTTTTTTGCAGCGTGTTATCTGCACAAACCTATTTTAGTTTTGAAACAGAAAATAGTATTTAACCATATAATTTTCCACACTTGTTAACTCTAGGAAAACAAAAACCTTTCCCCGCTCATCATGCATCGTTATAAATTTAAAGAACCTGCGTAGCAGACTGAGGAGATCATTTCTTCCTCATGCCATGAGGCTCTTTAACTCCACCCGGGGGAGTAAAAGCCCACAATAAACCACACCCCCACATTTGCATATTACCCTATTTTTATGACAGTGTGTATTTTCCGTAGCACTATTTAAATACTCTATAGCAAAACATTATATTGGGTATTTTTGTATTCTATATCTTTTATTTTATTTTTTTACACAAGGATACTGCTGGAAGTGGGAATTTCCCTACGGGGATGAAGAAAGTATCTATCTATCTATCTATCTATCTATCTATCTAGCATAAGAAAACATATTTTTCAGGAGAAAGTTTCCCTTTTGGTACAAGGTGCGGATCGCTGCAAAATGATCCCCGGCCCATAGTTTTGATACCACCGCTTTAAAACTTTTCTGCACAAGCTCAAAAACGGGCAGGGTTGGGTAGGGTTACTTTAACTTGATTACTTTCAATTACTTTTGGATGACTCCAATACCAAATATGCTACTAAAGACAAAATAAACTCAATATGAATAAAATGATGACTCACAAGACGTGGTAAGCTTTCTCTCCTGGCTTTGATCTCTTTGATCTCCGACAAAACAAACATCAAATGCCACAGAAACAAAATGAAAATCAATCCAAACAGCTTGCCGACATCATTTTTGCCGTTCCATGTATTCTGTTACTCCCCAAGCCTGCACAAAATTGAGTCATTTTATTCCTATTTAATTTCTTTTGTCTTTTATTTGCATATTTGGTATTGGAGTAATCCAAAAGTCATTGAAAAGTAATCCAGTTCAAGTAACCCTACCCAACCCTGTAAATTGTAAACATGATACTTTTTGTTCATGTTAAATTTCTACTGAAAGTCCATTCCAACCATTTCTTTCAACCTGCTAACATGACTTTTCTGTTGATTTTTCCAGTTCAGGAAGAATAAAGTTCGGGAAAGCACGGATTCCGACTCGGACAGCGAGGAAAATGAGCAGGAAGAGCGAGGCCTGCTCCTTAGACAGGTGCAAATAACACACCATTTCTGATGACTATATTTAGCTGCGTCAAATTTTCCAACTAAGTTACTAGGTCAGACCAATAAACCTCTGAAAATTATGAATTTTCAAACAATGCAGATGAGAATATTTGTTTCCCATGTCAAAAATGCATAAAAACACAAAAGAGCTTTTATTGAATTGAAACCAAAGTATTGGAAACTTTTTTAGACTTTATTATATTAAATTTGATTTAGGGTCGGGAGGATTACTTTAATAATCTAATCTGAAAACCTGTTAAAAAAAATCAAGAATCAGTGACGTCATCCGAATACCATAACATTGCAGCATTGTGACTTGATGACTTTCGATTACTTTTAGATGACTCCAATACCCGATATGCTAACAAAAGACAAAATAAACAAAATCTAAAAATATAAAATGACTTCATTTTGTTTAAGGTAAGTGATCAATGTAACCTTGAAAAAGAAAAAGAGGAAACCAAGACTGTCGAGATAACGTGTCTGTTGACAACAGTAGACAAGGAAATTCATGGTCAACTGTTCCTATGATCGAATTTTTTTTGTCAACCTCGACTGATTGTTGCAGCCCTATTACTAAATTAGATAGATAGATAGATAGATAGATAGATAGATAGATAGATAGATACTTTATTCATCCCTGTAGGGAAATTCACACTTCCAGCAGTCTACCCCGTTGTTTATTAACAGATGAACATGATGCCCTAGGGGTGCTTGTAGCGGAGTGAATTACGTCACGCCAGTCCAAAAGTTCGACATCCCTGCGGCAGATGGAAAACTTTTCTTTGTGAAAATCCAGGGATACACCACCTCGTGTTAGCAAGTCCGCCTCCTCTCCGATTCCCCCCAGCTTTCGTGTCTCTGTTTTGCGGCGTTGAAGCCGGATTGCTCCGGGTAGCTCCGGGTGGCTACACGTTAGCGTCCGGAATGCTAAACGTGAGTCACGTTTCCGCAAAACACAGCAACTGCGCTCCCTGTGCGCTTCTATGTTTTCCACCAGCACTCGATGATCTTATTTGGTCGTGAGTTCGCATTTACCATGATTACGGATGGTACCGAAGACTTATGACGCCGCTAGACGCTTCGCTAGCTCCGGCTCTTCTTCCACGATGGGCCCCTTCATCACGCCGGCATGAGAATTCTTCAGGGCAAGGAGTTGAAATTCCTTGAATACACGCATTTCTTGTGCGTTAAAACCCATGTCCATAGGATAAAAGTAATCCATAGTGTAGTTGTCAAAACGGGAAGAAAAAACACCGAAGATAGGAGCAGACAATAAAACAATAGGGCAGCTTCTGGAAAAGGCAGCCGCTCGTGGCAGCGACGCTTTGGTTCTTGACGGGTGTGCTTTAGGACCCACCATTTCACCCCAATGACAAGCTGCGACCCAAACATAAAAACATTTCCACTTCTCAAATGAAAGGATTGTGCAGGAAACTCTATTCACCTTTTTGTCCAAAAACAAAATGGCCAACAAAAACAAAACAACTTCGAGTGCCCTATATACTCACATATAAGCCTACATGGCATATAAGCCACCCCCTAAACCTGCTTTAAAATAGCCACCAAAAAAAAATTCAAGTCAAGTCATGTTTAATTCTTTGGCCCTTAATCACAAAGAGTCTCAAATTATGACACCATCCCCTGATCTAAAACCTACATAAGGGCAAATAATACACGTACTATCAACATAAAATATAGGTTATTCATATGCTATAAAATAGAAGTGTGTTTTAAGCTATAAAGATTTACTTAAACATGCATCATTATTTGATTATGGAATTAATAAAGATCGATATACTGGTAAAAAGCTAAATAATAACATTTTGATACCATTTTGATACCATTTTTGTATTTTTGCAATCATTTCCTTCTTTCACTCGATTCTGTCGCCATTTTTCCTTCCCCTTATCACTCACTTTCTTGGGACCCATTATTCCGGGCAGTAAAAAGAAATAAAACCCACAAAATGACCATAAAGTGAGATGTAGTCCATCTGAAACGCGCCGATTGATTGAGCAGGTATAAGAGATCGATAAGGGCATTATCATTGTCTAGCGTTAGGGGTGTCAAATTCATTTTAACTGGGGGGCCACACGATAGAACAAACATTCTGTCGGGGGCCGGACTAGTAGATTAAAGAGATAAAGAAATAAGAGAAAGAGGGAGGGAAAAGGAGAGAGGGCGGGACAAAGAAAGAAAAAGAGAGAGAGGGAGAGAGCGTGAGAAACAAAAGATAAAAAGCCGTGAGAGAGGGGGAAAAGAAAGGGAGAGGAAGAAAGAAATCCAAAGAGAAATAGAAAGACAGAAGGAGAGAAAAGAGAAAAGAAAGTGCGATGGTATGAAGAGAGAAAGAGAAGAGAGAAAAGGAAAAAAGGAAGTTAGAGCAAAAGAGGTTAAAAGACACAGGGAGAAAGAGACAAAGAACAACGAAGGAAGAGAAAAAGAGAGACACAGCGAGGGAAAGAGACAGAGTGGGAGAAAAGGGGTGGAAAAGAAAGAGAGAGAGAGAGAGAGAGAGAGAGAAAGAGAGAGAAATACAAGTAGAGTGTCTTTGTTCGAGGCACCTGGCTTTGGAAACATCAAGTTGACATATTTCAACCTGCAGCTTGTTTTTCTCTTGCGCTTCTCTGAGTGTTGTCTCGCGGGCCGGATTCAATCCCTTAGCGGGCCTGTGGTCTAGCTTTAGGGAGTGTTTTTCTTCTTAATAATAATAATAATAATTTCCTTGTATTGTCATTCTGTGTAACAATGTACACAGAACGAAATGTCGATTGCACCTGACCCGTTGTAACGAGCCGATGCAGCCGCAGCCAACAGAGGGCGCCGCCGACCACTTTTTAAGTCTTAGGAATGACTCGGCCGGGGCGCGAACCACCGACCTCCCAGTCTCAAAGCGGGCGCCTTACCATCTAGGCTACTGAGCTGGTTCTTCTGAGCATTGTTGCCGAGGCAAAGGCCCACTAAAGTCGGGTCCGCGACCCCCATGTTGAGAAACACTGCCATAAACTATATATGTGTGTGTTCAGAGTCTGGCGGCGGTGCTGCTAAGATTTCTCCGAACGGGAGTTTCTTGCCATCTGCTGCGAGTTGCTCTGCGTTCCCTGAAGATCCTCTCTCGAGACCAGAGGATTCTGGGACCTTTGGTGACCGAAGACGCTCTCCTCACCGTTGCTCAAGCGGCCGGCCTGAGCGACAACCGACCCGACGGTCCCGAGCCCGATTCCCGCTTCTACGACCGAATCCTGGCTTCCCTCGCCCGGGAGAGCCGGACGTCCGGCGGGGAGGCGGACGAGGACCCGGACAGCTCGGCGTTCGGGTTCGACGCCGAGGGCTACGGGCCGCCCCCGGACCCGTCGCACGGGGGCGGCGTCCGTCGCAAGGAGCTGGCACGAGGGAGGAAGGACCGGAGAGAGAGCGTGATGGAGGACGAAGACCGGGAGGACGGAACGTCCGAAGAGGAGATGAAGAGGAAGGAAGCTCTCAAGGTTTTGTGTAACCTGGTGTACAACAGCACCTGTGCACAGGAACGATTCAGCACCCTGGGGTAGGAGTACGACTCGACATAGGGACAGTGTATTATTTAGTGCCTCCTAGTGGTAAAAGAAAATTCATAGATATTCATTTTGAAAGAAAAGCAAACGTACACGATCATGTAAACGTGAATTTAAAAAAAAATACTCTTAGGTTATTCAAAATAATTGGTTTTAGTACTGTACTGTTTATTTAGTATTTTAGTTGTATTGTCTTGTCTAGTCTATTGTACTATACTCATGTAGTTTGGTTTAGTCTAGTTTAGGATAGTCCCGTCTAGTGTAAAACAGACTAGTCTTAATAGTGTAAATAGTTTAGTCTAGTTTGGTGTAGGCTTGTTTAGTCTATTGTAGTCTAGTGTAAGAAATTCTAGGCTATACTAGTCTTGTTAGTGGAGTGTATTTTAGTGTAGTCTAGTCCAGTCTAGAGGTATTAGTAGTTATTTCAAACAAGCAAAATATCCCAGGCCGATTGGATTGGGCTGCCTGGAGTGGTCAGCGGTTGGGAGCTGTAATGCCCAATTTGACCGCCAGCGGGCGGTAGAAGAAGACCGCACTCTATCAGATGTTTCATGATTTTTGTTGGTATTTATCCGAGGTGCCTTGACACAAAACCTAGTTAAAAACACTCGTAGAGGCCTAAAATAACAGGGTTTACATTTTCACACAAATCGGTTCTGCAGTTTCGGAGCCTATAGGTCACATACACACAGACACACAAATCGGCATGTCTAAAGTTGTTTAAAAGATTAGATTGGATAGCATGACCCTCACCTATAAATTGTGCTTTTGGGTCACTCTGAGTCTTCGTAGTTTGTATTCTTCCACTTATTTTTTCAGTGACCCAATACAAGAATATGACACACTGTCCCTTGAAGTGGTCCTCAAGCTTGCCTTTCGTGTTTCTCGTGGCAGGCTCCTATGCGGACTCAGAGAGCGTCTCTCCTCCGGCGTCAGTTTGTGGGCTCCTTCCAGTCTTCACTTCTACGAATTACGACTGACGTTTCTCGTGACTGCGCTTCGACCCGAGCTAAGTGCTCAACTGCAGCAGGTGACCTCAACTTATTTTCACTTTTTTTCTTTTGTGCGGATGCCAAAAATCAACTCGTACCCGGTTGGCAGACCATTGTTCTCGTTTCGGTTCATTCTTCTTGTATGAAAGGGACATTGTGCAATAGTTAAGCACTAAAAAGAGTCTCTTTCATTCCCCAAACGGCTCTTCAGCTTTCGGCGATAAATTACCAATTTTTACGTAGCATTTTGCACAAAATGACTTGATGATTAATGTTAAAACAACTATTATGCTCGTAAATGATGATAGTGTTCTACAGGTACACTGTGTAATATTTGAGCACTCGATGTCACTGTATTGAGCACAGTGTAGCAGCAAGATACTGGACAACCATGGCGACGACTTCTAGGTAGGGTTTCCACTGTAAATAATAATTAACATTTGTATGATAGTCCATGTTTTTCGCCTAGTATTTAAATCAACTGAATACGTTTTTTTTTGTACCACGACCTCATGTGCGTCTCCTTCTCAGGGTTTCTTCATTTTCCTCATGTTGAGGTTTTTGAGTTTTTCCTTGCCCTCGTGTAGGTTTTAGATCAGGGGAAGGTGTCATAATAGTCTGTGGTTTGCAATAATCTGTGGTCTGTGCAGACCTTTGAGACTCTTTGTGATTAAGGGCCAAACAATTAAACATGACTTGACTTGAGAATGTTGAGTTTTCCCTTGCCCTCATGTAGGTTTTAGATCAGGGGATGGTGTCATAATAGTCTGTAGTTTGCAATAGTCTTTGCAGACCTTTGAGACTGTCCCTTCTCAAGGTTTCTTCATTTTCCTCATGTTGAGGTTTTTGAGTTTTTCCTTGCCCTCATGTGGATATTAGATCAGGGGATGGTGTCATAATAGTCTGTAGTTTGCAATAGTCTGGGCAGCCTTTTGAGACTCCTTGTGATCAAAGGGCAAAAAAAATAAACATGACTTGACTTGACTAAATATTATACACTGTCGCTTTAAGAAATTGCCTCAAACTTCAGTGACAAAATAAGAGAAACAATACTTAAAAAAGGAAACCTTTACATATGTAGAAGATGGTGAATTTTTCTCACTGTAAGCAATATTTTCAACCCACATTAGAAAAATAGAAAAAAAAAGAGGAAAACAATCTAGACCGGACCAGATCGGAGGCAGGAAGGATGAACTCATTCGTGTTAACGATCAGTACTTTTATTTAGCAAAATAAAAGTTGTCCAACACTCTGGGACAAAACAAAACAAAAACAGGCTTACAGGCTAAGACTAGGGATACTCACAAAACAGGCTTTTACTCAAAACGTGTCAACACAGGTTTCCTCCAAATCAAACAAAACAGGACAGGACAGAGCAAAACCGAACAGAAAATGCAGAACAGAAAATGCAATGAACCAGCAACCCGCAATACCAACAACCCACCCTTAAGAAGCCCACACGCAAATTAGACGATCTGCTCCAGCCGGTGCCCAGGGGGCGGGGCCAGCCGGTCGCCACGCGACCATGCTGGACATGACAGCTACAGTTTCCATATTGTTTTTTTTGCCCCTGCTCTGAATAAGACATCGTCGGTTCATTTCTCTCTCGTTGTGGTACTTCTTCTGTATTGCTCTCTTCAGGAGGGAGGCGTCTCCATCCTCTCAGCCACCCTGGAAAGTTGCCTTGAGGTGCAATGGAAGGAGCAGTACGAGTGCATTCTGGACCCCGCGGCCGAAGCCATTTCTCCCGAGGCCTCTCAACGCCTCGTTGAGATCCTCAAAATCCTTTTCAACCTCACGCACGGGTCCCACCGACTGTCGCCGGCCGAGGTAACTTGGAATATTCCGGGACCAGGGTTGGGTAGGGTTACTTTAACTGGATTACTTTCAAATACTTTTGGATGATTCCAGTACCAAATATGCTAATAAAAGACAAAATAAACTGTAAATTCCGGACCGCGTTTCAAAGACTCCTTTTTGTTACTAATTAGCACAAAGCTTTACTACAGAAATACTACCAAATTACTACTACGGAAATACAGTATTTACGGCAGAAATACTACAAAAATAAAACTACAGGAATACTATTATACAAAAACACCTACTGCAATATTACAACAATACTAAAGGAATACTACCTATGCGTATAGTTTATAGAAAAACTACAAAAATACCATGAGAATAATAATATAAGACAAAGATACCTGGCTGGTCGGTTGGATCCCTGAAGCACACGGGTGGTAGGGGGCGCTGTTTCTGGGGCAAGTACAGCCTGGTGGCGCCCATCCCTCTCCTGACCAAGAAATTTTACCTTTTAAGTGCTAGGCCAATGTGCTCACCACTGCACTTTGAAAATTTGTACTACTGTAGAAAAACTAGGACACAGAAATAATACAATAATACCACTTAAGATTTATTAAGGCAGAAATACAGAACTACAAAAATACCAAAGAAATACTACATAAATATTAAGAAAATTATACTCTGGAAATACTTTAAAATACTACAAAAAATACCAATGAAATACTATCTAAATATTAAGAAAATTGTACTATGAAAATACTTAAAAATACTACAATAATACCAAAGGAATACTACATAAATATTAGGAAAATTATACTCTGAAAATACTTTAAAATACTACAAAAAATACCAATGAAATACTATCTAAATATTAAGAAAATTGTACTATGGAAATACTTAAAAATACTACAAAAAATACCAATGAAATACTATCTAAATATTAAGAAAATTGTACTATGGAAATACTTAAAAATACTACAAAAATACCAAAGAAATACTACCTAAATATTAAGAAAATTGTACTATGAAATACTTAAAAATACTACAAAAATACCAATGAAATACTATCTAAATATTAAGAAAATTATACTCTGGAAATACTTTAAAATACTACAAAAAATACCAATGAAATACTATCTAAATATTAAGAAAATTGTACTATGGAAATACTTAAAAATACTACAAAAATACCAAAGAAATACTACATAAATATTAAGAAAATTGTACTATTGAAATACTTAAAAATACTACAAAAATACCAAAGAAATACTACCTAAATATTAAGAAAATTGTACTATGAAATACTTAAAAATACTACAAAAATACCAATGAAATACTATCTAAATATTAAGAAAATTATACTCTGGAAATACTTTAAAATACTACAAAAAATACCAATGAAATACTATCTAAATATTAAGAAAATTGTACTATGGAAATACTTAAAAATACTACAAAAATACCAAAGAAATACTACATAAATATTAAGAAAATTGTACTATTGAAATACTTAAAAATACTACAAAAATACCAAAGAAAGACTACAAAAATATTAAGAAAATTGTACTATGGAAATTCTTAAAAATACTACAAAAATACCACCATACTATTACTATAATACAAAAATACTTCTACGAAAATGTTACAACAGAAATACTACAAAATTACTACTACAGAAATAACCTTGCAGAAATACGAACAAAATACAACAGCGGGATTACTGCAAAATGCTAACATGGAATACTACAAAAATGCAACTACTGTAGAGTAATATAAAAATACTAAATATATACGACAAAAAAACAACTTCGATAATATTACAAAATCATTAAATACTAGAAAAATACTTCTAGAAAGATACTACAAAACCACAGTTCCAGTTATATTACAAAAACACGAAATAAAGACGATAAAAATCCAACAGCAGAAATACTACAAGTCTTTGAAAGAAATAAAATTAGAATAGAATAGAATAGAATCTACCTTTATTGTCATTGTTACAAAATGGGTTAACATATTGTGACAACGAAATTGGGCATAACACTCCAGTTTTACACATTCACAGTGAAATAAAATTACTGTAATACTACAAGTTTAAAATTCAACTTGTGCTCAAAACGGCTCTAACATCCATTTTTTTCTTTCATTGTCAGCGTTTCAAAACCAACTTGTTGATCAAAACTAATAGAAAGAAATATGACATACAGATGTGTAACCGTATAACTATAACAGGTGGACGCAGCTCTTTACCGCCATCTAGTGGCCATTTTGCGTCTATGCATGATGCGGAAGTGTGTGACACCTGAGGACACTGATGAACTGCAAGGGTGAGACTCGTTTCTTGTATTCTTTTTTTTCTCTTATTCTTTCTATTTTTATTATTCTTTTCATTTCTCTTTTTTCTTTTTACTTTTCAGTCTTCCTGCTTTTTTTACATCTTTACCTAAATATTGGAATATCACTGCTAAATTTCATATCTATAATAGAAAGGAGCTAAAGCTAAAGATGCTATTTGGTTCAAATTTTTTATTTTTTTTCTAATGCCTCAAACACCGCGTCCGTCATTTTTATTTAAAGACAAAATAACATCGAGAAATAAAAATACAGCTGCAGTGGGTGCTTTGCACGTGGCCCCTGGCGACATCTAGTGGACATATTTAAAACAGCAAGATCCGGCTGATATTTCCCACATTTGGAAATGCAGTCGTAAGGGTTGCTCATTTTGAACAAAGGGTCTTTAAAAGTCTTAAATTTGCAAAATTGAAGAAAAAAAAAAAGTCCACGCAATGGGAACCAAAATCTTGCTAGCTTGACTTGGTGTTAGCTTGCTAATACTATCCAAAATGTTATTGTGTGGGGCTGAGGTGTGCGTTATCATTGCTCACTATCGCCCTCTGCCATGAGGCAAGAGAACTGTGTGCCTCACCCTGCATTTGCAAATGCTAGGCAAAGTAAGACATTCCATACTAGTTTTCTTAAAAATGTTAATGAAATGTGAAAATTAAGCGATTTTGAAAAAAATAAGAGATAACTTTAACCCTGAATAGATAGATAGATAGATAGATAGATAGATAGATAGATAGATAGATAGATAGATAGATAGATAGATAGATAGATAGATACTTTATACATCCCTGTAGGGAAATTCACACTTCCAGCAGTATCCTTGTGTTGAAAAATAAAAGAATAAAATAAAATACCCGATGTAACGTGTTGATATAGAGTATTTAAATAGTGCTACATAAAATACACACTGTCATAAAAATAGGGTAATATGCAAATGTAGGGTGTGGTTTAATGCAGGCGTTTACTCTCCCGGGTGGAGTTAAAGAGCCTCATGGCATGAGGAAGAAATGATCTCCTAGGTCTGTCCGCGGAACAAGACTGTGACAGCAGTCTGTCGCCGAAGCTGCTCAAATATAAGTGTTCATTATATTTTTGATCTTATATTTTCACGATGAGACGTAACCGCTTTCAATACATGATTGTCGGAATAGAAGGTCAATGAGTACTCCAGATTTGTCCTATGGTGCGCATCGGTCATAAATCTTGAGTATTTGTTTCTGGAATAGACACACGGTCAACTTGTTGTCGGCTCTGCCGCTCCAGTGTCTGGACGTCCTTGTGGCGGTGCCTCCGAAGCCCGATTCCGAGCAGTGTCACGGCATCAACATGGATTGCGTCCGCGCCCTGCTCTTGTTTATGGAGCGTCGCCTGGAATCGGTAGTCTATTTCCATCTTTGCCGTGTTTTAGGAAAACCCGACGGCTCTTTTCTTCTTCAAAGGGCGAGAAAGTCAAAGAAAAACTGACGCCGGTCCTCAATCTTCTCACCGAGAGCTGCCGGGCACACAAAGAAACACGCCACTACATCAGAAAATACGTAAGTTTTGCCGTGTTTTCGGAGGAAACCTGTGTTGGCACGTTTTGAGTAAGAGCCTGTTTTGTGAGTATCCCTAGTCTTAGTTCCTGTTTGCCTGTAAGCCTGTTTTTGTTTTGTTTTGTCCCTGAGTGTTGGACAACTTTTATTTTGCTAAATAAAAGTACTGATCGTTAACGCGAATGAGTTCATCCTTCCTGCCTCCGATCTGGTCCGGTCTCGTGACAGTAGCATTGACCGTCTTACCTTCACTTATAAATAAAGTCCACGCCCTTCGCCTTTTGAGTAAAACCATCAATATATTGGTAAAACCTCTAATATGAAAAAAAAGGCCATGAGAAATGAATGACCGTTGCTGTTAGCGTGCTAATGCTATCACGAATCCTATTGGTGGGGGCTGAGACCTACGCCGAATAAGAATCTTTTGTCTCACTATAAGAGAATTGTGTGCCTCACAAAGTACTTGGTGACATAATAACTCTTTAATCATCTTTTTAATATCACGTAGTACACGTAGACAAAAGTCTTATTGCGACAATATTTATCTGGGAGCTCTACGGGAGAGCGGTGGGCATGAGCAAGGGGGGGCCTGGACACATAGCTGGCCAAAAGATCCCCTAGACCAGGGGTTAGGAAGCTTTTTGACCCAAAGAGCCATAAAAGCAAAAAATGTTTTAAAAAGAAATTGAGAGAGCCACATCCTATATTTTCAGACAAAATTGAAAAAACTGCCAAACCCGCTCTCTAGACAAAAGCTAAATCTTCAGCACATTTGATTTCACTGTGTGTCATTGGATGATTTCATCAAATGTATGAAATGATAATAATGCCAAATCCCGTGTCCCAAATCAATGTCAATATGTCTCTCTCTCTCTCTCGCTCTGTCTTCCACCCCTTTCCTCTCTCTCTCTCTCTCTCTCTCTCTCTCTCTCTCTCTTTGTCTTCCACCCCTTTTCTCTCTCTCTCTCTCTCTCTCTCTCTCTCTCTCTCTCTCTCTCTCTCTCTCTCTCTCTCTCTCTTTCTCTCTCTCTATCTCTCTCTTTGTCTTCCACCCCTTTTCTCTCTCTCTCTCTCTCTCTCTTTGTCTTCCACCCCTTTTCTCTCTTTCTCTCTCTCTCTCTCTCTCTCTCTCTCTCTCTCTTTGTCTTCCACCCCTTTTCTCTCTCTCTCTCTCTCTCGCTCTGTCTTCCACCCCTTTCCTCTCTCTCTCTCTCTCTCTCTCTCTCTCTCTTGTCTTCCACCCCTTTTCTCTCTCTCTCTCTCTCTCTCTCTCTCTCTCTCTCTCTCTCTCTCTTTCTCTCTCTCTATCTCTCTCTTTGTCTTCCACCCCTTTTTTCTCTCTCTCTCTCTCTCTCTTTGTCTTCCACCCCTTTTCTCTCTTTCTCTCTCTCTCTCTCTCTCTCTCTCTCTCTCTTTGTCTTCCACCCCTTTTCTCTCTCTCTCTCTCTCTCGCTCTGTCTTCCACCCCTTTCCTCTCTCTCTCTCTCTCTCTCTCTCTCTCTCTCTCTCTTTGTCTTCCACCCCTTCTCTCTCTCTCTCTCTCTCTCTCTCGCTCTGTCTTCCACCCCTTTCCTCTCTCTCTCTCTCTCTCTCTCTCTCTCTTTGTCTTCCACCCCTTCTCTCTCTCTCTCTCTCTCTCTCTCTCTCCCTCTCTCTCTTTGTATTTCTTTCTTCCCCTCCCTTTCTTTTCCCCCTCTCTCATGACTTTTTATCTTTTGTTTCTCATGCTCTTTTTCTTTCTTTGTTAGGCCCTCTCTCATTTCCCCTCCCCCTTCCTCCTATTTCTTTATCTCTCTTTTTCTTTCTCTTTAATCTACTCGTCCGGCCCCCGACAGAATGTTTGTTCTATCGTGTGGCCCCCGAGTTCAAATGAGTTTGACACCCCTGGTGTAGAGGGTCTGCTAGAGGGCAGTGACCCGGGGTTCTTCTGGATTCTTGGACTGCACGGGCCAATAGCCTTCAATGGCATCCTGGGAGCAGTTCTGCTTAGGGAACAGGGAGGCTTGGTGTAGAACGCGACCAGGACTCAAGTCAGGGGATCGATCGCCTGAGCGAAGGTATCTGACTAAGACAGGAAACACCCGTTGAACCTGGGAGAGTCACTAATGATGTGTCCTGGTTGCACTCTAAGATCGAGTAACAGAAACTATTAAGGATATAAAAACACGTCTGGTGAATTCAGAAAGCCGGTCACTTCAATTTTGACATGGAAGTCGAGTCGAAGTTTTTGTTTTGTTTTACTCAATAATTGAACTGAGTTTTTGATTTATTTGATATGGCGCCTAGAAAGGCAGTTTCTAAACCATGTTTTTGCGGTGCCGTGGACCATGGAGCAATGATCCAGTGCAGTCACTGCAAACACTATATACATTACGAGTGCTCTGGACTGTCAGTTCAGGACCTAAGCCTCGCGATACAAGATAAGCAAGCTACTTACTTATGGGGCAGCATGGCAGCGCAGTTCTGAGGTCATGAACCACCTGTGTGGAGTTTGCATGTTCTCCCCGTGCTTGCGTGGGTTTCCTCCGGGCACTCCGGTTTCCTCCCACATTCTAAAAACATGCGTTTCAGGTTAATCGGCTGGTCCAAATTGTCCCTTGGTGGGAATGAGAAAGTGAGGTGTCTGTCCCTGTGTGCCTGAGACCAGATGAGGGTGTTCCCCTGCACACTGCCCAAAGATAGCTGGGATGGGCTCCAGCACCCCCGCGACCCTACTGAGGATAAGCGGTACAGATAATGGATGGATTGATGTTCAAATATGTTGAACGTAAGCACCATCGAGCCTGTGCTTGCAACAGCTTCTGTTCTTGGCGCCTTCAGATCATCCATGTCTTTTGGAATCCGAGACACAGGGAGCATCTCATCATCTCATCAGCCGTACCGCTTATCCTCATTAGGGTCGCGGGGGGGGCTGGAGCCCATCCCAGCCATCTCCGGGCAGTGGGCAGGGGACACCCTGAACTGGTTGCCAGCCAATCGCAGGGCACACGGGGACAGACAACTCATTCGCTCATTTACACCTAGGGACAATTTGGACCGACCAATTCACCTGAAATGCATGTTTTTTGGAACGTGGGAGGAAACCGAAGTGCCCGGAGGAAACCCACGCAAGCACGGGGAGAACATACAAACTCCGCACAGGAAGTCTGGAGCTGGATTTGAACCCACGACAGGTTCCCATGACATGAACTGTGCCGCACAAGCGCTAACCACTGCGCCGCCGTGCTGGAGCATATTTTCACAAATATTCAGATAGTGATCACGCCATCAATGGCTCTAAAAAGAAAAAAAAAACGCACACGTTTTATCTTACTAGCATAGTTATGAAGGAGATATGGGGGACTTGAGACTTTTGGAACACGCCCTAACATAATGGATTGAATGTGAGTTTATTTTATAAGGTTCTGCCTCCCCTGAGAGATGTTTCCCAAAGACCAGAGGAAGGCGGCAGCGTGAAGAGCCGGCTGATCCGTCTCATGACTCACCTCGACACGGATCTCAAACATTGCGCCGCCGATCTGATTTTTGTCCTCTGCAAGGAAAACGGTGAGATATGAAAGAGGTCCGTGTTTATCCGGTCTTGTTTAACCCGGTTCCAAAAGCTTTCGTTTATGATCGTAAATACCCTCTCCTCCTCCCGAGTCCTCACAGGGAAAATATGAAATGCAGTGGGACCTCGCTACTTCGCGCTTCGACGTTCGCAGGTTCAGGTTGGGGCGGCAGTAGCTCAGGAGGTAGAGCGCTCATCTTGGGATCAAGGGATCCCAGTTCGAATCCCGGCTTGTCCGTGTTAAATGTCAAAGTGTCCTTGGGTAAGACACTGAAACCCTAATAACCCCAATAAGCAGGTTAGCATTGGTTTTTTTTTGGTTTGTTTTTTTAAGCATTTTTGAAGGGGTGTCGCTACTTCGTGGTTCCGCGTTCGCAGGTTCAGAGTTATAATAATAATAGAATAAAATAATAATAATAAATATATATATATATATATATATATATATATATATATATATATATATATATATATCTATATATATATATTATTTTTTAAGCATTTTTGAAGGGGCATCGCTACTTCGCAGATTTTCACTTTTTGTGGGTGGTTTTGGTCCCCATTAACCGCGATAACCGAGGTCCCACTGTATGGGGTTTTCTTCAGGCTCGGTCCCGCAAATCGAGTTCATCGGTCGGGCTCGGGTCAAAGCGGGCTTTAGGATTTTTTTTAGGCTCTGTGACTTTTTTCTGGCAGTCCGACGTTTCGTCAAGTACACGGGTTACGGCAACGCGGCGGGCCTGCTGGCGACCCGGGGCCTTTTGGGCGGCGCCGCCTCCACGTCCGGGTGCGGCGAGACCGTCTACTCCAGCGAATCGGATTCGGACACGGAAGAATATCGTCGCGTCAAAGACCGGATCAATCCCGTGACCGGCCGGCTGGAAGCCGAGACGCCCGACCCCATGCTCGGCATGACGGAGCGAGAAAAGGAGGAGGAGGCCGAGAACCTCATCAGGATGTTCAGCAAGCTCTCCAGGTCTGCCAACGGTGCTAGGGTCCGAACGAGGTGGGGTCCAATCGGGTCAGAGAAAAATGTTCTACAGGGTGTGATACAGAATGAGAATATCACAGAAAGTACACGAAAATTATTCATTTTGATCATCATAAGATGTATTCATCCAAATCTTAGTCTCTACTACAAAAATACTACAACAGAAATAGTAAAAAACTACTACAGAACTTAATATCAAATGTAGTCATTGAAACGGGGATCACGTATATTATTTTGCGACCTTTGAAAAGAAAAGAAATACTACAAACATAGTTCCACAAAAATACTTTAACAGAAATACTACAAAAATACATCTACAGTTACTGCAAAAATATTACTATTGAAATACTAAAAATACTGCTAAAGTAATACTTTAAAACAGAAATACTACTACAGAACTAACACAAAAATAATACTACAGAACTACTATAAAATGAATAGTACATATATGCTATGATGCAGAAATAGTAAAAACTACTACAAAGCCCAATATCAAATTTAGTGATTAAAACGGGGATCTAATATATTATTTTGCTACATACTAAAGAGAAAAGAAATACTACAAAAAGTACTAGAGAAATGCTACAAAATTGCTACTACAGAAATACTACAAAAATAATGCGACAGAAATACGACAAATTACTGCTAAAAATACTCCTATGGAAATACTAAAAACATCCTACTACAGTGATACTATGGAACAAAAATAGTATGATAGAAATAATACAAAAAGACTACAGAAGTATTATGACGCAAAAATACTACTACAAAAAAACCTTTTCTGTTAAAGGAAAAAAAATCTATAATGTTAGTGTGACATGTACATGTAGCGTATTTTGGGGTCAATCCAAGAACAGATGACGTGAAATCTCCGTCACCGTATTAACTTTGGAATTTTCCACTGACTGCAGAGGCAAGATCATTCAGCCAATGGGAGTGGACGCCGACGGCAAGCTCGTCCCATTGGCCGGACTGCGAGAGGACAGCTCCGCCGAAGAATCGGCCTCGGACGATGACGCCGATGATCCTGAGAAAAATCCCTCAAGTACATAAAACGATATCCTTTTACTGCGGCGCTTCTCAAAGTAAGGGCTGGGGGCCCTAAACGAGTCATAAAGACCCTCTCGTTTTTGTTTCAAAATCGGTATGACGTTTTTTGCTTTTTCTCAGCTCAAACTACGATTTGCAAACGTTATTGAATCCATGGATTTTTGATAAAGATCGTGTTTTTCTTAACGTCAACAACATTCGTTTCATGTCCTTCAAAGTCCGATTTAGGAAGTTTCCCTCGTCGTGCTTTTTCATTTCCATCTTTGGCGTCTCTGCCGCTTCGAATAAAAAAGGAATACTTGATCAAATCGAATGCCTTTTTGTATGTCATCTATGCATTTTGGCGCTTTTACCACCGCGACCCGGGTTCAATTCCCACGGCGTCTCGAGTTCCGCCATCGACAAGATTTCCGATCAATCGTCAAATACGCCATCGGACGACCGTAAAACCTTGTGTAAAACGCGCCCCCGGATTTTAGGTTGCATATGAAACGAGAATAAATACAGTAAGTAGGAATAGCCACAACAGAGGTCCACGGGTCCCAAAAATGGAGTGTTATTGCTGTTGAAATTGTAAATCAGCTACAAATATATAATATAAATCTATATATTCATTCAGTTTTAATCATCACAGGTTATTGGTAATACAAAGCAGTTATCACTTCAGATTTTTCGGTTTACAATATTGTACATTATACAAAATACTGAAAATACTGCCATCCACTTAAATATTTTTAGCAGTGAAAGCAAGTCTTTTTGATGTCGTATCCGTTCATACTTGCCTCTCTCTTCCTGCAGCAACGGAATTTCCATAGCTAATAGTTTTCATTGTCGTTGTGCCGATCCAATGTGCTTTTCTGAAAGTTCGTATTGTGAAATGATTTATGCAATCCAGTTTTTTTGTCCCGCTGGGTACACGCATCACAAAGCATGTAGCCTCCGTTATCATCCTCCTCATAGCGTCACCAGGAATATAATTGAGTCCATTTTGGCAGAAAAGTCCTTTTCTTGCTAGGGGTTTTCTTCTGTTTATTTTCTTTCGTCGAGTCGTTCGCTTCAACACGCGTGTTTTCCTTGCCTCCGGGATTTTCTGAAGAATGTATCCGCCGTCTTTTCATGCCGGAATAATTGCCGTTGTTACCACTTTCTGCATTATGTTTCGACTTATTACTGACACTGAAGAATGACCAATTTTGTGTTGATTTTCACCTTCCCTCGCCGACAACCACCACAACAATGACGTCATCTCGAATCAACGAGATCTCGTTTGCCGAGATCGGCGTTCAGACGAAAACTTGAACCGCGAGACCGAAACAACAATGGCGGATCTGCCTGACGAAAAGTTTGGAGTGCGGTAAATCTATGTTAAAAATAAAAGTAATCGGGTAACAATGATAATTTTGTGTCAAAAAAGTTGCGTCCCAGGGACGCACCTTGATTTGACACTATGCGTCCCCAGCAAAAATCATGCGTCTAGGACGCAGGAACGCGGGCAAACGTGAACACTGTGTTACATATAGTGTATATTTTCTCAATGAATATTGTGAAATTGTAGTGGATAAAAGCATCCTTTTCACAGTAAAATGGATACTCACTTTGGCATTTTGTGCCCATGACCATATTTTATCATGTATATATTGCTCGTATTGGTATTTTGGTAACATTGCTGCTTTTGGGGGTTTGACTCGTTTGTTTTGTTTTTAATACTTTTGAACATACCAACGGCATTAGCTCAGGAGGTAGAGCGCTCATCTTGGGATCAAGAGGCCACAGGTTCGATTCCCGGCTCCTCCCTGTTATAGGTTGAAGTGTCCTTGGGCAAGACACTGAATCCCTAATGCCCCCAATAAGCAGGTTGGCGCCTTGCATGGCTGCATGGCCGCTATTGGTGTGTGAGTTGTTGTGTGAATGGGTAAGTGTGAAGCACATTGTAAAGCACTTTGGCAGGTCCTCATTAACTTGAAAAGCGCTATAGAAATGCAGTCCATTTACCATTTAGCATCTTGATTATCCTTAAAACATTTGGAGGCTGACTTCCTATTGGTGTGAGTGTGTGTGTGGGAATGGTTGAGTGTGAAGCACATTGTAAAGCGCTTTGGGAGGTCTTCATTGACTTGAAAAGTGCAATATAAATGCAGACCATTCAGCATTAAGCATCTTGATTATCCTCAAAACGTTTGGAGGCTGACTCCTTATTCGTGTGTGAGTGTGTGTGTGAATGGGTAAGTGTGAAGCACGTTGTAAAGCCCTTTGGGAGCTCTTCATTGACTTGAAAAGCGCTATAGAAATGCAGACCATTTACTATTTAAAGTTTGCAATGTCGTTACTGAATCCAAAATGAAACCTTTTGGGTGGCTGAAATGTTGTGCTGTGTTTATAGAAATGATACACTCACTCAAGGGGGGGAAGGTTCAATTATACAACAATCATGACATTTCAAGCAAAAAGTATCGGATCGGTATCAATTGATACTATCTTTGATTTATTTTGTATTGGATCGAGAGCAAAAATCCCAGTGTTGCACATTAAGAGAGTCAAACCTCAGTCTGACGCTGAGGATTCATGCCAGGGGAGTCAATTTGGTGAGCGGGCCACGCGGTAGAAAGAAATTTTAAAGAGAAAGACCCAAACATAGTGAGAAAGGGAAATCATTGAAAAAGAGGGAGGAAAAGGAAAAGAAGAGGAGAAAAAAGAGTGAAAATGAGAGAGAGAAAGAGTATTAAAAATGAGACAAAAAGCAAGAGAGAAAAATGTAAAGAAGGAAAAAGAGACAGAGAAAGTGACAGCGTCTCGGTGAGTAGTTTTGGCGACATCAAGCGGACATGATTAAAAGTGCAGGTCAGTGAGCCGCATGGAGTTCGAAGGAGCAGCAGGTGCGTCCAATCAGTTCTCTGGCGCCCTCTGGCGGCTCATGGCGCTCTGACGCCTCACAGGAATGAAAAGTCGTCGTGAAGATGGCCGTTTGCAAAGAGAACCTCATCCAATGATCATTTGTTCCAGCGACAATTGCAACTCGACGGACTTCAAGGAGGACGCTCCGCCCTCCGTGGCCATGTTTTTCAACAGTTCCAAAGAAGTCAGGACCACCTGAAGCAAAAACGGAAAGAAAACAAAAAGGTAGGGCCAATGTCCTTCCTTTCCCAATTCGCATCGACCACAATCAAAAAGTGGACAACTGACCGGTCGCCACTCTTCCCCAAAAGACGCAGTGTATCGTTTGACCACAAGATGTCGCTGTAGACACTCGAGGACATCCAACCGCACTGTCTTTCATCTCGTTTTTTGGGCAAAGTTTTGGCTAATTCGAGTACCCGTCGCTCCAAAATGGCCGACAATGATGTCTCTAGGGGAGGCTAAACGCTAATATACAGGTCTTTGGAAAACAACCTCGTATTTTGTAGTTCATGTACTTTTTTACCACTAGGAGGCACTAAATAATATATTGATTATTTAAAAAATGAACGTACATTTTTAAAACTTGTTGGTCATGGAATCTGTATTTCTTTTCGGCAAAACAGTCTTCAACTAGAAGGAGCTGCTATAATTGACCAAAAACTTGTGAAAGGCTGGGCGGGAAAATGGCCATTTTGAGTCTAGTTTGTATTCCCCTTGTGCCTTCTAGCATTACAGCGACATTTAGTGGTCAAATAATACGCAGCGTCCCTTATTTTTGTCAAAATATATATAAAGTACAGAAATCTACTTGTTTTTCATCTTATTTCCAATAGAAATATGCATACAGGTATTACAAAGCACTAAGCGAACTAATGTATAAAGCAGGTGTGTCAAACAGGCGGCCCGCAGGCCGGATTAGGCCCGTTAAGGGATTTAATCCGCTCTGTGAGACAACGCTGAGGAAAGCACAAGAGAAAAATGAGCTGCAGGTTGAAAAATGTACATGTTACCAAAGCCAGGTGCTTCGAATAAACGCTGTACTTGTATTTCTTATTTTCTCTCTCCCTCTCTCTTCCTCCCTTTTTCTCTCACTTTCTATCCCTCTTTTTCACTCACTCTATCTTTTTCTTTCTTTGTTCCTCTTTGTCTCTTTCCCCCTCTGTGTCTTTTTACCTTCTTTTGCTCTCTTTTCCTTTTTTCCTAATCTCTCTATTTTCTTCTGTCTCTCGCTTTCCCCTTTCTCTCTCCCTGTCTTTCTCTCCTTCTCTTTTCTCTACTTCTCTCTTTCTATTTGTCTTTTCTTTCTCTCATGTTCTCTCTCCCTCTCTTCTCTCTCTTTTTCCCTCTCTCTCTTTATTTGTCCCACCCTCTCTCTTTTTCTTGCCCTCTCTTTCTCTTATTTCTTTTTTTTTCCCCTTTTAATCTATTAGTCCGCCCCCCGAGATAATGTTTGTTCTATCATGTGGCCCCCGAGTTAAAAGGAGTTTGACACCCCTGGTATAAATTCTTCTTCAATGAGAAGCTACGTCGTGTACTGCCCTCCAGTGGCCAAGGCGGAGGCCAGCAACAACAACAAACGCCATTTTGGCAGAAAAGTCCTTTTCTTGCTCGAAGTATTCTTTTGTTTATTGTCTTTCGTCGAATCGTTCGCTTCAACACACGTGTTTTCCTTGCCTCCGCGATCTTACGGATAATTTCTCCGCCTTTTTTCCGTGCCGGAATTATTGCCGTTATCACTTTCCGCATCATGTTTCGACTTATTACTGACACTGATAAATGACCAATTTTGTTTATACTGTTTTTTTCGGAGGCATACTTAAACTTCACTCGACGACAAGCACCACAACAATGACAAATTGACACCGAGGATGACTTTTTCATTTTTCATCGAGTGATTCTTAATTCGAGAGTTATCTAAATACCGAGTACGTGACGTGGTTACGGAGCGTGTCTAAGATTCGCAAATACGTGTAAAATGAGTATAGCGAGTTCTCCATTTTATCTTGATTTTTAATTGCCTTTCGAAAAGACATGTACATTTTTGGTGTTAGTTTCTATCAAATACATTTCTCCCAAAAATGTGACTTATACTCCAGATGCAACTTGTATATGGTTTTCCCATCTTCCCAGCTTGCGCGGCCTGTACTCTGGAGAGACTTATAGTCTGGAAAATACGCTACATATTATATATATATATATATAAATATCAGACTTCTTGTGCGGAGTTTGTATGTTCTCCCCGTGCTTGCGTGGGTTTCCTCTGGGCACTCCGGTTTCCTCCCATGTTCCAAAAGGTGAATTGGCCGGTCTAAATTGTCCCTAGGTGTGAATGAGCGAATGAGTTGTCTGTCCCTGTGTGCCCTGGCAACCAGTTCAGGGTGTCCCCTGCCCACTGCCTGGAGATGGCTGGGATGGGCTCCAGCCCCCCCGCGACCCTAATGAGGATAAGCGGTACGGCTAATGAGATGAGAATTTCTGAGCAAATTTATAGAAAACCGGATTTTCCCTTTGTTTTTCATCTCATCTCATCAGCTGCACCGCTTATCCTCAGTAGGGTCGCGGGGGTGCTGGAGCCCATCCCAGCAATCATCGGGCAGTGGGCAGGGGACACCCTGAACTGGTTGCCAGCCAATCGCAGGGCACACGGGGACAGACAACTCACTCGCTCAATCGCACCTAGGGACAATTTGGACCGGCCAATCCACCTGAAATGCATGTCTTTGGAACGTGGGAGGAAACCGGAGTGCCGGGAGGAAACCCACGCAAGCACGGGGAGAACATACAAACTCCGCATAGGAAGTCCGGTAGCTGGATTTGAACCCACGCAGGAGGTTCCCAAGACCTTAGAACTGTGCCGCACACGCGCTAACCACTGCGCCGCCGTTCTGCCCTATATATAAATATATATATATATATATATATATATATATACACAATCTGCTTTGTTTTTGTTTGTGTGTCTGTCCACCCAAGAAAAAGGGGTTGGAGTTTAAATACAACCTGCATCTTTCACAGGTAACAAAGTAGGTTACCCTAGATGTGAAAAATGCCCCCCCAAAAAGCAGACTCAACACTTTTGATTCTGCGGATGTCGCATCTGTCTCTTGTTCCTTGCCGTTTCACGTTTGTGTTTGGTTTGGAGGAGGAGCAGAGTAAACCCCCAGAAGTTGAGTTTCTTTATTTGTCTGAGTGAGGTTGAGTGTAGTGGAAATTTCCAATTACGCTTGTGTGGTGAACGACTGGACAATAGGTTCTGTTGGAATTCTAATCAGGCCTTGGGGGTATTTGCCCATGCTTCTTTTTCCACATACATATTTGAAGTCTTTATAATGTAGATGTGATATTATTTGGGTGTTGCTGTAGAGGTGTTGGTTCATACGAGGTTTTTAAACACACAACTTTCTTTTTTGTCTGTTTTGTTATTCAGCATGCTTTTCCAAAAGACATTCCGCTCTCCCAGGCCAGAACGAGATTGAATATCAACCCATATTTTACAGGCAGTTAAGTGGGTTACCCTAGATGTGAAAAATGCCCCAAATAAAAGCGGACCAGGCATTTCGGATTTTGCGGACTCGTCGGGTTTCCCAAAAAGACATTCTACTTTCCCAAGCTATAACGGAAAACCCCAAGTAAGACCGAGTCCAGACGGTAGGGCTGCACGATATCGTGATGAGACGTGGTGTGAATTTTTTTTTCTACTTTTTTTTTTTAATTCCTTTAAAAAAATCTCATTGTGTTTATTTCTTCCGAGCTGTTTTCTTTTTGTTCTCTCTTTACTTTTTTCCTACATTTTTCTTTTCTTTTTTTCTGGCTTTTTTCTCAATTTTTCCTTCTTCTTTTTCATTTCCTTTTGTTTCTTTTTTTCTCAGCTTTTCACTACTTTTTCATTTTGGTATTTTTTTCTTATTTGTTCTACTCCCCCTTCCTTTAAGTCATTTTGTGCATAGTTTTACATCATATTTGGTCATATAGGGATGAAAGAAGCAAAAACAACCTGAAGAGCCGTTTAGGACCCGAAAGAGCCGCTTCCTTTTAGTGAGACGAGCCAAAGAAGCCGGTTCTCGACAAACTCTACTAACTTTACTCAACTTTGTTCCGCTTCGACTCAACTTCAAAATACCGCATTTAGGACACAGTGTCAGGGGAACCTGTGTATTTTGACCTTCATGCACTGTAACGCTTCTTGATAAGTCATTTTGAGCCCTGATTTTTGTGCGCTGGCTAGATCTTTCTTGTGCGCTGAGAATGTACGAGCTTAGAGGGAACACTGATTAGGACCCTAGTTTGAAGACAAGTCGTAGAGAACGATCAAATCCTACCGTGGAGAAAGTCCCGGAAGTGGTAGAGCGGCTCCGGCTGCAGTTTCGAAATTTCTTGCGGCGGTTCGCTGCCGGGGAACTGAGCCGAGCTCCAAAAGGCTTTGCTTTCTCCTCGTCTCTGGCCGTAAAGGACGTAGCCCGAAACTCGGATGTCCACGCCTTCTCCCAACATGTCTAGGATGTATTGGGTCAGTCTGGCTTGCTTCTGGTCCTTGACGGTGACGGGAAGCGGAAGGGAAACCAGGGTCAAACCCGATTGCGGGTCCAGTTCGGGTTCCACCTGATCGGGCCTTCGGGAAAACATTGAGTTAAAAAAAAATGGTTGCGGAGAAGCTGGGAGGAAAAACGAGATTTGAGTGATTTTGTTTCGATGAGCTTACGCGGAGTGCCCGAGACCACCCGCGAAAACTGAAAATCCGCAAAGTAGCGGCACCCCTTCAAAAATCCTTAAAAAAACGTATACAGGTATACCCCCCCCTGTATACAGTACACCATATAGAATACGGGAGAGAGAGAGAGAGTGAAATTCATGTTATAACAAAAAAACAAACTGTAAAATATGTTGTCTATCTACAATAACAATTGAGAGTCTAGAACACTGTTCTACCGAACAATTTACCGTATTTTCCGCACTATAAGGCGCACCGGGTTATAGGGCGCACCCCGAAAAAAATCGTTTTTGGTCCCATTTTTGACATACATAAGACGCACCGGATTATAAGGCGCTACAATGGGAACGTGGACAAAACAGTCGGATGGTTCAGTCCAACTGATTACCCCCTTAACATTCCCAAAGCTTGCAAAGAAGCAAATACGTGTCTCAGACATGTACGGAAACAGTGTCCGTACGATGTCACTCAAATGCATCGTTCCATCATTTGGAAGGTTAAAGTCTTGGGATTCAAGAAATGCCAACCATTCCTTAGTTTCTATTTTCTTTTTCGGTCGCAACTTTACCGTGCATATAACAATAAACACTTGGAATTGAGTTGAATTTAAAAATAGACACTCCATTCATTATCTGCACTGCTTATCACAGAAACATCGAGTTCAGTCTGAAACAATATACAGGGATAATATATAGCCGGAGTAGCTCGCCGAAGTCGTTGTGTTCATAATAATGTGCAGCCAATGTCCTCTTATATCCGTGAGTGCAGTAAATCCAGGAGAATAAAATATTTACGAATACAGAATAGAAAAAAATGCTTTCTGTGTGCCGTCAGCCACGAGCTATACGCATTCATCTGTTTCGGCCAATTGCAGGCTTTGTTTTGCCGTTTAAGCCAATGCCAGCCTGTAAATGATAAAAAGGATCCGCCCCTTGACCTCCGAATAACTTTAGCCAAGAGTGATTGATTCAAATGATGATTGACACATTGGTTAGCCAATGAAACGCCGGTAAATAAATCCCAGCATACACCGCGGACTACTTGGCCTTCGGGGGAAGATCTAGTCGGCGGCTGCAAGTTAGTTGGAAAACTTAATGTTGATCCATAAATAAGGCACACTGTATTATAAAGCGCATGGTCAGCTTTTGAAAAAAAAAATAAAGGCTTTTAGGTGTGCCTTATAGTGCGGAAAATACGGTAGTTACGAGCAACCAATTATCGTTATCAGCTTTCAAAAACAAGCAAACACTACAATTAGCTAACATAATTAGTCCATCGTTTTGCTTTGTTGTCGTCACCACCCTCGGGTACCATAGCATAAAACAAAGATTTAGCCTACTTCGGATTATGTTTGCATCCAGGCTGATTTTTTTCGCGCTGCAATGGTAGATCCAAATCACCATTCGCACCATGGTCTTATTCTGGGTGTTTACAAGCCTGTTGGCATCTTTCGTGAAAGATATTGCAGATGTTCTTCTCTTCCTTCCTTATGTTCCGTACCGTGGATTCATTCAGGCCATATTGTCGGGCTACGCTCGCGTAGCTATTTCCTGCTTTCAACTTGTCCAATATGAGGGGGTAAGGGACAGACAGAGATGGCCGGATCCAGCTAAGTGAGGGGAGGGGGGAAGCTCTGTACGCATGTTTGATGTTACTGTGTTTTTCCCCCCTGGTTGCTCAGTCCACGTATCGAATGAATTTGGGAAGTACAGTCCTTAAGCATGCCTGATTAAAGTCGCCGGCGAGGCGACGCTAAAAGCTCCGTCGGGGTGTGCGAGCTGCTGTTTGTTGATAGCAGCGGGCAGGAGATTTAGCGCTATGCTAACGTTTGTATCCGGTGGAACGTTAGCATCCGGTGGAACGTAAACAGCAAGCACAATGACCACAGTTAGCTCTCTCGGTAGATAGAAGGGTCTACACGATACTGCTAGAAACTCTATTTCGAGTAAACAGTGTGTGTCAAAAACTCGGCTATTATTGTAGCGCATAGTCCCCCACCCCTGTTTTTACCGGAGTCTCCGTCTCGTTCGCTCTGGAGAAGCGTGCGTCGTTTTTACCTGTGAACTAAGCGAAATCCGGCTTCGTTGGTGACCAGCTGCTCCGACACCTTTTTGCCTCTGTAGTAGATCGAAATCCGGAATTCCGTCGCTGAACGTACCAAAGACAGACTTTCATGGTGAGCGATGCGATGAAACCACTCCATTTTAACAAATAGAACATTTTCGAACACAATGGGGCGGGCCCCTGCCCGGCCACTCCAAATAGGGGCCCACCCCTGTGTTGGATATCCCCCCCAGAGTGCAATCTCGTCCCCTTTTTTTTCAATTCGATTGGACTTACTGAAATGATCCCCGTTCATGGTCTTATGGAGGTTGTCTAAAAACGGCTCGGCTAATTGGTCCGGGCCAGCCCCGCCCGAGGCCCCCTCGGTAGGGTAAGCCGGTCGCCCGGGCAACCGGTCTCCGTCCCCCGGAGGCGGTTGTTGCCACGGCGACGCACAGCCTCCGATCGCCGGTCCACGGACGCAGGGATCCGGTCGAGGGAGATCGGCGTGTGGCGTTTGCTGCCCTGCGGAAAAAGCCAAATCGAAAGTAGTCATTCGCTCGTTGCCCTTTTCGAACTCCCGCCGCCGCCACACGCTATGGTTTCCTGTTCCGCCCCTAGTTAGGAGACGCGTCCTCCTTAAACCAACTCAGGTGTGTACCAGATAGACAGAAAAATACTTTATTCATCCCCGTAGGGAAAGTCACACTTCCAGAAGGATCCTTTTGTTGTTTATTAACAGGATGGCCTCGGGGTGCTGTGTTGTCGTTTAGCCACAGCGGAGTGGATGACGTCACACGCTAGGCCAAAAGTGTGACGTCCCTGCGGCCGATGGAAATCTTCGTGCCCAGGGTTACACCGCCTCACGTAGTCCGCCTCCTCTCCGCTTCCCACAGGCTTTTGTGTCTCTGTCCCTAACAGCGCTGAAGCCGGGTAGCTCCAAATAGCTCCACGATAGCATCCAGGATGCTAGACATGAGCCAGGTTTCCGTAAAACACAGCAAACTGCATTCCCTCAACGCTTTGATGTTTTTCACCAGCACAGCCAATCCGTCGGTCTTTTTTCGTAGAGAGTTCACGTTTACCATGATTACGGACGGTACCAAAGGCTTATATCGCCGCTAGCCGCTTAGCCTTGGCTCTGGCTCTGCATCCACGCTAGGGCCCCCTCATCACACCGGCACGAGAATTCTTCAAGGCACAGAGTCGATTCCTCGAATAAACGCATTTTTGTGCGTTAAAAGCCATAACCATAGGATAGAAAGTCATCCAAAGTGTCGTTGTCAAACGGGACGAAAAACACCGAAGATAGAAGCAAACACTTAAAAGGATAAATCACAAAAAGTGCGAAATAACACGCTCGCCTATGCCTATGACTGCCTATGATGTTACCAGCAGCGCTTCACTTCTCTGGGTTTGCTACACCTGAATGCTCGCCTGGTGCCCCTCCCCCACCGCCAGCCAGAATCCTTTAGTTTTGTTGTGCGAAAATACTTGGAAGTACAGTAGCATAGGTCTACTTGAGCAGTTTGTGATTTACTCCATAGAGCAGGGGTCAGGAATCTATGGCTCACGAGCCCTTTAAGTCTTTTTTTCGTGAGTACATGGGGCTTCGACGTGAAAGAGATTGAGCAATTTTTCACATTTTATGATTCGTGCGGAGCAGATTATCGCTCTGGCGAAACTGAGACAATCCTGGGAAATATGAGCTCCACTATATAGGACTCGGTTTGAACTACAGTTGAGAGTCAAGGTGCTACACCAGCAGACCCCGTTTGTTCAGACACTTCATGATGCAAAGCCAGAGAACAAACCATAAAACCCAGAAGCCCTAGCAAAGCACCTGAAGCAATTTGATTGGGTGAGCGGTAGGAATGGGCGGAGCTATACAGGGAGTGCAGAATTATTAGGCAAGTTGTATTTTTGAGGATTAATTTTATTATTGAACAACAACCATGTTCTTAATGAACCCAAAAGTCTCATTAATATCAAAGCTGAATATTTTGGAAGTTGGAGTGGGGCTTTTTTAGTTTTAGCTATTTTAGGAGGATATCTGTGTGTGCAGGTGACTATTACTGTGCATAATTATTAGGCAACTTAACAAAAAACAAATGTATACCCATTTCAATTATTTATTTTCATCAGGGAAACCAATATAACAGCTGAACATTCACAAATATACATTTCTGACATTCAAAAACAAAACAAAAACAAATCAGTGACCAATATAGCCACCTTTCTTTGCAAGGACACTCAAAAGCCTGCCATCCATGGATTCTGTCAGTGCTTTGATCCGTTCACGATCAACATTGCGTGCAGCAGCAACCACAGCCTCCCAGACACTGTTCAGAGAGGTGTACTGTTTTCCCTCCTTGTAAATCTCACATTTGATGAGGGACCACAGGTTCTCTATTGGGTTCGGATCAGGTGAACAAGGAGGCCATGTCATTAGTTTTTCTTCTTTTAGACCCTTTCTTGCCAGCCACGCTGTGGAGTACTTGGATGCGTGTGATGGAGCGTTGTCCTGCATGAAAATCATGTTTTTCTTGAAGGATGCGGACTTCTTCCTGTACCACTGCTTGAAGAAGGTGTCTTCCAGAAACTGGCAGTAGGACTGGGAGTTGAGCTTGAGTCCATCCTCAACCCAAAAAGGCCCCACAAGCTCATCTTTGATGATACCAGCCCATACCAGTACCCCACCTCCACCTTGCTGGCGTCTGAGGCGGACTGGAGCTCTCTGCCCTTTACCGATCCAGCCACGGGCCCATCCATCTGGCCCATCAAGACTCACTCTCATTTCATCAGTCCATAAAACCTTAGAAAAATCCGTCTTGAGATTTTTCTTGGCCCAGTCTTGACGTTTCAGCTTGTGTGTCTTGTTCAGTGGTGGTCGTTTTTCAGCCTTTCTTACCTTGGCCATGTCTCTGAGTATTGCACACCTTGTGCTTTTGGGCACTCCAGTGATGTTGCAGCTCTGAAATATGGCAAAACTGGTGGCAAGTGGCATCTTGGCAGTTGTACGCTTGACTTTTCTCAGTTCACGGGCAGTTATTTTGCGCCTTGGTTTTTCTACACGCTTCTTGCAACCCTGTTGACTATTTTGAATGTAACGCTTGATTGTTCGATGATCACGCTTCAGAAGCTTGGCAATTTTAAGAGTGCTGCATCCCTCTGCAAGATATCTCACTATTTTTGACTTTTCAGAGCCTGTCAAGTCCCTCTTCTGACCCATTTTGCCAAAGGAAAGGAAGTTGCCTAATAATTATGCACACCTGATATAGGGTGTTGATGTCATTAGACCACACCCCTTCTCATTACAGAGATGCACATCACCTGATATGCTTAATTGGTAGTAGGCTTTCGAGCCTATACAGCTTGGAGTAAGACAACATGCATAAAGAGGATGATGTGGTCAAAATACTCATTTGCCTAATAATTCTGCACTCCCTGTACACTTTTTCCTCTGCTTAGCGCCTCCTGCACCAAAGGTAAATACGTCGGTATACTCGTTTGCAGTATCTGGTCCGCACCTTGTTTTGTAACCTAAAGTCCTCTCATTCTGAAGTAACTTTTACTTGGGTCCCATTTTTAGCTATGACTTTCACACACTGTCCCTTTAACATACCTTCTTGAGGCTGAATGTCGAGCTGCCTGACACAGGTTCGCAGAATGTCCTCCTCGGCTTCCGATTCGCACGCTAGATTGTAGTCGTGGACGGACAGGGCGGCGAATTCGTCCCAGCATGTCCAATTTTGGAGACGTAGACTTTCCGTAGGACAATCGGGATTCTCTTCCAGGAACTGGACAACCTGGCCACCTACTTCTTGTACGGGAAGACTGTCGTGTAAATGTGGATGGGGTTGGTCTGGTGCTTCTGCAGGAGAATTGTCTTGACAAAAAAAGGAAGATTTTTATATTACACATTATAAAAAGAAACAACACAACTCATTTCTGTCTAGCCATCGTGGTGTTTCTAACAGATTCAGTCAGTCTAACAGATCTACAAAGAAATAAACCTCCATCTTAGTCATCATTCGATTGGCGGAGCAGGAAAGCAAAATATGAACTGTGTCATGGTTTGGTGCCTGCAGTCTCTACTCTGCAAAATACGGCAGCGATTCCCCATTTTCCAATCTCCCTTACTGTTTCCAAATACACAACCAGGAACTTCTAATATAAAGACCCTAGGCTCCCACCTCATATTTCTGATTCGTTTTGATTCGTGAAAATGACCAGCTTCATTCTAAGTTCACCCAGTCCAAGACCTGCCACTCCAACCTCCTACTTCATTTCCCTCTTTGATAGTCCACCCAAGCCATCTTCCAGATAGATAGTCCCAAATCTTTCCTTCAAGATTCCTCCTTACCCTACGACCTTCCTCTCTCTTTGCCCTGAAGATTCCCTCCTCAGCCGTACTGGTCCCACGCCCTCTTCTGGCCGGTAAAGTATTTGGTTGTTGTTGTTATTTTTCTCAGTAACAGGGTCACCGAACTCTTTATTTATTACACTGTTATAACTCCGTTACTGAGAGTCGAAAAGCGGTGCGTCACGTAGGTTTATGTTTGAGTTCAAGTAGGCTTTAGCGTGTATCTACATATGTTTATTGCGTTTATGTCTGTTTTGTGCGAACTTGCGTATGACTTTGAGTGTTTACGCACGTTTTTGTAGATGTTTACGTCCATTTAATTTGTTTATCATTGTTTTTTTTCTGTATTTGCATTCTTTTATGTGTGTTAACGAACATTTTTGTGAGTATTTACATCCGTTTTTGTGCATCTTCACGTACATGATTGTTATTTACCCCAACGGAGCTTTATCGTCGACGGCGACTTTAATCGGGCATGTTTATGGACTGTACTCCCAAATCCATTCAATATGTGGACCGAGCAATTCGGGAAAACACTGGACGATGTGTAATGTAAGATCAAACATTCCGGTTGTATCCACCAACTCTGTTTGACCCTCACCCCCCTGGATTTATTTCTCTCTCTCTCTTTCTTTTCCACCCCTTTTCTCCCACTCTGTCCCTCTCTTTCACTCTCTGTGTCTCTCTTTTTCTCTTCCTTTTTTTTTTTGCCCTTTGTCTCTGTCTTTTAACCTCTTTTGCTCTAACTTCCTTTTTTCCTTTTCTCTTTCTCTCTTCCTACCCTGTGCGCTTTCTTTTCTCTTTTCTCTCCTTCTGTCTTTCTATTTCTCTTTGGATTTCTTTCTTCCTCTCACTTTCTTTTCCCCCTCTCTCACCACTTTTTATCTTTTGTTTCTCACGCTCTCTCCCTCTCTCTCTTTTTCTCTTCCTTTGTTGCTCTTTGTCTCTTTCTCTCTCTGTGTCTTTTAACCTCTTTTGCTATAACTTCCTTTTTTCCTTTTCTCTTTCTCTCTTCCTACCCTTCGCCCTTTCTTTTCCCTTTTCTCTTCTCCTGTCTTTCTATTTCTCTTTGGATTTCTTTCTTCCTCTCCCTTTCTTTTCCCCCTCTCTCACCACTTTTTATCTTTTGTTTCTCATGCTCTCTCCCTCTCTCTCTTTTTCTCTTCCTTTGTTGCTCTTTGTCTCTTTCTCTCTCTGTGTCTTTTAACCTCTTTTGCTATAACTTCCTTTTTCCTTTTCTCTTTCTCTCTTCATTCCCTTCACACTTTCTTTTCTCTTTTCTCTCCTTCTGTCTTTCTATTTCTCTTTGGATTTCTTTCTTCCTCTCCCTTTCTTTTCCCCCTCTCTCACGACTTTTTATCTTTTGTTTCTCACGCTCTCTCCCTCTCTCTCTTTTTCTCTTCCTTTGTTGCTCTTTGTCTCTTTCTCTCTCTGTGTCTTTTAACCTCTTTTGCTATAACTTCCTTTTTTCCTTTTCTCTTTCTCTCTTCATTCCCTTCACACTTTCTTTTCTCTTTTCTCTCCTTCTCTCTTTCTATTTCTCTTTGGATTTCTTTCTTCCTCTCCCTTTCTTTTCCCCCTCTCTCATGACTTTTTATCTTTTGTTTCTCACGCTCTCTCCCTCTCTCTCTTTTTCTCTTCCTTTGTTGCTCTTTGTCTCTTTCTCTCTCTGTGTCTTTTAACCTATTTTGCTATAACTTCCTTTTTTCCTTTTCTCTTTTCTCTTTCTCTCTTCATTCCCTTCACACTTTCTTTTCTCTTTTCTCGCCTTCCATCTTTCTATTTCTCTTTGGATTTCTTTCTTCCTCTCCCTTTCTTTTCCCCCTCTCTCACCACTTTTTATCTTTTGTTTCTCACGCTCTCTCCCTCTCTCTCTTTTTCTTTCTTTGTCCCGCCCTCTCTCCTTTTCCTTCCCTCTTTCTCTTATTTTTTTATCTCTCTTTTTTCTTTCTCTTGAATCTACTCGTCCGGCCCCTGACAGAATGTTCGTTCTATCGCGTGGCCCCTGAGTTCAAATGAGTTTGGCTCCCCGGGTCTATGCGGTGGCGCCTGATCAGACACCAACCTCACCGCTTGAGACGAACAGACGGTCGAAATCGGTTCCTGATGTTTTTCGGTATTTCGCCCGCGAGATTCAGGAAACGGCGAGCGAGGCTTACCTCCCGAGGGCGACTCGTCCGGCCAGCGAAAGACTTTGTGAGGGTTGGCCGTGTCGTTCTTTCGGTCGGCCACCATCTCGAACTTTTTGGCTCTCAGCGCGCAGCGAAAGTTCCTTTTCCATACGGAAGGTTCTCCTTGAACGCGTCCGTTCCCGCTCACCTTCGCCCAAGCCTACCACGAAAAGGAGATGCGGCCACCATGAACGAGTCCTTCAAAATGACTCCAGATTCAACAGCCAAAAGGCCCGTGTCTTGGAATGTAAACATTTTCTACTCGCTGACGCCTTCTTCTGGCTGAAATCGTCATTGCAGCCTCCGTCAAGCTGCTTGTGGGGCGCGTGCGAGTACGTTCCTTTCTTAGACGCGCTTGAAAAAACTTTTTTTATTTTCATCTTTTTGGGAGTTCGGATCGACGTCTGGACTTTATTTGCTATGGTCCTTTTCTTACTTTCGCCATTTTCAATCTGCGCGAACGGAAAACTGTAAGCATGAGCGCCCCACCCCAGCTTCCTCCAGCCTATTGACTAAGACTTTTTGTAATAGTGAGCACAGTTGGGTAGGGTTACTTTAACTGGATTACTTTCAATGACTTTTGGATGACTCCAATAGCAAATATGCTCGTAAAAGACAAAAGAAACTAAATATGTTCGTTTTGCCAGAGATCAAAGCCAGGAGAGAAAGCTTACCACGTGTTGTGAGTCATCATTTGATTCCTATTTAGTTTCTTTTGTCTTTTATTAGCGTATTTGGTATTGGAGTCATCCAAAAGTCATTGAAAGTAATCAAGTTAAAGTAACCCAACCCAACCCTGGAAACGGGCTTATTGATCGGTACTTTCAACCGCTAAAGCAGGGGTGTCAAACTCATTTAAACTCTGGGGCCAGACGATAGAACTAACATTCTCTCAGGGGCTGGACTAGTAGATTAGAAAGAAATAAAGAAGGGGAGAAAGAAATAAGAGAAAGAGAGAGTGAGAAAAGTAGAGAGGGTGGGACAAAGAAGAAAAAATTGAGAGAGGGAGAGAGCATGAGAAACAAAAGCGATAAAAAGAGCAATAGTGAGAGAAGAGGAAAGAAAGAGAGTGGGAGAGAGAACAAAGACCAAGGAAAAATAGAGAATAAAAAGGAGAAAGAGAAGGGGAAAGCAAGAAAGAGAGAGAAAAGGAAAAAAGAGCAAAATAAGGTAAAAAGGCACACAGAGAACGGGGAAATAAGGAATAAAGAGAGATGGAGAGAGTGAAAGAGAGAGGGATAAAGAGTGAGCGAAAAGGGTGAGAGTGAGAGAGAGAGAGCATGAGAAACAAAAGCGATAAAAAGAGCAATAGTGAGAGAAGAGGAAAGAAAGAGAGTGGGAGAGAGAACAAAGACCAAGGAAAAATAGAGAGAAAAAAGAAGGAGAAAGAGAGAAGGGGAAAGCAAGAAAGAGAGGAGAAAAGGAAAAAAGAGCAAAATAAGGTAAAAAGGCACACAGAGAACGGGGAACAAAAAAAATAGAGAGAGAGAGAGAGAGAGAGAGAGAGAGACAGGGAGAGACAGACAAGTACAGCATTTGTAAGAGGCACCCGTCTTTGGCAACATCAAGTGGACCTATTTCAACCTGCAGCCTGTTTTTCTCCTGCGCTTCTCTGAGCATTGTCTCGCAGGCCAGACAAAATCCCTCAGCAGGCCAGATCCAGCTTGCGGGCCGCCTCTTTGACACCCCTGCGCTAAAGAATAGAGACAAGATGCTATCTAATTCTGCCGATGGATCTTTACGACTGGGCGATCCGCTCACTCGCAATGACATTCTAAACCACAGGTGTCAAAGAGGCGGCCCGCGGGCCAGATCAGGCCCGCTAAGGGATTGAATCCGGCCCGCGAGACAACTCTGAGAAGCACAAGAGAAAAACAAGCTGCAGGTTGAAATATGTCAACTTGATGTTGCCAAAACCAGGTGGCTCTCACAAGGAAACTGTACTTGTATTTCTCTCTCTCTCTTTTTCTGTATCTCTCTCTCACCCCTTTTCTCTCACTCTGTCTCTTTCACTCTCTGTGTCTCTTTTTCTCTTCTTTTGTTGCTTTTTTCTCTTTCTCTCTCTCTTTTAACCTCTTTTACTTTATCTTCCCTTTTTCCATTTCTCTTTCTCTCTTCCTACCCTTCAAGCTTTCTTTTCTCTGTTCTCTCCTTCTGTCTTTCTATTTCTCTTTGGATTTCTTTCTTCCCCTCTCTTTCTTTTCCCCCTCTCTCACGACTTTTTCTTTTGTTTCTCACGCTCTCTCCCTCTTTTTCTTTCTTTGTCCCACCCTCTCTCCTTTTCCCTCCCTCTTTCTCTTATTTCTTTCTCTTGAATCTACTCGTCCGGCCCCCGACAGAATGTTTGTTCTATCGTGTGGCCCCTGAGTTCAAATGAGTTTGACACCCCTGTTCTAAACCCTATGAAAACAAATAAAAATCATTTAAAGCGACCCCCCCGCCCCCCTGACAGGGGGTCAATCATTTTGCAACTCCGTGTGTAGGAAGGGACCTTGAATATGAGAACGTCGGCGTCGGAAGCATCCTGTCTCAAAGCGTGCTTCCAGGGGACGCAAAATTCCCCCCGCTGCCGGTCGGTCCATTCCACGCCGGGATACTCGCCGCTATCGATTTGAGTCCGAAGCCAGTGCATGAGAAGAGGTTTGGAGTGCGCCATTTCCTGATCCGGACAGAAGAAAAAAAATACACTTTTAAAGAAAGTCCGGGTCGGAGAAAAGACGGCGACCGCGTGATGAAGGTGCTGTATCGGAGCCGGATCGGCTACCGGTAACGCTGAAAAGCCGGTACCGGTATGGACTGGAAAGGGATGGGCACGGCCAGACTGTACTTGCCCAAGACCTTTCAAAAAGTCACGAGTTATAGGTACGCTCTACTGAATTCATCTACAGTCAAAAAAAAGGGAAAGTAACTCTTACTGTGACTTTAAAAATAAGTTGTAGTCATTTCTGAGCAGCAGCACGGCGGAGCAGTGGTTAGCGCTTGTGCGGCACAGTTCATGTCTCGGGAACCTGTCGTGGGTTCAAATCCAGCTACCGGACTTCCTGTGCGGAGTTTGTATGTTCTCCCCGTGCTTGCGTGGGTTTCCTCCGGGCACTCCGGTTTCCTCCCACATTCCAAAAGGTGAATTGGCCGGTCTAAATTGTCCCTAGGTGTGAATGAGCGAATGAGCTGTCTGTCCCTGTGTGCCCTGCGACTGGCTGGCAACCAGTTCAGGGTGTCCCCTGCCCACTGCCTGGAGATGGCTGGGATGGGCTCCAGCCCCCCCGCGACCCTAATGAGGATAAGCGGTACGGCTAATGAGATGAGATGAGAATTTCTGAGCAAATCCGAGATGGGAATTCTCGCTATTTATAGAAAACCGGATTTTCCCTTTGTTTTTCATCTCATCAGCTGCACCGCTTATCCTCAGTAGGGTCGCGGGGATGCTGGAGCCCATCCCAGCAATCATCGGGCTGTGGGCAGGGGACACTCTGAACCGGTTGCCAGCCAATCGCAGGGCACACAGGGACAGACAACTCACTCGCTCAGTCACACCTAGGGACAATTTGGACCAGCCAATTCACCTGAAATGCATGTTTTTTGGAATGTGGGAGGAAACCGGAGTGCCATCTCCAGGCAGTGGGCAGGGGACACCTTGAACTGGTTGCCAGCCAATCGCGGGGCACACGGGGACAGACAACTCGCTCGCTCAGTCACACCTAGGGACAATTTGGACCAACCAATTCACCTGAAATGCATGTCTTTGGAATGTGGGAGGAAACCGGAGTGCACGGAGAAAACCCACGCAGGCACGGGGAGAACATACAAACTCCGCACAGGAAGTCCGGTAGCTGGATTTGAACCCACACAGGAGGTTCCCAAGACCTTAGAACTGTGCCGCACACGCACTAACCACTGCGCCGCCATGCTTCCCTTTGTTTTTTTGTTGCTTAAATCCCTAAATGACCAATTATTGTGTAACATTATCCACAGAATGACTTAAAAAGGCAAGGAAATAAAGAAATCAAACAAAAACGGGAAAAAAAAGAAACAAAATAAAAATGACAATAACAGAAGGACGACGTGAGTCCGGTGCTGTCGCATTTTTGGGTGAATCCGTCGCAGTTGGCTTTTTCTTTCAGCGCATCGTAAAAACTATATTGGTAACTGCTATCTATTTTCAACGGTGAGGTGAGCTGAAAAGACGCGACGTAAACAACTCTGAGGCGAGAGGTAAAACTGCTATATTCAAAGTAGCTCACCGCTTTTGACGAACGGTGAGAAAAAGAAAATGAAAAAAAAATTACGTAAGGCTATTTATAACAACGCTCTTCCTGACACCAATGTTCCCTCTAAACTGCGCCCGTGCGCAATTGCGCACTACCCAGAGCTTTTCCGTGCAGAAGAAAATCTAGCCAGCTCACAAAAATCAGGGCTCGAAATTGCTAATTAAAAAGCGAATTCAGTCAAAGTTACAGTGCATGAAGGTCAAAATACACGGGTTCCCCTGACGCTGTGTTCTAAATGCGGTATTTTAAAGTCAATGTCAAAGTAGAACAAAGTAGAGTAAAGTTAGTAGAGTTTGTCGAGAACCGGCTCCTTCGGCTCGGCTCACTAAAAGGAACCGGCTCTTTCGGGTCCCAAACGGCTCTTCGGGTTGTTTTTGCTTCTTTCATCTCAACATGACTAAATATGATGTAAAATTGTGCACAAAATGACTTAAAGGAAGGGGGGGGGGGGGGGGGGGGGAATAGAACAAAAAAAGAAAAAAATACCAAAATGAATAAGTAGTGAAAAGCTGAGAAAAAAACAAAAATAACAAAAATAGCGAAGACTTCTAGGTCGAGCTTCCACTAAGTAAGAGAAATACACATTTCTTCACTAAGGTATATTTCTAAAAATGAACATTCGTATGACAGCTCATGTATTTTTGCCTAGTATTGAATTTAAAGTGTTTAGTTTTTACGGAATTTTGGTTTTTTTGTACCACTAGGAGGCCCGGAATATGACACGCTGTCCATTTAAGAAATGTTCTCAAATTTCTGTAAGAAAAAAAAGAGAAACAACTCTTCAAATAAAAAAACTCGACATATCTAGAACATGGTAAATGATTGTGTCATATTGAGCACGAGACGGCGCTGTATTGTCTAATGTGAACGACAAAGCGCAGCAGCAAGATGCCTGACAAAAATGGCGAAGACTTCTAGGTCGAGCTTCCACTAAGTAAGAGAAATACACATTTCTTCGCCTAGGTCACAGGTGTCAAAGAGGCGGCCCGCGGGCCAGATCAGGCCTGCTAAGGGATTGATTTCGGCCCGTGAGACAACACTCAGAGAAGCGCAAGAGAAAAACAAGCTGCAGGTTGAAATATGTCAACTTGATGTTGCCAAAGCCAGGTGCCTCCAACAAAAACACTGTACTTGTATTCATCTCTCTCTCTGTTTTCCTCCCTTTTTCTCCCACTCTGTCTCTTTTACTCTCTGTGTCTCTTTTTCTCTTCCTTTGTTGCTCTTTGTCTCTTTCTCTCTCTGTGTCTTTATAACTTTTTTTGCTCGAACTCCTTTTTTTACGTTTTCTCTCTTTTCTCTTTCTCTCTTCCTACCCTTCGCGCTTTCTTTTCTCTTTTCTCTCCTTCTGTCTTTCTATTTCTTTCTGCCTCTCCCTTTCTTTTCCTCTCTCTCACGAGTTTTTATCTCTTTTGTTTCCCACGCTCTCTCCCTCTCTTCCCTTTTTTTCTTTCTTTGTCCTACCCTCTCTCTTCGTTCCCCTCCCTCTTTTTTCTTTTTCTTTCTCTTTAATTTACTGTTCCGGCCCCCGACTGAATGTTTGTTCTATCGTGTGGCCCCCGAGTTCAAATGAGTTTGACACCCCTGGTCTAATGTGAACGAAAAAGCGCAGCAGCAAGATGCCTGACAAAAATTGCAAAGTCTTCAAGGTCGAGCTTCCGCTAAGTAAGAGAAATACACATTTCTTCGCCTAGGTCTATTTCTAAAAATGAACATTTGTATGACCCAGGGTTGGTTAGGGTTACTTTAACTTGATTACTTTGAATTATTTTGGATGACTCCAATACCAAATATGCTAATAAAAGACAAAATAAACTCAATATGAATTAAATGACTCCATTTTGTGCAGGCTTGAGGAGTAACGGAATACATGGAACAGCAAAAATGATGTTTGGATTGATTTTCATTTTGTTTCTGTTGCATTTGATGTTCGTTTTGCCGGAGATCAAAGAGATCAAAGCCAGGAGAGAAAGCTTAGCACGTGTTGTGAGTCATCATTTGATTCCTATTTCGTTTATTTTGTCTTTTATTAGCATATTTGCTATTGGAGTCATTGAAAGTAATCCAGTTCAAGTAACCCTACCCAACCCAAAGTATGACAGTTCGTGTATTTTGCCAAGTATTCAAATCAATGTTGTTGTTTTACTGCATTTAAGTATTTTTTTACCACTAGGCGGCACTCAATATGACACACTGTCCCTTTAAATCCAGTTTTTATTGACCTAAAACACCGCAACTTCAATCAATATCATTGTGAGCAGCGTTTAAACACGAGGAAGTGTTTTTTTTTTCGTTCCTTCGTAAATTTATTAATTTTAAAAGCCGCGGTTGGGTTTTGTTACATTGAGGATTGAATTCAAAAATGGCGAGGTAAAAGACGAGTAGAGTTTTATAAGTAGAGGAAAAAAAACAAGGGAAGTAATCTACAACGTCACTCATAAAATGTCCATTTTACCCGTCAACGTCGTCGGATTTCCGTCCTTCTCCAACGAAGACTTCACGTCTCAAATCCGAAAAGCGAAAGAGACCAAAAGATTCGTTTCGCTCGAAAGAACGAAGTCGAAGTTTCGGTTTCGTCTTCCGAACATCGTCGGGGTTTTCCTCCCTCGACTTCCGGGTGGGCAAACTACAGAACGCGGGCCGCACGCGGCCCACCGAACGAAAAATGGTCAAAATACCATCGCAGGAATTCAACCATTTTCTGCACCCTCTTATCCTTACTACGGAGTTTTCTCAGAAATACAATTAAAAAATAATACTAGTATGGAAATACTACAGGAATGCTACAAAAATACGACGAGGTAGATACTATAATACTACTACTATGGAACAGGGTTGGGTAGGGTTACTTTTAACTGGATTACTTTCAATTACTTTTGGATTACTCCAATTCTAAATAATAATACACGGAACGGCAAAAATGATGTTTGGATTTATTTTCATTTTGCTTCTGTCGCATTTTATGTTAGTTTTGCCGGAGATCAAAGCCAGGAGAGAAAGTTTACCACGTGTTGAGTCATAATTGTATCCATCTTTAGTTTCTTTTGTCTTTTATTAGCAGATTTGGTATTGGAGTAATCTAAAAGTCATTGAAAGTAATCAAGTTCAAGTAACCCTACCCAACCCTGTTATGGAAATACTACCCCAAAAACACTACAAATCTGCTACAAAAATATTTTTTCAAATTTAATGCTTGAAAATGAAGACCAAATATATTATTTTGCTTAAATTTTGGAAAGAAATACAATACAAATATGACTACAGGAAGCCATCTACGCATTTTCTGCACCTCTTATCCTCCCTAAGGTCACATAGTCATACTACAAAATACCACTAGGGAAATATTAAAGGAATACTACAATAATACGAGTACAGAGTACCAATAAATACGACAGGAATACTAAAGAATAAAACAGTAATAATAATAAAAAATACTCATTTTCAAATTTAGTGTTTGAAAATGCGAACCAATGATATACGAAATATGCTACTACAACACAAAAATATTACTGATGAAATCCATCCAGTCATTTTTTTGCACCTCTTATCCTCACATTACTACAGAAATGCTACAAAATATGACTCAGAAATAAAAACGAAACACAAATACTTAAGAAATAACCATAAAGTACTACAGTACCCGTAATACTACCAAAAAATATTGTCTTTATTTAATTGTGAGCGTTTTAAAACCAATGTGACAAAATGAATTCATTAGCGCTTGTGCGGCACAGTTCATGTCATGGGAACCTGTTGTGGGTTCAAATCCAGCTCCAGACAACCTGTGTGGAGTTTGTATGTTCTCCCCGTGCTTGCGTGGGTTTCCTCCGGGCACTCCGGTTTCCTCCCACATTCCAAAAACATGCATTTCAGGTGAATTGACCGGTCCAAATTGTCCCTAGGTGTGAATGAGCGAGTGAGTTGTCTGTCCCAGTGTGCCCTGCGATTGGCTGGCAACCAGTTCAGGGTGTCCCCTGCCCACTGCCTGGAGATGGCTGGGATGGGCTCCAGCCCCCCCCCGCGACCCTACTGAGGATAAGCGGTACGGCTAATGAGATGAGATAACTGATGAGAAAAATGGACACATATCGGAACCCAATGCGGCCCACGATTCCAAGGTTGCCCACCCCCCTACGAAAGGAAAGACAAATTTGGATCTTTGCAGCTTTTTATTCGTTTCTCAAATACGGGAATTCATGTACAGAATGACAAAGAGCTGTACACTATTTACATGCCTTTTTTTTTTCCTTTTTTTATGGAAAATTAGATTGTTTTCAAAAGAAGTATGCACAAACATCCGAATGATAAAAACGACGGGGACTCTCTCCTCTTTAAATAGGACTTCTTTATACACCTTCCCACACAGAAAACGGACAGATGACTCGGGTTTCTTCTTCTTTGCATCCGCACCGGCGATGAATCAACGAAAGCACGACAATGTCAAGTTTGAAAATACGCACGGAACGCCCCCCCCACACACCACTAGAGTATTTTACACCCCCCCGTATTTGGGGAAGAGGGCCGGGATACGCGGCCCGCCCCGGTCTTGTCGACGCGTAGGGGATAATAGAAAGTCCTCTCCGAAGGTTTCGGGCAGTTAAGTTAAAAAGCTCCCGGTATAAATAATAAAAAGGGGTTTATATATTATCACACTGCCGAGGAGAGAACGCCGGACGCCTTTTTTTGGGGCTCTTCCCCCCAAAGACCACCCCCCCCCCTTTAGTCTTTGCAAAAAAATAATTTATGTCAAAACTAAGCCGTCAATAGTTTCTCTCGGACGCACTTTTAACGGGATGTCGGCCTGGCTCCTCAGGTGCTCAAAGTCCCAAGCGGGAGACCCCTCATCCGGTGGGGTCCCCCATTCTTCACGGCGAAACCGTTTTTTTTTTTTTTTAAAGTCAAAAGAAGAAAAAGGGACCGCAGTTCAGTTCTCCCCGGGAGTTCATTGAGAAGACATCCTCAGATCTTTGAGATTTGAAGAAAACGCGAGGGGCGGCCAGGAACTGTACAGCAGGATCCGTCCTCCCGTTTTTTTTTTTTTTTTCCCCCGTCGGGAATCTCGATGCTCCTCAGGCTCTTCTGCCGAGAGCGAGGAGCTCGATAAAGGAAGCGAAGAGCTTGTCCAGCCAGCCCTGGTTGGCCATGCACTGCTGCACCACTTCCTCCTGGCCAGGATCCTCCGCCGCCTGCTCGATGGTGTCGGTCTGAGGAGGAAAGGGACACAAGTGCTCAAGGAGACTGAGAGGCCCCGGTGGGCAATGTTCCCTCTAATTTTCCTTAAGGGTCTGAGCGTTCACACAAAGTCGGTGAGCAACGCTTGAAACAACAGTGGGCAACTGTAAACCCAAGTGTGGCAACTAAGTCATTATCAAACATATCCAAAACTTGACATTTTGCTGAGTTTCCGGCAATGCAAAATGATTTTTCTCTTTTGAATGAATTGACTCATGTACTATTGCCAAAAAACATCATTTGTTTTTACAATTTTTTCACAAGATATCCATTTCTTTTTATTTCCTGACATATTTTGTGGCATAATAATAACATTTTGGGGGGCTTATTGAGTCGGTTGTAAGATACAGAACTGTACTTCATCACATTTTTTAGTGGAAGTACAATGTTGGCAACAAGATTCACTTGATATCATTGGAAATGATTTGAATGCAACACAAACTTTTTCTTCTTTTTTCCGTGTTTTTTTTTCCTACTTTTTTTTTTAAATTCCTTTAAAAAAATCTCATTGTGTTTATTTTTTCAGAGCTGTTAATTTTTTTTAGTTCTCTATTGACTTTTTTCCTACATTTCTTTTTTTCTGTCTTTTTTTTTTTTAAAATCCTTCTTTTTTTTCTCTTCCTTTTCCTTCTTTTTTTCTCAGCTTTTCACTCCTTTTTCATTTTGATATTTTTTTCTTTATTGTTCTATTTACTTTTTTTCCTACATTTCTTTTTTTCTGTCTTTTTTTTTTTAAAAATCCTTCTTTTTTTTCTCTTCCTTTTCCTTCTTTTTTTCTCAGCTTTTCACTCCTTTTTCATTTTGATATTTTTTTCTTTATTGTTCTATTTACTTTTTTTCCTACATTTCTTTTTTTCTGTCTTTTTTTTTTTAAAAAAATCCTTCTTTTTTTCTCTTCCTTTTCCTTCTTTTTTTCTCAGCTTTTCACTCCTTTTTCATTTTGATATTTTTTTCTTTATTGTTCTATTTACTTTTTTCCCTACATTTCTTTTTTTCTGTCTTTTTTTAAAAAAAAATCCTTCTTTTTTTTCTCTTCCTTTTCCTTCTTTTTTTCTCAGCTTTTCACTCCTTTTTCATTTTGATATTTTTTTCTTTATTGTTCTATTTACTTTTTTTCCTACATTTCTTTTTTTCTGTCTTTTTTCAAAAAAAAATCTTTTTTTTTCTCTTCCCTTTCCTTCTTTTTTTTCTCAGCTTTTCACTCATTTTTCATTTGGGTATTTTTTTCTTTTTTGTTCTATTCCCCCCTTCCTTTAAGTCATTTTGTACATAATTTTAAATAATATTTGGTCATGTAGGGATTAAAGAAGCAAAAAACAACCCGAAGAGCCGGTTCCTTTTAGTGAGCCGAGCCGAAGAGGCCGGTTCTCGACAAACTCTACTAACTTTACTCAACTTTGTTCTACTTCGACCTTGACTTCAAAATACCGCATTTGGAACACAGCGTCAGGAAACCAGAGTATTTTGACCTTCATGCACTGTAACTTTGACGTAAGTCGCTTCTTAATTAGTAATTTTGAGCCCTGATTTTTGTGCGCCGGTTAGATTTTCTTGTGCAGAAAAGCTCTGGGAGGTGCGCAAAGCTTAGAGGGAAGACTGCCGGTGGGTATCGGAGACGTGGGCTTACCTCTTTCTTGCACTGTAAGAAAGTGTGGTACTTGTAGTGATGCAAGGAGTGGTAGAGACTGTAGATTCGATAGGAGTCGGATGACAGCTTAAGGTCCTGGAGGAAAAAAACAGGGTGTCAGACCGTCATAATATTCCTATGTTGACTTCACTCCTAAGACATGGCGTCCACACGTGTTGACATACATTGCCATGAAATACAAAATGCACTTTTCAAACATTCATTCCATTTATTAAGGCAACCCAAGCCCATATGTGAAAAAGGATCGCCCCCCTTTAGCAATAACAGAAATCAAACCTTTGCCATACATGCTGTGGAGGAAATTTGCCCCACTCTTCTTTGCAAAATTGTTTTAAATCTGCCATATCGGAGGGCATTTACTGTGTTATCACGATGTTTGTGTATCTGCCTAATTTGCGACTTTGTTTCTGGCTTTGGGTTGTTTTTTTCCCGCTACGTGTCTCTGTTGTTTTAATTTTAGTTGCTGTACCTTTTCCGCTAGCATGGGGGCGACCCATGCCTGATTTCAGTTAGCCCCGCTATGTCGCTGCAGCCGGTGTCCGGGCTGTTTAAGATTGCCTGCTTGCACATCGGGTAAATGGTAAATGGTCAGCATTACTATAGTGCTTTTCATGTCAATGACCTCCCAAAGCGCTTTACAATGTGCTTCACACTGACCCATTCACACACACACACACACACTCACACCAATAGGGAGTCAGCCTCCAAACATTTTGAGGATAATCAAGATGCTAATGCTAAATGGTCTGCATCTATATAGCGCTTTTCAAGTCAATGAAGACCTCCCAAAGCTCTTTACAATGTCCTTCACACTTACCCATTCACACACACACTCACACACCAATAGCAGCCACGCAAGACCCCTACCTGCTTATTGGGGGCATTAGGGATCCAGTGTCTTCCCAATGACACTTCGACATATAACACGGGAATCGAACCTGCGACCTCTTGATCCCAAGACGAGCGCTCTACCTCCTGAGCTAATGCCGCCCTTTGTCCAGCTCGTTTACCGCTAGCATCAAGACGACCGCGTCTCCACCCGGCCAGCCCCCCGTTGTCCCTATGGCCGATGCCAACGGCGTTTTTTTCGGTATTCCCGCTAGCAGCCGGGGCCGTTTTGGTTTGTATTTGGTTTTTGGCCGTCTTCTTGTTACCATCAGGGCCACCCCGTCTAATCCATTTACCCGGTGTGCAAGCAGGCAATCTTAAGCAGCCCCTAATCCCGGCGCAGTTTTCAAGCGTCCCCACCCCATTTTTGACACGGAGACTGTCAATGGGGTGGCAGTGGCTCAGGAGGTAGAGCTCGTCTTGGGATCAAGAGATCGCAGTGCGAATCCCGGCTTGTCCGTGTTACATGCTGAAGTGTCCTTGGGTAAGACACTGAACCCCTAATACCCCCAATAAGCAGGTTAGCGCCTTACATGGCTGCACGGCCGCTATTGGGAAAAAGTGAAGCACACTGTAAAGCGCTTTGGGAAGTCTTGACTTGAAAAGTGCTAAATCAATGCAGATCATATATATTTTTCCCACCCTTACCTTTGGAAATATACACTTTTTTTTCCTTGGATTACTTTCAACGGGACCCGGACTCTGCAGGTCTGCATCAAACCTTAGGTACCGGTATCATTTTCCATTCATTTTGCCGGCTGTGATTTTTGGACTGTGTGCTTCAATGAAGGACTTTTAGTTTCAATCGCGGGACTTGAAGTTTGGCTTGGATTCATTTCGTGTTTATATGATGTGGGTGCGTGCGGCTTATATTCAGGTGCGGCTTGTGTATGGACAAAATCGGTTTTCCCCCTGAAATGTGATGGGTGCGGCTTATAATCAGGTGCGCTCTATAGTCTGGAATTTACGGTATTTAAGGTTGTCCGGTACTATTTTCTCTAGATTGATGCTAATATTCAATTCTAAGGAAGTCATCGATACTAGCTACATATACTACTAGTTACAACCGTAACTTGATTTTTCAGATGCGTGTTTTTCGAAGACATCGATAAGAAATTGTCGTTTTTTTTTTTAAAACGAGAAATTCACGGAAAACGTGACATTGTTGCGAACGTGCGAAAAATATGTCACAAGAAAGGGTCGACGATCCTTAACGTATCTTCTAGTCTAGGTTTTTAGGTGGTCCAACCTGTGGCTTAGGCAGGGTTTTCTTGACTCTGTTGAGGGTCTTGCGGTTGTAAGCCTCGCCGCCGAGCCGCACCTTCACCACGCCCGAGTCCAAAGGCTCCACCGTGATCTGAGGGTACGCGTGCACCACCTCCTGGAGAGGAAAATGCACAACATGTCGTGAGTTGGAGACAACGGGAAAGATGGTACAGTGGAACCCCGCGAGTTCGCGGTTCCACTTTTGCGGGTTCAGAGCTTGGCGGGTCTAAAAAAATATACCTTCTCAATAAAAGCATTTATTGACTTGACGCCATTGAGCGCGAGCTTATGTCAACTGAGGACCAATGTGGACACTCTTATTGTGAAGGGGAGGGGGAGGCCCTGACACAATGCTTCGTCATGGTGAGTTACCGCTTCGCTCACCCCCCCCTTTAATTCCTCCCACCTCACCCCCTTCTTATGTGGCGCTCAGTTTATCGAGGAAGAACTCTGCGATGCGACGTATGTATATTGCATTGTCTAACACGAAGGAAAACCAGTGCCACAGAGCATGGCGTAGCAGCAAACACGCCGTCTGCGACGACTAGTACTAGGTAGGGTTTTACTAAGTTTTACATTTTACCGTTATTTTGTTATTGCTTTATTGTTATTGTTTTGCACTTGTTATTGTTTTTGCACATTACGAGTGTCACTATATTGCGATTGCACTAACGTTTGATTTACCATAACAGTATCGGACGTTTTTTTGCGTGTTGACTAAATGGAGGAAAAGTAAAATGTTATACCTTGCTGTTGTTCAAAGATATTAAAGATGGGTCACGAAAATGCTTTACCTCAGCTGTTTTTTTCATTTTGGGAGTAAATGGGGTTGTGGAAAGCTTGTTTGTTATCTATTAATGAAGTTTGACTGACCTATCTGACTGTTTTGTTGACATTTCCTTTAGCGCGGCACCATCTAACGGTTCCATAACGTAACTACATCCTCTACTGTAGCCAAGTCACATTTATTTATGACGCCCTTAATCACAATCGCATGTCTCGAAGGACTGCACAGGATTACAATTACAAAATTGCACAATGACCTGATCTTAAACCAGCATGCACTTGTAGCGCCTTATAATGCGGTGCGCCTTATGTATGGTAAAAGTTTTAAAATATATCATTCATTGAAGGTACGCCTTATAACACGGTGCGCCTTATAGTGCGGAAAATACGGTATATGCATTCATTGTGAGGCTTATGAGTTTTTGACTTTTTTTGTGTTTATTGGTCCAAAATGGCTCTTTCAACATTTTGGGTTGCTGACCCCTGGGTTAGCTTGTTGTTCTGCCTCCAGAGCCCGTTTTGGGGCTTTAAATCGGCTACTTGTGCGTCATTATTTTCTTTGACTTATACAGTTTATCATTTTATTGTTTCTTAAAGTACTAGAATTTATCTTTTCATCTATTTTTGAATGAAATGCAATTTATTGGGATTGGACGGACTTTGATGATTTGATGGTCTGATCGAATGGTTGTTTACAAAAATATCAATCAATAAGACGTTGGGGCGGCACGGAGGCGCAGTGGTTAGCGCGTGTGTGGCACAGTTCTGAGGTCATGAGATCAAACCTGTGTGGAGTTTGCATGTTCTCCCCGTGCTTGCGTGGGTTTCCTCCCACATTCCAAAAACATGCATGTCAGGTTAATTGGTCGGTCCATATTGTCCCTAGGTATGAGCAAGTGACTTGTCTGTCTCTGTGTGCTGGCAACCAGTTCAGGGTGTCCCCCTCCCCACTGCCCGATGATTGCTAGGATGGGCTCCAACACCCCCGCGACCCTAATGAGGATAAACGGTGCAGATAATGGATGAATGAATGAATAAGTGAATCTGGACTCCAGTTGTTGTTTCGCCGAGTCTTTTTTTGACTTTAATAATGATTTGAAAGACAGCTTTTGAGTCCTATTCGTCTGAAGTAAGATTCCTTTTACTCGAGTACGATTTCAGGCCACTCTACCATCAAATTTGGTTTGGTTTTAAGTGATTCCGCATAGTCCTGAAAAAAAGACATGAAGTGCATTCGCGTGAAGGAGAGTGGGTTGCCTACCTGATGCTGAGAGCTCATGCTGACTCTCCTCAGTAACCTCCTCTTCTGTTCGCTGAGGATGCTGTCGATCTTCCTCATGGGTGGAAGGTAAAGCTCGTCTGGGGAGGAACACCACCAATAATACACATTTTCATGGCCAAATTCCAGCACTTTACAAGGACAATTTTCAAAGGTCTCTGGTACCATGATAAGAAGAAATTCCGTGCGAGTCATGTATTTTGCGGACTCACTCATGGATCTGTGATTTATGTGAATCAACATATGACTTTTGGATCTTAAGTCAATCTTGTTCCACGGACATTTCATGGCCAAATTCCAGCACTTTACGAGGACACTTTTCAAAGGTCTCTGGTACCATGACGAGAAGAAATTCCGTGCGAGTCATGTATTTTGCGGACTCACTCATGGATCTGTGATTTATGTGAATCAACATATGACTTTTAGATCTTAAGTCAATCTTGTTCCACGGACAGATTGAGATCCTTTCTTCCTCATGCCATGAGGCTCTTTAACTCCACCCGGGGGAGTAAAACTGTATGTTACATCCTACATGCCCACATTTCTTGAGTAAATATTGTGTAAATTATAACCTTATCTTCTTTATCTTTTTAATCCTCTGTTAAATGTGAAACTGGAGTGACACGTCCAATTTCGTTGTCACAATATGTTCAACCCATTTTGTAATAATGACAATAAAGGTATATTCTATTCTAAAAGCCCACATGAAACCCCACCCCCACATTTGCATATTACCCTATTTTATGACAGTGTGTATTTTATGTAGGACTATTTAAATACTCTATATCAACACATTACATTGGGTATTTATGTATTAGATTCCTTTTATTTTATTTTTCAACACAAGGATACTGCTAGAAGTGGAAATTTCCCAACGGGAATGAATAATCTAAGACAGGGGTGTCAAAGTCATTTGAACTTGGGGGCCACACGATAGAACAAACATTCAATCGGGGGCCGGACTAGTAGATTCAAGAGAAAGAAAAAGAGATAAAGAAATAAGAGAAAGAGGGAGGGAAAGGGAGAGAGGGTAGGACAAAGAAGGAGAGAGGGAGAGAGCGTGAGAAACAAAAAAGATAAAAAGAGAAGTCGTGAGAGAAGGGGAAAGAAAGGGAGCAGAAGAAAGAAATCCAAAGAGAAATAGAAAGACAGAAGGAGAGAAAAGAGAAAAGAAAGCGCGAAGGGTAGGAAGAGAGAAAAGGAAAAAAGGTTAGAGTAAAAGAAGTTGAAAAGACAGAGACAAAGAGCAACAAAGGAAGAGAAAAAGAGACAGAGAGTGAAAGAGAGAGTGGGAGAAAAGGGGTGGAAGAGAGAGAGAGAGAGAAATAAATACAAGTATAGTGTCTTTGTTCGAGGCACCTTTGGCAACATCAAGTTGACATATTTCAACCTGCAGCTTGTTTTTCTCTTGCGCTTTTCTGAGACTTGTCTCGCGGGCCAGATTCAATCCCTTAGCGGGCCTGATCTGGCCCGCGGGCTGCCTGTTTGACACCTGTGTTCTATCTTCTTTGTTCTTTCTCTCTTTTTTTCTCTTTCTTTTTTACCTTCTCTTTCTCTCTCTCGCTTTCCCTTTCTTTTTCACACTCACCATTTTTCTGTATCTCTTGGACTGTCTCCCTTTCACTTCTAATTTTTCTTTGTTTCTTTTCCCCCTTTTCTATATTATGCACTCTCTATTTATCTCCCCTTTTTTTTCTCTTCCCTTCTCTCTCTCTCTTAGTCCTTACTCCTTCTCCCTTGTTCTCTTTCTCTTTCTCTCTTTTTCTTCGTCTTCCTTGACGCATCTGATCTAAGATATTAGTTTACGAGACAAATCTCTTCTCTGCACAATTTTCCACTGGGAAGCCTGACCTCCTTTTTTGACAGTTTAGGTATAGTGTCTGTCCTGTCACCTGTCCCCTAGGGGGCAATACTGTACAAACAAATGCCATCCGCCGTCAATGACAAGGGAAAAAAAAATGCAACGGCACCGCCAAGCCACTAGAGGGCAGTGTCATTTTCAAGCAGACTGGTTAAGAAACATTTACAAGCACTTCGTTTGAAATTCGAGTGTTTTTCAATCTTTGAAAACACAACAGGAGAATTCGGTTTCGAGAGTCGGGGACTAGAGGAAAAGAGGGGCGAGTTGAAGCCTTGGTTCTTACCGTCCGTGTCCTCCAAGGCCTGGATCATGTCGGGGTCCAACGCGGTGCTGACCAGCATTTCCACGTAGCTGCGGAACATTTCCCTCATGGCCCGATTGTTCACTCCGCCTTTCACCGGCACTGCGGGAGGAAATTGATTGTTTTTAGGAAACGTTTACAAGAAATTGACAACTAACTCGAGGTCTTGAACCTAGTGTATACAGGGAACCTCGGTTTTCGAAGGCCTCTCAGTTCAAACAAATGGGAGTCCGACCAAAAATGTCACAAAGGGGTTAGTATGTCCAAAATGTCCAAAAAACACAAAAATGTTATTAAGTCAAAAATGTCAAAAAGACAAAGGGGTTAGTATGTCGAAAAAGTCGAAAAAAACAGAAAGGGGTTAGTTAGTATGTCGAAAATGTCCAAAAACATAAAGAGGTTAGTATGTCGAAAATGTCCCAAAAACACAAAAATGTTAGTATGTCGAAAATGTCAAAAATACAAAGGGGTTAATATGTCGAAAATGTCCAAAAACATAAAGAGGTTAGTATGTGGAAAATGTCAAAAAGATTTTTTTGGGTCGGGCTGGGTTTCTACCCCAGGGCGTATGTCGGGCCGTACGTCTCGGGCCCGATCCCACTTAGGCGACGGACGGCGTCGGGCGCTCTTACTTTCATCCTCGCTGACGGCGTCGTCGGAGGAGTCGGATTCGGAAGAGGAGGGCGCTTCCTTCAGCCACTTCTTCCTCTTCTTGGGGGGAGGCTCGGCTTTCACCTTGGCCGTCTTGGACTTGGGGGGGCGCTCGGGTTTCTCCTTCCTCTCCGGCGCTTTCCTTTCGTCCTTGCCTCTCCCTCGATCGCCGACCCGCTTCTCCGCTTTGTCCCGGGTCGGCGGCGCCGGCTGGATCCCGTCCGCCTCTTTCTCTTCGGACTTGACGGACGAGGATTCCTTCTTCTCCCTTTGCTCTTTGGCTGCCGGGGGGCTCGTTCTCAATTTCTCCTTCTGCTCCTTCTCCTGGTGGCCGCCGGATATCTCCTCTTTTGCGAGAGCTTGGTTTGCCGGGGGTGAAGCCATTCGAGGAAAGGACTGGCGTCTGCGACACATCGACAAATTGCGTTAAGGAATACTGTTCTAGATATAGAGTGGTCTTAAGCACCCTCTCCTCTTTAACATGTGAACCCCTGAACGCCCCGCCGGTCGCTAATGCCGAGGGATTGAAAAAAAAAAAATCATTGTATTCCGTTTGTTTCGCCCTATCATTTTCTTATTAGTAGAAAAACCCGTAAGCTGATTTCCAATATGGCCGTTGGCCCCTGACTTTTCCATTGACACCACTCTCGATCGATTGCGAGCTTTTTTTCCACCATACTTATCCTGTAACCACCTGGAACGGCCTGCATTGAAAAAAATAAACGTGCGTATCGCAACCCGGGATCCATTTTCACGCTCGTTTGTCCAAAAATGCACGTGATAATCAGTGATTGACTTTTGGAAAGAAAGGTCAAACAATTACAACTCTTTCACAATGTCAAAAGATTGGTCGGAGTAAAATACACAGTTTCAAAGAGCTTTAATATGGTCGTCTCCATACCGCCGAATTTGGAAACGCCGCGACATACCTTAAAAGAAATGTGTAAAATAAAATGTTGATATTTTCAGATTGTGATCAACTTTGACCAGGAACCAAGTAAGGCTTCAAGCATTTGTCTCACCTGTTTTCCGGCTAAGATGCCCACTCTAAAACTCTTCTGCGGGCTATTTCCCCTAAAAAAGGACTCAAGGTTTGGGTGCGTGTTATACATGAGGTTTTACGGTAGTATTTGACCGTATTTGTGTAATCATCGATAAGTCGAAATATATATAGCGGACTACAATTGCAAAACATTAAAGGCAACCACATATCTCCACCCACAAGACACCTATCTTTAGTAAGTTTATAATGTCTTATACTATTAATATTCAAAATGGTGATAATATTAACTTCATGTAGAATAGATATAGGTGTTTAGGATCAAAACCTTTTTAAGAAATAAGCTTTGTTGGTCAAATGTTTGTTAGGAAATGTCAAGGTGGAAACCATTCAGGGACACTGTTCTGGTTTGCCCGTGTCCCCCGCGTCCTAGACGCATCATTTTTGCTGGGGACACATAGTGTCAAATCAACGTGCGTCCCCGGGACGCAACTTTTTCAACACAAAATTGTCATTATTACCCTATTACTTTTTAATTTTTTTTAACAAAGATTTACCGCACTCCAAACTTTTCGTCTGGCAGATTGTTGCCATTGTTGTTTTGGTCTCGCGGCTCAAGTTTTTGTCTGCACGCCGATCTCAGCCAACGAGATCTCGTTGATTCGAGATGACGTCATTGTTGTGGTGGTTGTCGGCGCGGGAAGGTGCAAATCTACACAAAATTGGTCATTTCTTCAGTGTCGGTAATAAGTCGAAACATAATGCAGAAAGTGATAGCAACGGCAATAATTCCGGCACGAAAAACCGGTGGAGAAATACTTCGGAAGATCGCGGGGAGGCAAAGAAAACACGTGTGCTGAAGTGAACGACTGCCAAAATAGACTAAATTATATCTCTGATTACGCTATGAGCAGGATGATAATGGAGGCTACATGCTCTGTGATGCGTGTACCCAGCGTGACAAAAAAACTGGATTGCATAAATCATTTCACAATACGAACTTTGAGAACAGCACATTGGATCGGCACAACGACATTGAAAACCACAAATTAGCTATGGAAATTCCGTTGCTGCAGGAAGAGAGAGGCAAGTATGAACGGATACGACATTAAAAAGAAGACTTGGCCACTGCTAAAAATAGTTAAGTGGTTGGCAGTATTTTGTATAATGTACAATATTGAAAACCGAAAAATCTCAAGTGATAACTGCTTTGTATTACCAATAACCTGTGATGATTAAAACTGAATGAATATATAGATTTATATTATATATTTGTCGCCGATATACGATTTTAACCTCGATAACACAAAATTTTGATAATCAATAGGCTGTTCTGTACCAGTTTTTCCGACCTTCTTCAGGAGACCAAGTCAGTGTTTTTCAACCTTTTTGGAGCCGAGGCGCTTTGCTTTCTTTGAAAAAAATACCGCGTAGCACCACCAGTCGGTGCTGTTGCATCTCCGGTAAGAAATCCAAATGAAGAAAAACTTTTACTCGATGGCCCAGATGCACAAATTGGATCCCTTCTTACGGATCAGCGTCAACTCATTACAGGCGATGGTTAACCAACAAAACCCAGAGATTTCCCCTCCCAAATTTGCCTCACCTGAGGGCGGGTGCGTTCCTCCGCCAGGGTCTACGGGAGCAGACTCGGACGTAGTCCTTCTTGTTGACGTTCTCCAGGAACTTGACGTAGATGCGCTGGTAACGTCTTTTGGCATCTCCGAAGTAGCCCAGATACTGCCCGGGACGGACAAGTTTTTTCGTCAAGCAAACCCAAACTAAAAAAACGGTAATTGCGGTCCAACTCACGTTGCTGGTGGCAAAAAACTGCCTCTGTCCGTCCTTGATCTCCGGGCTGAATTTCTGCAGCAGCGCTTTTTGCACCCTCCAGATGGGCGGGGGCTCCCGGCCCGTCTGCAAGGCCAACTGGAACCAAACAGGGGAGCGCGGGCAGTTAGAAAGAAATCAATACGAAAATCATTCCATGTTTAAATCAAATACTACAATTGAAAAGGAAGTACCGCAAATTCTGGACTATAGAGCGCACCTGATTATAAGCCGCACCCACCACATTTTAAGAGGTAAACCGATTTTGTACATAAACAAGCCGCACCTGTATATAAGCCGCATGCGCCCACATTATTTTCGATTGTTCTCAGTTATTTTCGATTGTTCTCAGCTTAGGGATGCTGCTGGAAAAGTGAATTTCCCTTCGGGGATGAATAAAGTAGCTATCTATCTATCTATCTATCTATCTATTAAAACATGTGATACAAATACAAAATTAACCCAAACCCGACTTCAAGTCCCGCGATTGAAACTAAATGTCTTTCATTAAAATCCACAGTCCAAAAATCACAGCCGGCGAAATGAACAGAAAATAATACCGTACTTAAGGTTTGATGCAGACCGGCAGAGTCCGGGTCCCGTTGAAAGTAATCCAAGGAAAAAAGTGTATATTTCCAAAGGTAAGGGTGGGAAAAATGTATCAGATGAACACATTTACTGACGCAACTCCTTTTTCTTTAACCAACTTTTTATCCCCTCTTCTTTCCTTGTCTGTCCCTCACCTTTAGCAGTCCCCACTTAAACTCGGCACCCCGCGTTTGTTTGTTCCGCCCCTAATTTTCGTTCACCCGTGCAAAACAAATCAGAATAAGTGTCTAAAATCAATACAAATAAAAACATGACAAAAATATACCGTTGCAAATACATAGTATACATGGGTTACACATATTTACAAAGAAAGATGGTACACAGAGAGTTTTCAAAGCTTTAATAATAATAATAATATAGCTTTGACAGGGCAGCTAGCGGCCGTTAGAAAAATGACATAAATTGGCCGCATTACTGAATAAGCCGCAGGATTGAACGTTAGGGAAAAAAGTAGCGGCTTATAGTCCGGAATTTACGGTACATTGTAAGAAACGTTTAAGTCAAGTCAGGACGGATCGGGGTCAAACATGACACCTAAATTCTTGACCGAGTCACTCTGGGTGATATTACATTTGTCAATGTTCAGAGCAGTTTTTGAGAACAAGTCACGGCATTTATACGGACCAATAACTAACATTTCGGTCTTTTCAGAGTTGAGGTGCAAGAAGTAGAGTGACATCCACTCTTTGATCTCAGTGAGGCAGGCCTCCAAATTTCCACAATTTAGTGTGGCAGATTCCTTCATCGGAAGATAGAGTGGACTGTCATGGAAACTGATATTATACTTGCGAATAATATCACCTCATGGAAGCATGTCAATGCTGAAAAGAAGGGGGCCAAGTACTGAACCCTGCGGAACACCACGGGTAACCCTGAAGGGCTCAGATGTCATTTCACCATTTTTAACACAGTGCGTCCTATTTGAGAGGTAGGATCTGGACCCTAAGAGGACAGTCAGTTTAAACATATACCCGGTAATAAAGGTCGACCGATTATCGAGCGGGTCGATGATTTGGGGAATTTGACGGATATCGGCATTTTTAGTTTTTGGACTGGTGGATTTTTTTTTAGGATCTTTAGCACTTTCTCAGTCGCTCCTACTCCTCCTTCTCCCTCCTTGCAACCCGCCTTCTGATTGGATAAGCAAACCGGGGCGGAGCCAATGAAGTTAAAGCTTTTCCGACCTTGAACATTGCAAATAGCGGCAGTTCTGTTACCTCTCTGACATGTCCGAGTAAGATGATATCAAAATTTTAAAGTTCCCAGTAGACAGGGGCAGCACGGCGGCGCAGTGGTTAGCACTTGTGCGGCACAGTTCATGTCATGGGAACCTGTCTTGGGTTCAAATCCAGCTCCAGACTTCTGGAGTTTGTATGTTCTCCCCGTGCTTGCGTGGGTTTCCTCCGGGCACTCCGGTTTCCTCCCACGTTCCAAAAACATGCATTTCAGGTGAATTGGCCGGTCCAAATTGTCCCTAGGTGTGAATGAGTTGTCTGTCCCTGTGTGCCCTGCGATTGGCTGGCAACCAGTTCAGGGTGTCCCCTGCCCACTGTCCGGAGATGGCTGGGATGGTTCCATTTTTTACTTGAGTATTTTCATGTTCGGGCAGCACGGCGGCGCAGTGGTTAGCGTGTGTGCGGCACAGTTCTAAGGTCTTGGGAACCTCCTGTGTGGGTTCAAATCCAGCTACCGGACTTCCTGTGCGGAGTTTGTATGTTCTCCCCGTGCTTGCGTGGGTTTCTTCCGGGCACTCCGGTTTCCTCCCACGTTCCAAAAACATGCATGTCAGGTGGATTAGCCGGTCCAAATTGTCCCTAGGTGCGAATGTGCGAGCGAGTTGTCTGTCCCCGTGTGCCCTGCGAGTGGCTGGCAACCAGTCCAGGGTGTCCCCTGCCCAGGGATGGGCTCCAGCACCCCCGCGACCCTACTGAGGATGAGCGGTGCAGCTGTTGAGATGAGATTTTAATGTTCCTTCCTAGACATGTAACCAGATAGCTTGACCTAGTCTTTTCATTCTTTCGCTGGCCTTTTTAAAAGAAAAAAACATACAAATCCATGTTTTTTTTTCACCTCCGGGGAAAATTCCTCGGCTCTTTGGAAAGATGGCGGTAGGGAATCGGATCGTTTCTTTGCTCTGGACTTTGAGAGGCAACGTGCGCGCGTAGATTGGGGATTCCCTTAACTGGAGAGGATCCCAATTGAATTTTCTTTGCTTATTTGATGAATCAAGTGGATAGTTGTGTCTGACTTTAAAATTCCGCGACAAAAATAGATTTCGGTTGATTCTAAAATCCTTTCGGTGTGCAGACAAGTCCATTTTGCAACTCATCATCAACCAGAATTACAATAGATGACCAGTCATTAAAGTGAAATAGACTTAACCAAACTTTAAGCTTTTTGACTCAGCCATTAATTACAATAATTGGTCTTTCACAACACTGTAGAGAATTTTTTGCCCACTCTTCTTTGCTAAATTAAGTTTGATTTTGTTATCGCTGCCAAAGGTAGCCCTACTTGCTGTTAGGTTGAGTGGCAATTCATATTTATGATGACTATTTTTGCACCAAATGCATATTGCGCAAACCCTTACGATACCAAACTGTATGTAACATCCTACATGCCGACATTTCTTGTGTAAATTTGGTGTAAATCATAACTATAACCTTATCCTCCTTGTTTTATAACCTTATCTTCTCTGTTCCTTTATTTTCTTGGGTTTTTTAACCTCACTGTGAATGTGTGAAACTGGAGTGTCATGCCCAATTTCGTTGTCACAATATGTTAACCCTTTTTGTAACAATGACAATAAAGGTATATTCTATTCTATATTTCACATAGGGACAGATAGGTTTGGATTTCCTTTGGAGTGGATTTTGGACTTCCTTGGGTCGACTCAGCGTGATATAAAAATCAGTTTGACGATCCGAGTGAGAAATACGCCAAAACCCCGGAAATCCTTTTTCACGGCACGGTTTCTTACCTTGAGAGTGGCGATATCCTCCACCCGCACCACAAATTCGTCCCTCTCTCGGAAGATGCCTTCGCCGCCGCTCTCGCTGCCGTCCTCTTCGCTCTCCCCCGCCACGGCCGCGTCCTCCTGCTTCTGCGCCAGATGCAAGTTCGTAGTCTTGGGAGGAGCTCGCTCTTCTTCGGGGGAGGCGGCCGACTCCGGGGACGGCGTCCCGGACTCCTTTCGAGGAGAAGCCGGTTCGGGAGGAGCTGGGCTGGAGGAAGCGGGCGGAGGCGGGCTAGAAGCGGGAGGCGAAGCGGGCGGAGGAGCGAGGGAAGCGCTCAAAGGAGGCGGCGGGCTTTGAGATTTGGCCGAATCCGGGCTGGAAGGCTTCGAGTTCCTACGTGGCTCCTCTTGGAGAGGAGGAGGGGTAGAAGGCAGAGAAAGAGGAGGAAGAGGGGACGGAGGAGGAGATGAGGAAGAAGAGGAGGCATGAGAAAGAGGGACAGAGGCGGGCTGGGGAGATGCTGCTGCTGCGGGGGGAGGAATCTCCGGAAGGGACACTGCAAGGAAAGAGATCGAGTCTCAGAATCGATGAAAAACGGTACAGCCATCCCTTAATTATAAAGTACAATTTGTATTTCTTTTAGGCGCCACCTGATGGCGACAAAATATCATCTGAAGTGGCTCGTCTCCTGAATCGGTACAACATTGTGGAATATGGCAAGTTATTTCTAATATGACACGGAAACCTTCATAAAGTACATCACTTTTACAGGTTAAACGAGCGCTTGGGTCTTTTTATTGGTTTCAAAATATAATCAAGTATTTCATAAATGATTCACAGGGTTGGGTAGGGTTACTTTAACTGAATTACTTTTAATTACTTTTGGATCATTCCAATACCAAATATGCTAATAAAAGACAAAGAAAAACCTAAAAACGAATAAAATGACTCAATTTTGTGCAGGCTTGGGGAGTAACGGAACACACAGAACGGCAAAAATGATGTTGGATTGATTTTCATTTTGTTTCTGTGGCATTTGATGTTAGTTTTGCCGGAGATCAAAGCCAGGAGACAAAGCTTACCACGTGTTGTGAGTCATCATTTTATTCCTATTTTGTTTCTTTTGTCTTTTATTAGCGTACTTGGTATTGGAGTCATCCAAAAGTCATTGAAAGTAATCATGTTAAAGTAACCCAACACAACCCTGTAAATGAATAAAGGTTTCTACAGGAGTTTTGGAACGCAAACTCCACGTAAAACGAGGGATTACTGTAAAAAACAAGAATGAGATACCCAAGTCCATCTGTGAAAACGCCATATGATTTTGACATACAGAACATCCTTAAACAAGGCGTTTAACAAACATACAATCTGTCCGACGTAATAATGCGCTAAACGTGATGTAAATGAATGCAAAACCTTCGTGGTAAATACAAGACGGCATCTGCCGTTGCTTGAAAATGCAAATTGGAGCAAATCCCCACTCAATACAAATAATGGACTCATAATGACGTGACGGGAATTTATCAAACGCATGAATTTGAGCCTCCACTCCACCAAGGTAGATAGATAGATAGAGTATTTTTGGGGTATGGGAAAGTTTTACCTTCAAGCTTAGTGGCACCGAGAGCCTCAAATTGCAGTTCTCTCTCCTCCATCATATCGTTTTCCTCATCCCCTCCAGTACTCCTCTGGTCGTGGTTCTCCTCATCCTTGATCTCGTCCGTGTTCCGGTCCTCCGGCCGGAAGAGGCAGGGTTGGCCGGGCTGGGTTTGCGTCCGAATGTCTGTTTGAGGGCTCAGGGTCGGGGGGTGCAAGGGGGGCGTGGGAGGAGAGTGGGAAGGCTGAGGAGGTAGCGAGTGATGGATGTTGGCGGTCAGCTGAGGAGTGTCGTAGAGGGCGGAAATGGCAGAGGAGATGCTCTTCTGGAGGTCTTGGTTCTTTCCGACAGAGTCCTCCTCGTCCGAAGAGAAGGAGGGCAAGGTCTCCAGGTTGCGCTTGAGCTCGTCCTCCAAACGTTTAGGACTCTGGCAGCTGCCGAGAGCGAGGCTGCCGTTCCCTTCGCCGTCTCCGAACGGAGGTGGAGCTTGCGGCGGGGCGGGCGCTGGAGATAGTGCTCGCAACCCCGATTTACAAGGGGAGCTTTCACCGTTGTCTGCTTCCATTCCGGGGGAAATGTCCATGCCCGGGGGTCTCTTTCCCGTTTTAAGGAAGTCTAACAAGGAGGCGACCAAGCCAGCTTTGGAGTCCGGATCCTTCTCGTCACCCTAGAAGTCACGAGGAATAGATTAGAGATTTAGGCGTCCATGATACCTCAAAAAAAGACCAGACATAAGTGCTTCAGTTAATTCGACCCCTTTGCAGCCTACGTCATCACCGGATCGTTGACCCAAAACAACGGGAGTACAAGTTTGAATAGAGCGAGCAAAGATTTGCATGTTGACTTGCGTTTTTAAGAGTCACAATTTCCAAAATCAACATCATGCCCAGCTGTTGTGTGTACGAGTGCACACATCACAGTTTCAAGAAGTTTTTTTTTTTAAATTCCCCGAGGAAACATAAGAACCTTCAGAGCCTTTGGTTGCAACTCCGAAGAATTGACTTGAAATCTTTAGGAATGCCCGCTTTTGCCGTGCCCGTTTCATATCTAGTAAATTATGGTGGCTATCTGGTTTAAATTTGTTTGAATGCTGACTGTCTTATTTGGTTTGTTTGTGGCTTTTTTTTATTTCAACACAGCAAAAAAAACCATCTTCAATCATTTGTAAGTGTAAGTAGGATAAGTGTTGGGAATTGTTTTTGTTACAAACGCTTACTATTGACTGAAAGATGGATCCTACCGGTGCTAGCGAGGAATATTTTATAATAATGATTCTAACAGGATTTAACAACATTTTTAGCGTCATTAATAATGTATATTTTATTGGATCATTATTTAACAAGACAACGTTACACAGTTAATAATAGCAATTATTAATTTTTATAATCATAGATCCCACCAACACTAATGATGTATTTAAGGTCATCAATTATTCTTAACTTGAACCTAAGCCATTGTAAATATAGACTTTTTATCCGAGGGACTATTTTCATCTATTTAACTTGCTGGCATAAAAACATATTTCACTGGTTAATTAGTGAATAGGGACCGGCGTTGTATACGAGTCCAAAAAGTCGCACACTAAAGCTCCACGAAGGAGCCCGCAATCATCCGTATTTAGGGCAGATCATTGACAAAAATCACTAAAATCAAGATGCTATCTTGCTGCTTGAGCATACTTGGTACAATATTTCACTGTCAATAGGCTGGGATTAACTGACACGAGTTGCACCAATCTGCCTTAATAATCCACGCGCAAACACTGAAAGGGCTCCGTCTATCTGGTATGGACCGGCAGCACTTACTCTTTGCTCCAGACCTTCCCCGTCTACTCCTTCATTCATCATTTGTCTTTTCTGCTTGTTCTTATCCTGCGTCCTGGTACTCTCCGTGCCGCAAGGCCCGGGACTCAGACCGATTGAAGGAGCCGAGCCCACGGAGCCGTCAGACAGAGCCGGGTCTGTGCCTGACAGAGAATCCGTCCTCAGCAAGGCGTCGGAGGAGGACATGGGAATAGGCAACTTGATCTATTTTCAAAAAGAGGACAAGGAGATGAAAAATTTGGATTACATAAGCAGGGAGTCTTTGTTGGTTATCTTTCATTTTAAATATAGCAAATCACTACAACGGTTTTCAGCTTTTAAAGGTGGTTGTTTTAAAAAGTCGCAATACTTTTTAATCGGATTGTTTGTTTTTCGAAACGCACTTTCGATGGCAAACCGAACACATAAATGCAATACCGGTCTATATTTTATGTATTGAGCTACTCACCTTCAATGGAGGGATCGGTTCATGCTGCTGAGACTGATGGTGGAGCTGCTGCTGATGGTGATGATGATGCATTTGCTCCTGCTCCTTCCCGCTCATTTCCAAATACATATCCTCTCTCCGTCCTCCTCTTCCTCTGCTTCCGCGGCCTCGACCCCGACCTCGCCCCTCCACGCTGAACCCCCCTCCGCCGCCGCCGCCCACCGTTCCGCCCATCTCGCCCATCATACCTCTGGGTGTGTAGGGCTCGGGCATGGGCCGAATGCGAGGCCGGCCTCTGGGTCGCGGAGGACCCTCCCTCTTGGGCCGGGTAGGCTTCCGCCCTCTCTTCTTAGGGCCTTCCTGAGGCAAAAGAGAATGCGCACCCATGGGTTGGTAGCCCGAGGCGTGGTAGAAGTCGATATCTCCCATTAAAGGGCTCAGGGAACCGCTTCCTCCTTTCCTGCAGCTAGACACTAAATCCGGTAGAAGATCTGAAAGCCTTCGACTGTTCAACCTTATGTCAGCGGGTTGGTCTGCTTTATCCTCATCGTCTTCAAACTCGTACTCTTGCGCATAACTTTTCTTAGGCAATGTGTTGGGGTCCCTGCGCTCCTTCAGAAGGTGGAAAGAACTCGACTTGAGGAGCTTTTTGGGACGAGACGAGCAGAAAATCGGTGATTGGAGGCCTCCGGAGCCTGCCCCTGTGCTTGCTCCCCCGGGTCCGGAAGGAAGCTTTGCAGCAGGGTTGTTAGGTCCAGTATTATTGGAGCCCATGCCCATAGCCGGGCCCTGGGATTGAATTAGACCAAGCTGTTCAGTGTTAACGGTGGAGGGAAGCTCGTGGGTTTTTAAGGAGTCGAGATCCAGAGTCATTGTATTGTTGCTAGGTTCTTCCAGGCCGTGACAATATTGCTCATAACCCTGATCTCCATGATGACCCATCATATCGTAGCCCGGTCCGCTACCTCCTCCAGGTCCACCACTGGTCTGTCCGGCCTTCATGGAGCCCATGGCTTCTTGTCCACTATGGCTTTCGTTCATCTCCTCTTGCCCTGGTCCCGCACCTCCAGAACAGCTGGACTTATAGTCCTCAGCGCAAAACATATCTTCCATGCCTGGAAAAAATGATCGATCCTCATCCTGGAGAAGGGAGTCGGGAAAGCAAATGGATGTTAGCGGAACAAAGCGATTACTCTGTTGCGTTTGGTCCTCTTTCTCCACTGGGCTGACCGTGTCAAACTGGTGCTGCTCTGAGCGCTGTTGGTCTAATTGGCTCTGCTGTGGGGTGAGCTGAGAAGCCAGAGGCTGCTGCTGATCAGACTGGGGTTGGGAATGGGCAGGTGCAGAAGAGGGTATGTGGTGCGGCGGGGCATGAGGGTGGTGGGAGTGGGTTTGCTGGTGTTGGGAATTGGGGTGTTGCTGTTGAGGGTGATGCTGGGAAAGATGGTGCATGTGGGAGGGGGCGGACATGACGATTTCAGGTTCGGAGAGGAAAGAGTGCAACTCGGGGGCCGAGTGGGGTAGCGGGTGATGGTGAGACGGGTGCTGCCTCTGCTGTTGCTCTTGCTGTCGATGTCGCTCGCTGTTTCCCGCGCTCCGTCCGCTACGTCTGTCTTCCGCAATGGCCACGTCCGCGCCCGAGGTCTGGGAGAGCGAGCGCTCGAGCATGTCCAAGGACGAAACCACAGAGCTTTGTTTGACTTGGCCTTGATCGTGTTGATGCGAAGAGGGTCCGTGATTGTAATGAGCCGCCGCCACTTCTAAGGCCTGCGACTGGAGTTGGAGCTGGAGCTGCGTCGTTTGGGACTGGGCTTGGGGCGGGTGCTTGCTGGAACTAAGTCGCCCGTTGGCACTCTCCATCGCAGTTTGCTGTGGACCAACGGAGTGCTGTGGCTGTTGGGAGTGAGAGTCCATCTTGTGGTGCTGCTGATGCTGCGGGTGGGACTCCATTTTCGCGTGTTGCTGATGTGACTGGTGGGAGTCCATTTTATGCTGCTGTTGGTGTTGCCGATGAGTGTCCATTTTGTGGTGCTGCTGCGGATGTTGTTGGTGCGTGTCCATTTTGTGGTGCTGCGTATGAGGCTCCATTTTGTTGCGGGTGGTGTGGGACAACACAGACTGCAGGAGATGCGGCGGTTGATGTGACTGATCTGTGGGCGAGTCCATGAGAGGCGCGGTACTTTGAGACTGGGGAAGTTGAGGCTGGACCTCGGGCGTTTTACGAGGATAAGGGATTTCGCCGCGCTCCTTTTTCTGTAGCTCCATCTGGGAGTGCGGTATCTGGGAATGCGAAGAAACGTGCTGGTTATGTGACGAGTGTTGGGGGGCAAGGGAGTGTTGTGTGTACGGGTCCCCTCGTCCATAGTGGACTACAGAACCAAGGTTGTCGTGGTGAAGAAGGTGCGAGTGCACTTGTTCAGCGCTGCCTCGTCCCCCACTGTTCCTGCTGGTCCCAACAGGCCTCTCGTTCCTTTGTTGTTGTTGGTGATGGTGCTGCTGTTGCTGCTGCTGCTTCTTTAGTGACATCTCCAACTGTCCGTCTAGCCCAGAAATTGACCCTCCGGAGCTTGCACTGCCTACCCCAGAAGAAGTGGCGCTGTGAGTGCGTATGACACTCTGGGGGTGGTATCTTTCTTCAGAGGACTTTCCCATGTCATAACTGAGCCCTTTCCCAGCATCAGAAGTCTGTGGTGCCGACTGAGACGTAGGTTGCGTTTGCTGCGTTGCCTGTTGGGACTGTTGTTGGGAATGATGATGAGAAGCCTGAGTAGCAGGACTCGCTTGTGCCTGTAGCAAGTGCTGGATCAAGAACTCGTCGTCGTCATCCACTTCCTCTTGGGATCGCTGAGAACCGACTACCAACATGGATGTATCAGCTTTTGTCTTCGAGGAGGTGGCATGATAAGATTGAGGTTGGGAGCCGGGACCTCTTGTGTCAGGATAGCCCTGTGGGGAGCTTAAGAACGGAGGTGAGAGAACAGACGAGATGTATTTATTAGATCCGGGACCTCCAGGAGACTGCGTGGGACATGCCGGCACCGGGGAGTGCAGCCCTGGGCGTATGATGCCAGAGTTTCCAGATGGGGAGGGACTAGAATCTGGAATATGATAAGATGCGCCTCCGCTCCCTCCTCCGCCTCTCTCGCTTGCCATACCATTTCCTGTTCCTCCTCCTGACCCAGAGTTTCCACTAGCTGTACCACTGCTGCTTCCTCCCCCAGATGCTCCACTACCTGATGAACCACTTGATCTCAAAAGCGCTGGAGAATGTCCCGGGGCACCATAACCCAGCGATGGGCTTCCAGCTCCACCCAGAGAAGAGGGTAGCGATCCATAAGCGGAATCGGCTCCGTATATATCTGAGGGGTAGGATTGACTTCGCCCCCCTAAACTTCCGTAACCTTTCCCACCTGAGCTCAGATCCTGAGCTTGCGGGGAACTGAAGCCCCCATAGGACTGAGCGAGGTGAGAAGTAGGGGGCTGATTTGGAGAATATGACTGTGTCTGTTGTTGGGGTGGGGTTTGACCAGTAAGAGCAGAGGTGGGCGTTTTTACAGGAGGCACGGGTGAACCGTAGCCAGAGAGGCATGATTTGGGGAGTGATTGAGGTGTTGAAGTGGAGGTGGGAGGGGGCTGTTGCTGTTGAGGGGCCGGGGGAGGTGGCGCCGGTTGAGTGGGGGGTTGCTGCCGAGAGGGGGCTGCGTTTGAGCTAGAGGTGGGTATTGTGTTAGAGGGGTGAGCACCAGGGGTTGCAGAAGAAGAGGAGGAGGATGAAGAGGTAGAGGAGGCGGACGGAGGTGTCAGTGGAGTTCTTGAAGATGACGCTGAACTTGCAGAGGAGTAGCCACTGCTGGAGCTACTTTTGGTACCTTTCCCGGCAGAAGAAGAGGAGGAAGATGAGGAGGAAGAATAGGGAGGCTGGATGATTGGTCGATATTGCTCTGCACGGGACGAGGCTTTGTGGTCCGATGAGGGGCTTTGGTCACCGAGCGGGCTGCAAGAAAGACCCGCGTGGCGGTGATGGGTGGCAATTTGTTGGTACCCCGCCCCTCCACAACTAAGGTAGTGCTGCAGGGAGTGGGCGGCGGAGGACGAGAGCTGCGGCTGCGACGGCGTGGGCCGCTGGTAGTGCTTGATGACGCTGTCCTGTCTGGGAACCGCTCGCTCTTGGGCCGAGTTGGACTGGGGCTGTGACTGAGCTTGGGGCTGGGCGGAGGAGAATACTGATGCGTTATAAAGCTGGGAGGACTGGTCCTGGAGCTGCGATGACAGAAGGTTAAACTGATGAGACTGCAGGTGCCTAGCGGAGGTGGCCTGGGCCGAAGAGGCTCCCGTCGGGTCTTGGCTCCCTCTATACGCGGCTGCCCCTTGTGAGGACAGGAGTCTGTCAAAACCAAGACTAGATTGGGAGGGAGCTTTGATATGGAGCAAGGGATCGTGTGGGGAAAGCAGGCCATTGGATGTGGGGCTAAACGTAGGAGTGTCCTGCAAGGAAAGGGAGGCCCCTGGAAAGGAGCGGCTGGAAAAGGATGGGTGCTGATAGGCCGACAGAGCAGAGGAGGAGGGGAAGGACCCGGAGCCAGGAAGAGCCCCAGAAATGAATAATTCTGGAGGAGCAGGTGTGTGCATTGCTGTTAAAAGGGTTTGGGGGACGGCAGGGAACAAAAACCACAAATAAGAAATTACTTCACTCATACAAGAACGAATGCTGTCCTATTAACCATTGGTCTATTCTTTACAAAAAGCTTTTCCAACATACAACACAATTCAAGCACAATGATGACTAAACCCACTCAAGGTTTCTTAAATGCCGTATCGACAATAGAAACAGCCCGGCCTCACCTGTCTGCCAGGACGGCGTGCGGAACTGGGAGAGTAACGAGGAGGCGGAGGAGGGAGCCTGGGGACCCCGAGACTCCAATGCCGAAATCAGATTCATGACCGAGGCATCGGGGGCCGAGGGGCTGGCATGATGCAGGCCAGTGTCAAACAGCCCCGACAGACCTTTGAGAAACAAATACACACCCTTGAAACAAACTTTTAAAAGAGTTTACATAATTTGAAATGAATTAAAAAAAAAAAAATACTGTTCCCTATCCCAGAAATTTTATTGGCACGTAAATAATGCAGTCTAGGCTTTACAACTTTGTTAAGGCAGAGAGAAACAGGTTTAGAACAAGAAAAGATCGATATATGATAAGCTACCGTATTTTCCGCACTATAGGGCGCACCCCCAAAAAATAGTTTTTGGTCCTATATCTTTCATAGATAAGGCGCACCGGATTATAAGGCGCTACAATGGGAACGTGGACAAAACAGTCAGATAGTTCAGTCCAACTTATTACCCCCTTAACATTCCCAAAGCTTGCAAAGAAGCAAATACGTGTCGTAGACACGTGCGGATGCGGTGTCCGTACGATGTCACTCAAATGCGTCATTTCAAATATCATTCGGAAGGTTAAAGTCTTGGAATTCAAGAAATGCCAACCATTCCTTAGTTTCTATTTTCTTTTTCGCTCGCAACTTTACTGTGCATATGACAATAAGCACTTGGAATTGAGTTTAATTCACTCAACTCATCACAGCAACATCAGAATCGTTCTAAAACAAGATTAACAAGATTAAAATATAAAGCCGCATAGCTCACCTAAGTTCTCACGTTCAATAATGATACGAAATCATGGTCTTCTTACAACCGTGAGTGTAGTTAAATCCAGGAGAGTAAAATATTTACAAATACAGACTAATGAAACATGTTTCTTTATGGCGTAGTTTAGCAAGCTTGCTATTCAGTCATCTTTTTCCGCCAATTGCATGGTTTGTTTCGGCCCTCTAGCCTATCCCAGGCTCCGAATAACTTCAGCCAATAGCGATCGATTTAACGGATGATTGACACATCTTTTTCGGCCAATTGCAGGGTTTGTTTCGGCCCTCTAGCCAATCCGAGGCTCCGAATAACTTTAGCCAATAGCGATCGATTCAAATGATGACTGACACATTGGTTAGCCAATGGAACGCCAGTATATAAATCCCAGCATACACCGCGGACGACATCGCCTACGGGGAAAAATCTAGTCGGCGGCTGTTGCGTAAGTTGCGAGACCTTGCGATTTAATATTGAGCCATAAATAAGGCGCACTGTATTATAAGGCGCATGGTCAGCTTTTGAGAAAGATTAAGACTTTTAGGTGCGCCTTATAGTGCGGAAAATACGGTACTTTGATAACAAGCTATTGCTAAAATGTAGCTTATGTTAAATGGAGTCCCCCGTCTTGATCCATTCGCTCTGACTATTTTTAACTACAAGCCGACAGTACTTACACTTATCAAGTCAATGCCTCAGTAATGGATTTTTACTCCCACTTGTAGCCTCCGAACGGATTCAGCAGCAATGAATTATTTTCAGTGTTGGTTTAATGGGTCGCTCAACAAACTGACTTAATGGAACAGAAAATCGCATCTCATAACATTTTTTTTGCCTGAAGACAAGTTCAACGTTTAAGGTTTTCATCCCTTCCATGTGCTAATAGTATACTTGTTTTTATTCGTGTATAGCCTTCATTTTGGATTCAAAATCAGGATCAAATTTTGTTTCGCCTTTTCTCTGCTCACACTGAGCATTGTACGTGACAAACGTTGAATATGTGTGGCCGAGATTAGAATGATTTATTAACAATGTAAGCTATGAACACAATACCGACAGAAAATGTACAAAAAAAATTATTTAATGTCCAATTCGTCATCAAGTACACCAAAGAGTGTACATCTTTCAGGACGATTTTCTATGATCTCCAATCTCTTAATATTTGTCTCTGGTAAGTGAGTCAAAAATAGAGATAATCTATAATGCCTTTTCTTATGTAAATATCAGTGTTCTCGTTCTCCTAGACGCATCATTTTTGCTGGGGACGCATTGTGTCAAATCAACGTGCGACGCAACTTTTTTGACACCAAATTGTCATTATTAACCGATTACTTTTTTTTAACCAAAGATTTACTGCACTCCAAACTTTTCTTCAGGCAGATCCGCCATTGTTGTTTTGGTCTCGCGGTTCGAGTTTTCGTCTGCACGCCGATCTCTAGTGAAAGGAAGTCCGTCTTTTTTTAGAGAATCGTCTTTTTTGGCTCAACTCATTAAAAAGAGCCGGCTCTCCAACGGCTCACTTGCTTTGATGATTGATGTTACAAATTATGTTGTATAAAGAAGTTAAGAAAAAAAGGAAGTATAAAAGGAGAAAAAAATAAAAAGACAGGTTTGTGGTTATCCCTTTCATCGGTATATTACCAACAATATTTTGATGCAGAAAATGAATTCATAATTTGATGATTAAAACTGAATGAATGTATAGATTTATATATATTTGTCGCCAATTTACGATTTCAACCTGGATAAGACTAAATTTAGGGGAGCCATAGATCTCTGTTGGGACCCATAGATTTTTCTGCATGCCAGTCCCTGGGACCCATCACTTTTCACAGGTAAAATGAACACTGAAATATCATTGATGGGCTAGTGGTTAGGATCCAATGCCCTTGTGGGTTTGATTCCTGTTGCATCCAATGTTTTGTGATCATTTTTGACATTTTCACCATCTTACCTAATGTTTACTATTCTGTGTACAGTAATGCTAATTGTAATTCACCCTGGTCAATCCTGGAAGGGCGATTACCACATGTGAGGTCCTTTCTCAAGGTTTCTCTTTTCTCCTCACACTGAGGTTTTTGAGTTGTTCCTTGCCCGCATGCTGGTTTAAGATCAGGTCATTGTGTAATTTTGTAATTGTAATCCTGTGCAGTCCTTTGAGACATTTTTGTGATTAAGGGCGTCATAAATAAATGTGACTTGACTATTCAATCATTGCACAAATGTAATAATATACTACCATAAAACCCATGCAAACTTTGAGTCGTTTTTTTAAGTTAAAAAAGGGCATCGTAAACAAATAAGGTAATCCTGCAATAAAACTGGAACTCGATTGTAAATTGTCCCGCTTCCGTCGGAGGTTCGGTACGAAGGTTGCGCGCATTGTCCGACACTTGTCTAGACGAGGACTGGCGAGCCCCATAATTCATTCCCGCAGCCCCTAATGTTGGGGACACGGTAGGTAGGACATTTATCTCACCCAAACTCCGTCCAGCTGCTCCCCAAGCTCCGCCTTGGCCGGAGCTCCCTGGGTGGTGATTGGTGGCATAGCCCTGCAGAGGGTGTGGGGTGGCGTAGGCTTGCCGGTGGAGGAGCTCAGACTCAGGGTGGGATGATCTGGAACTCCCATATACAAGACTAGGAGGAGGAGGAGGAGGAGAGGACGATCAAGTGTCATTAAATTCAAAGGACATTTGCATAAACATGAACGAGTACCCCCCAAAAAAGGTGACAGCCGGCTTCCAGGATCTCAAGTCACTGGAGTGTGTTTTGAAAAATCTCCAATCCTCACAATAATTCCATCGCTACACTGACAATCACTCAATGGCAATGACACTCGGGAGGAACATTATTCTCCTCTGAATGCATAATAGTGATCATGGCGCCGTGTTGCAAGAAGAATGCTCACGTGACTCCTATGCAATCCTTAAGGTGAACATGAAATGCTTACTGCAAGGCTGTTTGCACAGCGGTTATAAAAGCAATGCCCCTTTCGTGCAAGGTTGACGTACTCTTGCTAAAATAAACTGCGTAAACCACATTACCGGTGGAAGAGACAAACGCATTTCATTGAATGCGCTACTGTGGCTAACGATCGGATGAGATAATAAAGTGGAAAACGGAATAAGAAGTCAAACTTGGACATTACATCGCGTCTGAGCGGACACAATAGCGTTGAGTTGGAATAGCCGAATGGGAAAATGTGCAAGGAGCGGCTAGCTCCGTGATGCTAGCAGGCCGCAATTGACTCCCGTGCAAAGCTAGCTCCAATGCTATCGTCAAAATGTAACAGTCGTCCCTTGAGCTATTACAGTATTTCCACGTTATATCTACGTTGTTAACCAAATTTTCACCATTAGCAGCAAACCCACATTGACCTTGCTATTTGAGTCGAATGATCGGATGTGGTTGGAATGTTACGATTTCATTATGCAAATGAGGGTACTATGAGTCCACCGCAAATCATGTCTGGGTCGAAATTCTGCAGAAACGGGGACTTTTTGGTGTTGGGTTTTTGCGCCCCCGAGCCAACCCCACATTTTTTTCTCATTTTTTTCCCCCTATTGACGATGCACCAACACAGATGTCTCGACAAATGCAGCTCAAATTGTGTTGATGTCTGTCAGGAGGGGGCTGATGTGAAGCTTTTTGCAGCATTGGAACCCATTTATTTATTTATCAAAGCGTGTCCGGGCCTGCAGAGTGAAAAACCCCATCAGGTCCCATCCACCATCTCGCAACATCATCCAGGTGTACTTCCAAAATGTCTTGCCTGTCAATCGCATTGAATTCAAACACCCCTCACCCCCTTTTCCTTTCTCCACCCCGCCCACCCCCACGACACACACACACACTCCCATACACGCACACGCCGCTCCATCGCCGTCGATAATGTTATTACTATGCAAGCGTTTGGGATGACAATGCACGGTGTGCGGAGCGCGAAGCCAATGGCGCCGATGTGTTTACCCGGGTGGACACGGTGCCGTGGCCGCGTGAGGCATCGATGCGCGCACGCACGCACGCACATTGTCTGCCTTGCGTCGATTACCTTGCTTTGGCCGATCTCTCGTAACTCCATCCTGCTCCAGCGCCCAAATCGCCGAACCCCGTTCCCGGGTAATTTCTATCCATCTATGTGCGGGGGGACGAGCGTGCGCCAAAGCGCAAAGGCGGGGAAGAAGGGGGGGGGGGAAGGAAAGCCAGTCTTTCCCGTGCTCAGGCGATTTTCCCCGGTTTCATAAGCAAGTCCTCCGGAGTGGAAAACAGCATATTGAAAGAGAAATGGTGGGGAGGAGAAAGCTGGATGCGAAAAAAAAGAGGGGGGTTTTACGGGCCGCCTCGAAAAAACACCGTCTTCCTCATTTTTCCCCCTTCCACGTTTATCATTTCCAGCGAGTTAATCCAAAAACGGTCCCGCTCATGATGAAGATGTCGCGGATTTGTCCGCCAATGGGCGAAACGCTGATGAACATTTGATTTCCAACGCGTCCCCCTTTTTTTTCTCCTCTCCCTCTCTCTCTCTCTCCTCTCTGTATAGCGCCTCCTCCCCTTCCTCTGGGCTACTTGTTCGGGCTACGTCGTTAGCGCCATGTAAAAAGATGGCAGAAGACGGAGGAGAAGGAGACTCGCTCGCCTAACTCCTCACACGCCACGATCGGAGACGTTCTCCCTCCAAATGTTTGTCCTATTCGCAAACATCGGTCGCCATTTCCAAAACACCCCTCCTCCTCCTCCTCCACCGGATGCTAGCTACTAGCCGCAGATGCTAGCTGACGGGAACGACGCATACGAATAAAACTGCCTTTATTTCATCCACGCTACACGCAGACTCCCCGCTTTTTGCAAATTATTTTTATTTGAAAATGAAAACGATCGAACGCATCAATCGTGCGTTTCATCGTGAAATGTAGTGGAGGGGACAAAGTGGGTAAAAGCAGGCCGCGTTTTTATATACATCTTCACTCATTTTCCTCCTGAGACGCCATTTTTGAAGGCGGTTGATAGCATCGTCCTCCCCCTTTCTTCGTGGATCATCGTGGGTCCCCTCTGCTCGCCCGCAAATCCGCAAACCCGCTTGGCATGCTTTTCCACATTTTAGCCCTTTTTGTGACGCTAATGTTGCTCAAGGGACAGTATATAGGACAATAACGCAAGTGGGCACGTGACGCAACTGTTGCACATCCAATTTTATCAGGACTTCTTAAGAAAAAATAGAAGCCACCATGCATAGAGTGGTCAAAAATGTGAATAAATGGCGAAGGGATATCCCTTAGACTACAGTTCATTAGTTTGACTCTACATGTAGTTTACATGTCAGCCAATAGATGGCGATAAAGAGCGCAACCACGCGTCAAAACAATAGGAACACCTGCAGAACTATACAGAAATACTCAGGAGCAATGTTCCCTGTCATTTTTCTTACGGGTCTGAGCGTTCACACAAAGTCGGTGAGCAACGTTTGAAACAACAGTGAGCATCCATAATCCCAAGTGTGGCAAGATAATTCATTATCCAACATGTCCAAAACTTGACATCAAGTTACATTTTGCTAGGTTTCCGGCAATGCAAAATGATTTTTCTCTTTTGAATGAATTGACTGATTGCAAAGCTTGTGCGGCCTACAAGTGTCGTTTGTTCTTAAAATTCTTTCACAAGATATCCATTTCTTTTTATTCCTGATATATTTTGTCGCATAATATTAACATTTTTGGGGGCTTATTGAGTCGGTTGCACGATACAGAACTGTATTTCATCACATTTTATGAGTGGAAGTACAATGTTGGCAACAAGATTGACTCGATATCATTGGAAATTATTTGAATGGAACACAAACTTTTTCTTCTTTTTTCCGTGTTTTTTTCTACTCCTTTAAAAAAATCTCATTGTGTTTATTTTTTCCAAGCTGTTACTTTTTTCTTTTTGTTCTCTATTCACTTTTTTCCTACATTTCTTTCTTTTCTTTTTTTCTGGCTTTTTTCCCATATTTTTCCTCCTTTTTTTTTTCCTCTTCCTTTTGTTTCTTTTTTTCTCAGCTTTTCACTACTTTTTCATTTTGGTCGTTTTTTCTTTTTTGTTCTATTCCCCCCTTCTTTTAAGTCATTTTGTGCACAGTTTTACATCATATTTGGTCATGTTGGGATAAAAGAAGCAAAAACAACCCGAAGAGCCGTTTAAGACCCGAAAGAGCCGGTTCCTTTTAGTGAGCCGAGCCGAAGAAGCCGGTTCTCGACCAACTCTACTAACTTTACTCAACTTTGTTCTACTCTGACTCGACTTCAAAATACCGCATTTAGGACACAACGTCAGGGAAACCCGTGTGTTTTGACCTTCATGCACTGTAACTTTGACTTAAAGTCGCTTCTTAATTAGTAATTTTGAGCCCTGATTTTTGTGCGCCGGCTAGATTTTCTCGTGCGCAGAGAATGTGCGAGCAGTGCGCAATTGCGCACGCGCGCAGCTTAGAGGGAACACTGCTCAGGAGGAAAAAGTATCTGCACCAGACATGGTCAAATTTTTACTGGCCTGCAGCCTCTGTCATAAAATCAATAATAATGTTGACATCTGTACAAAAAACATATCACCATTTCACCTTACCTAGGCTTTCTGTGAGAATTTTCACCCACCCCATCTCTGACATGTAGACTCGTTATCAATGTCAATAAAGACAATTAATTTCTCCTGCTCGGGTTCATTTGGTAAAAAACTCACCAAAAAAATAGTATTTGAAAGCCCGGTACATAAAGAAACAACGCAACAGTATTTCTTTATAACACAAATCCTTGTAAAGGCTACCTCTTTATTGTTTATCAAGGCAACTGAAATAATAAGGTTATTTCTATTTAATTTTAGGGGGTAATATATCACATTTTTCAGTAATAAATGGTATGTAGATCAATTAACCGTGACAACAAATGACACGGTTTTTCCATATTATATTTGATACATGTCGTATTTTCCCTTACAAAATAATCTTACAACATATTTTTTTTCAAACGTGTTTATTGATGTAGTTTAACATGTTATATTGTACACGTGTTTCCTTATATCATATATATTGTTGTGAGATACTGAGTTGCTCGACATGAAAGAGGTTTATTATAAAAAAAGAAGTTGAAAAATGAAGTCGCTTGGGAGTTCACTGTGGAAGGAAAAAATACATGCATATAGAATTAAGTAGAATAATACATTATTTCTTATTCAAATTATGAATTCATTTTCTGCATTCAATTATTGTTGGTCATATACCGATTGAAAGGGATCACCACAAACCTGTCTTTTTTCATTTTCTCTTTTTATACTTCCTTTTTTTCTTAACTTCTGTATACAACATCATCATAATGCATCAAAGCAAGTGAGCCGTTGGAGAGCCGGCTCTCTTGAATGAGTTGAGCCGAAAAAGCCGGTTCTCTAAAAAGAAACGGACTTTAATTTAGAAAATAAAAGTTGTCCAACATGCAGGGACCAAAGACAAAACAAAACAGGCTTAAAGGCAATCAAAATCACAAACTAGGCAGAACAAACGGGCATGAACAGGTTTTTCCTCAAGTTAAGCAAAGTCTGCCAACGGGCAGTCCCAAAAGGAGCGCTTAAGTATCCCACACGCAATCAAGTCAATGTCTCTTAGCCGGTGTCAAGGGGCGGGACCAGCTGGGTGCCATGACGACCATGCAGGACATGACAATATAGCGCTTTTAAGTCAAGACTTCTCAAAGCGCTTTACTGTGAGCTTCACATTTCCCAATAGCGGTCGTGCAGCCATGTAAGGCGCTATTGGGGGTATTAAGGGTTCAGTGTCTTACCCAAGGACACTTCGACATGTAACACAAAGGAGCCGGGATTCGAACTCTGATCTCTTGATCCCAAGACGAGCGTTCTACCTCCCGAGCCACTGCCGCCCCCAAAAGGAACAGTTTTTATGGTCCACAAATGAAAAACTAAATGGATGTCATTGATAAGGATTCAAAAAAGTCAACAGTATGAAAAGCCAATGCACCATTCAATGCAAAAACAAGTTTGTTGAGTAAACAAATGGCGGAACATCTTAATCCAACAAAACCACTTTAAACCAACGTCAGGATCTCCGTTCCCATCTCGGAGGGGGAAAAGCCCCCCTGCTGACGGTATTTTGGATGCGTTAGGGTTTTTTTTTTTTTTGTAATTCACAAGATTTGCCTGAAAAGGTCCGTCATCTGCATATTCATGGAGGAGACCTCCGAAACAAAAGAAAGGGGAATTGAAGTATATAAGAATCCCTCCATTAAGTGGGGTGGCTGTACACATGCATGAGGATGAATAATAAAGAAGTGAATAAGTGTATGACAACAGTAGGTATTAAAAGTCTACACACCCCCTTGTTCAAATGCCAGGGAAAAAGATTACCATCCTGCTCCGGTTGTTTTGATATCTTTTGTTCTGATTGGCTCACGATCAGTATTTGAACCCAGTCCTGTCTTTCCCCTTTTGTCAGTCCGTTTGCGAACCTCAGTGAACACTAGGCAAGCCTTTTTTCGACCCTGAGCCCCACCTGTCCCGTTTTTTGCTCCCGTCTGTCCCCGGCTTCGACCCGTTTTTGATCCTGACCACGTCTGCTCTCCCGTCCCAGTTTCCGACCTGTTTTTGTCCCCGAGTACGTCTTCTCTCCTTTTCTGGCTTATGACTCATTTCCAACCCCGACCACGTTTTTGCTCTCCTGTCCTGGCTACCGACCCTCTTTTTCCATCCCTGACACTGTCATCGCTTGCCACGGGAGACCTCCGAAACAAAAGAAAGGGGAATTGAAGTATATAAGAATCCCTCCATTAAGTGGGGTGGCTGTACACATGCATGAGGATGAATAATAAAGAGGTGAATAAGTGTATGACAACAGCAGGTATTAAAAGTCTACACACCCCTTGTTCAAATGCCAGGGAAAAAGATTACAATCCTGCTCCGGTTGTTTTGATATCACGAAAACCCAGAGGCGGGCCGTGCATTTCACACCTAGGCCTTCAGTATTGTTACGTCTGAATCAATCCAACCCTCCATAACAGTTTCATGGATACAAAACGTTTACTGAAGCTACAGTTCATGATATTGCTAAATGATTTAGGAATATAGCCACGTTTTACTCACCGGAATTCCTTTTTATCCGTGCACAAAATCCACCCTGCTTTCTTTCCCAGAGAACATTACAATGACACCGTCGTACAGGTTTTCCTTGTGTTTTATTTTTTTCAAGAAGTGGCCGACGCGTCGGCTTTTAAAAAGACGTGGACAGAAGACAAAAGATGGGAGATCAGATCGGAGAATGAGAGGGAGGCTCGACGAAGACTAATTAGACTAATTCGACAATAATTTGGCTAAATTCGATGGAATTCACTTAAATACTTTAAGACAATAAATCTGACCCCGTGTGAAAATGCCGGCTATCTTTGTTCATTTTCCCATTATAAAAAGGAATTAAATGATCTGCATTCATTTTTATTTTATATATAGCGCTTTTTTTCAAGTCAAGACTTCCCAAAGCGCTTTACAGTGTGCTTCACATTTCCCCATAGCGGCCGTTCAGCCATTTAAGGCGCTAACCTGCTTATTGGGGGCATTAGGGGTTCAGTGTCTTACCCAAGGACACTTCGACATGTTACACGAAGGAGCCGGGAATTCCAACTGCGATCTCTTGATCCCAAGACGAGCGCTCAACCTCCTAAGCTACTGCCCCCCCAATAAGAAAAGAGCATGCATTGTTAGGAGAATGAAGTTTGGTTAATGGAGTCAGATAACTTATTCGAACAATTTAGTAAACGATACATTAGTAATATAGTTGTTTCCCTAACAAGACATTGAATACCCGGTGAACTCCCCCACTACGACTAAGCTGACAGTACACGATACTGTCACGCTTGCAAAAGTGAGTGCCCTCCCTCTCCCCACCCAGGGCAGTTCTTGGTGTCTTTGTGGAGCAGACGTGCACTGGAGCCCTCTCTCCGAATGCGCCGCATCTCTTCGGTCTAAATGCCAAACGCTGACGAAGCCGCGCCGGCATCTTGCCAGCTTATCAAAGCGGATGCTGGCAAGTGGTGAGTTTCCAGAGCTACCCCAGATTTTCACGCAAACGCGCGATTTCTGCCGTGCCTGTTGTGAGATGTGACTTTGTTTATACTCCCCTTCTCTTTCATTTCCTTTTATTCACGCATAAAAAACAAATCATATGTTTAATAGAGATTCATCGACAGTCAACAGATAAGTCCACCAGCTCTCACTTATGCCGGACTGTTACGCAACAAATATGTCTTGGGAGCTTTTAAATGGTTTAAAATAGCCACCCGGGTTCATGTTACAGTGCAGGAGCAGAAGGGACATTTGTTGCACGTGCCGGGCTGATTACTGCTGTACACTTTGCTCACGTGCGATGCGCGTTCCAGTCCAGTCCTTGCAATAATCCCCGCTGCAGATTTGGGTCCGTTTCAGAAGATGATCCCACGTCCACTTATGATAAAGTCGAGGCCCGGGGGCCGGATGTGGCCTTCGGTTTTTTACAGTCCCTGATATTGCCATGATTACTGATGCGACTCAGCTGTGCCGCTCTTTTGTTCTGATTGGCTCCCGGTCAGTATTTGAACCCTGTCTTTCCCCTTTTGTCAGTCCGTCTGCGAACCTCAGTGAAGACTAAGCAAGCCTTTTCTCTACCCTGACCCCCACCTGTCCCGTTTTTTGCTCCCGTCTGTCCCTCGGCTTCGACCCGTTTTTGATCCTGACCACGTCTGCTCTTCCGTCCCGGTTTTTGACCTCTTTTCTTCCCAGAATACGTCTTCTCTCCTTTTCTGGCTTATGACTCGTTTCTGACCCCGACCACGTTTTTGCTCTCCTGTCCTGGCTATCGACCCTCTTTTTCCATCTCTGACACTGTAATCGCTCGCCACGGAAGATCCACTTTCGCGTTTGGAGCACAATGTGAGTACCAGAGCAACTTGCTTCCCGCGTCCAGCGAACACCGGATCATGGGAGCAGCCCTTTCTCTTCCTTCCAAGAAAAACTTGTGAGAAACGCAACGCAACTGGGTCCTATCTCCGATCTGGTCCTGACAGATATGATATGATCTCAGAGGGACTGTGTGTAATATTTAGTGTCTCCTAGTAGTACAAAAAAAACATTGATTTGAATAATATAAAAAATACATTACCTATCTTAACAATTTTATTTTTTTAAATAAAAAAATCATAGGGGGGAAATAATTACTTGACTTTATTACCTTATATCCAAAACCATTCAGCTCACTCGATCTGGAACGGCTATGTATACCCCGGTTCGAGACCGGGCAGAGGGATGGGCGCCACCAGGCTGTACATGTTGTTTTGGGGTGTTAAGCATCACCCTGCTCTTTTAGAGTTGAGTTGGACCTCAGTGTTGACAGCTCACTTTATTGGAAAGTGTCATGACCAGAACGGAATCAGGACCCAAATGCATAGCGTTAACCACAAGTTTATTGATAGAAAGTAAGGGCAGTGCCAGCGATCCAGTGCTCGCTGGACGCAGGAAGCAAGCCGCTCATGCAATCGGGTCTTGATCCGTATCTGGAAGTGGATCTTCCGTAGCAGGATAGGCGGTGTCAAGGATGGAAAAACAGGTCGATAGCCGGGACAGGAGAGCAAAAACATGGTCAGGATAAAAAACGGGTTGTAAGCTGGGGACAAACGGTGAGATCAGGAACAGATGAGTAAAAAAACAGGACAGGCGGGAGTCTTGGTCAAAATGCCGGCCTTGAAACATCAGAGGTTCGCTGACGGACTGACAACCGGAGAGTGACCGGACTGGGCTAAAAAAAGGACAGGGAACCAATCAGGTAGCCCGCAGCGGCTGGCACCAAATGAGCAGGCACAGTTGATGCTAATCAGTAATCAGGGTTGGGTAGGGTTACTTTAACTTGATTACTTTCAATGACTTTTGGATGACTCCGATACCAAATATGCTCATAAAAGACAAAAGAAACTAAATAGGAATCAAATGATGACTCACAACACGTGGTAAGCTTTCTCTCCTGGCTTTGATCTCCGGCAAAACTAACATAAAAGGCGACAGAAACAAAATGAAAATAAATCCAACATCATTTTTGCCGTTCCGTGTATTCTGTTACTACCCAAGCCTGCACAAAATGGAGTCATTTTATTCATATTTAGTTTCTTTGGTCTTTTATTAGCGTATTTGGTATTGGAGTCATCCAAAAGTAACTGAAAGTACCGGTAATCAAGTTAAAGTAACCCTACCCAACCCTGTCAGTAATCATGACAGAAAGTGCATGTATTATGCTCCTCATCAGCCTAAACTGAGCATATATTTAGCTTTATCGATTAGCTATTAGCTTTAGCATGATCTAGCATCAATTAAGCTCCAACTAGCACATTAGCAGCTAGCATCGGCAGCTTCTGTCATTTTCCACATTGGATCAGTCCGGCCCTTGGCTCGAAGTCCGTTTTTCGACTTCGACAGCCCTGCCGTAGTACATAAGTGAACTAAAATGTGCTAAATACTGTTTGAAATTTGGATTTGTGTCTTAGCATCACAGAGAAGGGAGCGGTGGCGTGCAAGGACCTCGTCGATGCTTTCCTGGTCTGTGCAAAGACTATGTCGGACGGATCATGACACAAGAAAGTAATACAAGTGAATTCAAGGACCTCCCTGCTTATAATGATTAGTCAACCTGACCCTTTTTTTTTTGACCAACAGGAAGTGGACTGAACAACACAAAAAACTGGAGCGGGAAAATCAGTCAAGTGTAAAATAGTCCGATTTGGGTAAAGAACGAACTGATTATCTCCTTTATTTCTTCTTGAATTTCCTCCTCAAAATCATTTCCTTTTCTTAAATGGACTCTGTGTTTTATGAAGCACCTCCTAGTGGTAAAAAAAACCCTCCACTTTATTTATTTAAAAGAAACATGATTGATTTTTTTGAAAAGGGGCAAAAATAATTGAACTGTCATATACACTTATTTGACATAACATGAGTCTAAAATAATTTCCCACCATCTTGCTTTTACACCCCATATTGGATAATTCTGATTTAAAGCTGTTTTCTTTCTGCATGAAGGTACCGTCTTTTCTTTTAAATAACACCCTCAGGATATAGTTTTTTTAAAGAAAAAAATTGCAGTAAAACAGTTCCAAGTAGTGAATTGATTTTATATTATCATTATTATTAGTATTCATTTATTTATTATTATTTTGACCAATTGGCATTATTTTCCAACTAAGCTTTTTGACAGTGTGCCTCAAAAATTAACTGCTTAGCAGTGTTTTGGAAATGTAATTCATGCAATGTATGAATGACCTCATTTTACAATACACTTGAAATATTTCAACTTTTGTCGTTAGTCTGCCAGTATCACAAATGTTGGAGGTGTTAAAATATGCAGAAACGAGTGCGACTCGATTGCTATTTTAAGATCCTGATAGTGTGATTTATTTTTATGATCGATACATTAACTTCTACGGGTTCAAATTAGAACGTATCAAGTCAGTCAAAGTGAAATGGTTCCTTGATAACTTCCTATTAGAGATTTATCTGCACTCTAAAATGTAGATGGATGGATGGATGGATAGGATAGATAAGATAGATAGAAAGATGGATGTCTGGGATAGATAAGATAGATAGATGGATGTCTAGGATAGATAAGATAAATAGATAGATGGATGTCTAGGATAGATAAGATAGATAGATAGATAGATGGATGTCTAGGATAGATAAGATAGATAGATGTCTAGGATAGATAGATAGATGGATGTCTAGGATAGATAGATAGATAGATAGATGTCTAGATAGATGGATGTCTAGGATAGATAGATGTCTAGATAGATGGATGTCTAGGATAGATAAGATAGATAGATAGATGGATGTCTAGATAGATGTCTAGATAGATGGATGTCTAGATAGATAGATAGATAGATAGATGGATGTCTAGGATATATAGATAGATGTCTAGATAGATGGATAGATGGATAGATAGATGGATAGATGGATATATAGATACTTTATTCATGCCCGTAGGGAAATTGACACTTCCAGCAGTATCCTTGTGTTGAAAAATAAAATTATAAAATAAAAGATATAGAATACAAAAATACCCAATAGAACGGGTTGATATAGATTATTTAAATAGTGTATTGCTCTATTGGAGTGTCCAAAAAGCTGCAAAACTAAAGGGAAAAAAGGGGGGGAGCATAGGCAGTAATTGTCTTTGTCTTGTATTTCTGCAGCATGGCTAAAAAAAATTCATCCTAGTTGCACCACAATGCAGTTTGTCACGGTTCAAGATAAGCTTTAGGAAATTTTCTGCCCACGAAAAACATTTCAAATTGAGATCTTAACAGTCTTTCCGGATGATTCATCAAATGGCCCTTTTTAATTTATAAGTAGTATGTATCACTATTTTCTATATACAACACAAGTTTCTATACTGATACGTTTAGTTAATACTCATCAAGAGGAGAATTTTGGACTTCCACGGAAAACAGGCGAAGACTGTACAAAAAAGATTGCAAAAAAACAGAAAAAATGCCCAAGTTCCACCTAGCAGATCCATTATACAGGGTGTGGAAATCCAAGAACAGCTATATAATTGGCCAATAATGATAATGATGTAAACAGCGCATAATCGATTGTTTTATTGTCTCGACAGTCCCGACGAGTAAATAAAATACAATTTTTTTGTATTTTTGACACGACTGTCATTATAGCACCGACATCGAAACCTGAAAGAACTGAAGCTTAGAGGTCGCGTTAGGAAATTTGGTCCAAAAACTTCAATACCAGCATGACGTTTTGTTAACGGGAGCTAACAGCTAACACAGCTAAACATCGGTAAAATAATAAATGGCACTTTTCTGTTTTGAACTATTTTATCCAATATACATTTGGATTTTCCAGGGAATAAACGGGGGATTATTTCTAAACATCGAATATAATCGATGACATTTCTGGGATGCTAATACTTTCATTAACGATATAAATTATTGAATTAGATTTTCTTAAAGAGAACTGAAAAAAAACACGCAGATTTTTGCCAAGCTAATAAAATAATACGCAATCCGGTGTATCCTACATTTTATTTTGAAATTGCAATTAGCGGTTTATAAATACTAGCAATAGCATTTTGCATTATAGGTAAATGACACAAGAGCATATATTCGGTTAATTATTCTTAAATTTTTTTAATTCATTTTTTTCATACAGTAATTGTTAACTGTAAACGACTACGTGTATTTATATACATTTCAATTTTCAATTCATCTTTTATTTTGAAAGGTAATCTAAACAGGTACCGTATTATAGTCAAAATGTCAAAGAACAGTGAGGAATTTTAGTCAAAATAAACACTCTGGCATCCTATGCAATCTCCATTGCAGGTATCTAATATTAAAAACAGAAACAAACAGAATAAAATCATCACAAACTTTATAGGAATAATAAATGTTACTTTTGGTCAGCTTTCAGGGCACAGTTTTTATCATGAGTTGGTGCTATAGTTTATTATCAAAGAAATGTGGAACTTTTTTACTCTCTGCAGCCATCTTCTGGCTTGTGTCATCATTGCAGCCTCTTACAGTTTTGTTGGTGATGTGCGTGCAAGTACGTGCATTTCTTGGATGCGCTCGAACTCATTTGTCATCCGGGTGGACGTTTGGACTGTACTTGAGGAAGGCCTTTTCTTATTTTCATTAGTTTTATGCTACACAAAAAGTTTTCTCTTCCTTTGTTTCCTGGTTCATGTAGCACAATCATTTTTTTTTATTTTCACCTGTTTTTGTTTACGAGAAATTGTTTGACAAGAATCAGGAAGCCTTGCACTCTATGTCAAAGACAACAACGGCAACCACACGAAAAACGAGCATGACGCCTTGTCCAGCGATCTCTAGGTGACCCATTCCTCCGGCCTAAGGTGTCCTGCCCTGAACAGCATTACTAAAAGTAAGATAGGAACAGATAGGCACCGTGGAAAATAAAGCAAGGGTTCTTTGAACTCAATTGGGATTTATTTACCGTCAAAGAGAAAACATTTAACCTTTAAATTGACGAGGATCCCTCAAACGACGTACCCCAACTTGAACATTCAAATTTGAGTTGCAGTTGGGGTTGATGTAGTTTTTTTTTTAAGTCGTTTTACAACCATAGATTATTTCAAATTGTGTACGCCATAAAATCATTTTTGAACGAAAAAGAAAGATAATGATAAAAATGTTCTTGCCTAATTTGGCCTCGATCTCCAATCTGCTCCATACGGGATAATAAGCAAAACTAAATTTACTACACTGCGATTGGCTGGCAACCAGTTCAGGGTGTCCCCTGCCCACTGCCCGATGATTGCTGGGATGGGCTCCAGCACCCCCGCGACCCGACTGAGGATAAGCGGTGCAGCTAATGAGATGAGATGAGATGAAATTTACTGCAAGTAGGGAAAGAACGAATAAGGAGGCTGAACGAATTGTTTGTGTTGTTGATTTTGTAAATAAAATAAAGTTGTTTAAACAAATTTGCTTCGTTTTCATTGTACATGGTCTGTCCTGCTGTGAGTAAAAAGGTGCCGCATTGTTTTTCTGTCAGGTTTTTTATTTCTTGGGAAGGGAAATCGCAATAATTGATAAGGGGAGCCATTGACTGAGGTTGAAAGGTATGTACAACTGCAACACTATTACACATTGTTTAGGCTTTTTTAACAAATTTGTTCTGTTTTAATTTGCACCAAACTCTAATGAGTTTGCAATTGTTTCATTGATAAGGCACTACTTATGTTTTATTGCTCAAAACGGTGAAAGTATATACCTTGGGACTTATTTGGGGATTTTTGTTTCTACTAGCTGAAATTGCACTTTTTTTATTGTGCTATTGTTACCATGCACTATTCATTAGCATGGGTCCATGGGCGTAACCAGCCTGTTTTTATGGGCAGCACCCACAAAAACTGAAGCTCCAGCACCCAAAATATGTACCATTTTAAAAACAATTTTCTTTAATATAGTATGGAATAGGCTTAATATGATGAAACATCTTAGATTAAGAAAAAAATCAAACAAAGCAAAAATGTTAACCCCACTGCCTTGAAATGGTTCAGCACCGATCTCTTCAAAACATCCTTCCTGGAATGAAATTTGAGAGTTGACCATATTATCATCACATTTTAAATCTAGGCTGAAAACAGACGTATATTCTATAGCTTATGAATGACCTATTTTTCATGACGATGATATCTGAGTACTGTTTATTGATGCCCTTGCAACATCCATTGCAGCCCGGTCATCCATGTGAAGTCACTTTTCAAGGTTTCTTCATTTTCCTCATGCTGAGGTTTTCAGGGTTGGGTAGGGTTACTTGAACTGGATTACTTTCAATGACTTTTGGATTACTCCTGTCACGAGGAGACCGGACCAGAACGGAGGCAGGAGGCAGGAAGGGAGAACTCAATTGCGTTAACGATCAAAATTTTATTTAGTAAAATAAAAGTCGTCCAAAACTCAGGGACAGGACAGAACAAACAGGCTTTAACTAAAAACGTGCAAACACTGGTTTCTTCCGACTCAAACAAAACAGGACAGAGCAAAACAGAACGGGAGATGCAGACAGAAAATGCAATGAGCCAGCACCCGCAAAACCCACAACCCACCCTTAAGTAGCACATACGCAAATTAGCTGATCTACTGCAGCCGTGCCCAGGGGGCGGGGCCAGCCGGTCGCCACGGCGACCATGCTGGACACGACAACTCCAATACCAAATATGCTAATAAAAGACAAAAGAAATGAAATATGAATAAAATGACTCAATTTTGTGCAGGCTTGGGGAGTAATGGAATACATGGAACGGCAAAAATGATGCTGGCAAGCTGTTTGGATTGATTTTCATTTAGTTTCTGTCGCATTTTATGTTCATTTTGCCGGAGATCAAAGAGATCAAAGCCAGGAGAGAAAGCTTACCACGTGTTGTGAGTCATCATTTTATTCATATTTAGTTTTTTTGTCTTTTATTAGCATACAGTGGAACCTCGGTTCTCGACCATAATCCGTTCCAGAACCCTGTTCGAAAACCGATTTGTTCAATCACCGAAATCGTTTTTCCCATTAAAAGTAATGTAAATCATTTTTAATCCGTTCCAACACCCTGAATGTTTACCGTGAACGTAAACATGAAGCTAACCGAGGCTAATCGTACGTTCGCGTTAGCGTAATCTTCCGTACGAAAGATTACGCTAACATGAACGTGTAAATATAAACAAAGGGTAAAGAAAAGAATTATGAATAGGATTTCTTACCTTTGTGGTGCTCAGCAGAAGCCATGCTTTATGTATAGCAAGATCGGAAACTCGCACACCTTCTTCATATTTTGCTATTATTGCTTTCTTAAATGCAATAGTTGTACGCACTACTTTTCTTTTTTCACCTGTAGCAACTTTGCTGCTTGCACCGACCTTCTTCGGAGGCATAATTGGGGGCTAAAACTCTTGGTACACCTATATTAAAAGCGAAAGCAAAACGAAACACGTCCGCACCTGATAACAGTTCTTCACGAGGGGTGGGGGCAATCTACACGATCTACACCTGTACGCCGCTCAGCATCGCACCCTAGCGTACCGGCGTTCGAACTCCGATTATTTGGCCGAACAGCGAAGCAAGGATTTCTCAAAATTTTTGATTTGTTCGAACTGAGAGGCGATCGAAAACCGAGGTTCCATTTGGTATTGGAGTAATCCAAAAGTGATTGAAAGTCATCAAGTTAAAGTAACCCTACCCAACCCTGAAGGTTTTTGAGTTTTCCCATGCCTTCATGTAAGTTTTAGATCAGGCGATGCTGTCATAATAGCGCTTTTAGCCTTCTTGCGATTAAGGGCCAGACAAATGAACAGGACTTGACTTGACGCCATTCAAATCAACTTGCGGTGCGAAAAAAATTCTCCGACTATGAATTGATAATAACCTGCATAGGAAATCCCGTCAAAAATCTCGTTTCTTTTTTGCTTTTTTTGCATCGTCACTGTGAGCAGATGTGCAAGATCTTCACGCCATCCGATTGGCTGCCTGCGGGGGCTGCTGTTTACGGCCTGGATGCGGGAGGGCGGGGCGAGAGGATGGAGAAGGACCCGGATGCTGATGCGAGTGATGCGAAGGAAGAAGAGCCAGCGAAAAAAAAAAAATTGCGATTTACGGCAACAATACCGAAGGGAGCGGAATACCGCGGGGCCTACCGACCCCATCACGGACAATCGAAGCAGGAACCGCTCGCCAAGAAACGCTAAAAAGGAGATTTTCGGCGGGGGCGTCCATTGGGGGGGGCACTTGCTCGCGAGAAGATGCCGCTGTGATACGGGCTCCCTCCTCAACAGTGATGTAGAGTCGCCAGGACGGGAAAGGACTGCCAGACGACGCCGGAAAGCGCTCCATTCGAAGGAATGAGGCGTCCGCTAGCACGGTGTAACCAAGGTTTCTCGGCGGATAGCGAGGCGAGGCAGCGGGGCTGGTTTTGACACGACGGCCGCTGGTCAAGCTAAAGCTACTAGCTAGCTAGCCTCGCTGCTGTGTGGGAGAACGGCGGCGAGGCTACATTTAGCATGTCGGTGCACCTGTGAGGCCTGACCAAAGACTTCTATTTTCATGACCTCTTAAACGTCCGGCAATATTAAAAACACACAAGTCATGACTTAGTGCGCTTTAAATGGAGGTTTTCACTCACTACCCTCCCTTTGTGTTGAGTATCTTCAAAAGTGAGGGTTGTGTGTCCCACCAGAGCATCTGGATAAACTGTAGAACGTTACAGCCATCGCAATAATCGCAGTACGTGTAGTTTAGTATCCCTCAAGAAAGAACAAGATGAGTAAGGAACTCTCTTTGAGTCAGTCCGCTCAATATGTCGGGCCCTATCGGCTGGAAAAAACACTTGGAAAGGGACAGACCGGTGAGTATGGTGTCAATAACTGTTCTGGTTGTAATTTGAAAAAGGGAATTTTACACCCTGAAAACCACTCTCCTTTCAGGGCTGGTGAAGCTCGGCATCCACTGCATCACTGGTCAGAAGGTGGCCATCAAAATTGTCAACAGGGAGAAGCTGTCGGAATCGGTGTTGATGAAGGTGAGGTCAACTCGCTTAGTAGTCAAAGTCGAGTCTAGTCATGTTTATTTGTTTGGCCCTTAATCTCAAAGGGATGCACAGATCAAACTTTAGACTATCATGACAGCACCCCCCCATCTGAAACCTACATGAGGGCAAATAATACACACATTATCAACATAAAATATAGGTTATTCATATGCTATAGAATAGAAGTGTGTTTTAAGTTTAGATTGAAACATTTCCACTGAGGTTGCAGATCGAATCTCAGGGGGACGAGCATTCCACAGCACCCGGGCCCGAACGGAGAACTCTCGAACCTGCAGATCTCTTCTTGGTTCTTGGGATCAGTATCTTTTTTAAAAATGTCACGAGACAGCACAGTACCCGTAGTTCAGCTTAGAGCAGGGGTCGGGAACCTTTTAGACCCAAAGATCCATAAAAGCAAGAAAAATTTGGATTTGTTTTCGAGAGAACCACACTATTTATTTGAAGACAAAATTCAACAAAACCGCCAAATCCGCACTCCTGACAAAAGCGAAATCTTCAGCATTTTATTTCACTGTATAACTTTTGAAGGTTTTATAAAATCCATAAATTAATAATAATAATGACAGAGCTTGTGTCCCATATCAATTTAAGTACGCTAATTAAAATTTGTCTCCCTTCCGCAATTACTTAAAGAGTGTGGAGGCTCATTTTTGTCCTAAATAATGGTTTCAAAACAACGTTCGAACAAAGTTCTTTTTTATACATGTCACAAAATACTGCAAACAAGGATATCAACATATTTACCTTGACTGCAGACGGCGCTGAAAATTCATTGAAAAAAACAAAAACAAAAGAGAAGCATAATGTGATGTTTCTGGGCAATTTATTTGTTGAAAGTTATTTCCTTTGTGGGTTCCAACAAAATCTATGCCGTATACCTTAAAGGGACAGTGTGTATTAGATGTCAGCATATTGCGTAGTGCAACTAAAAAGTCTTTGAAAGCACAAGGAAAAATTAAAACTACAGAGATATAATGTGATCAAAATAAGCACAATTTTTTGTCTCGTATTTTTAGCCAGCCCTCGTGAGGGTCTTGGGTTTTAAGGTACCTGTAGCAGCAAGATGACAGCTTTGTCAGCACAACTCTAGAGCAGGGGTGTCAAACATACAGCCTGCAGGCCGGCCCCGGCCCCCAGGGAGGGTTTATCAGCCCCGCAGGATAATTTAGAAGTGGAAAAATTGCACAAACTACATGGAATTCATATTTCTGATAAGATGCAATTCACGGATTGTCCACTAAGGGGCAGACTGATACCGTTTTGATCAATGCAGTGTGATGCAGATTTGAAGGGCAAATTTTATCAGCATCTACTACCAGGCAGACATGGGGACTTGAGACTTAGTGACTTGGACTCGAGTCGACTCGAGTCGCTGTTTTTATGACTTGTGACTTGACTTGGACTTGGCAATCTAAGACTCGGGACTTGACTTGTGACTTGACTTGCCCAAGAAAAAAATACTTGGGACTTACTTGGGACTTGAAGGTGAAGACTTGAGACTTACTTGAGACTTGCACATGTGTGACTTGGTCCCATGTCTGCTACCAGGGTACCCCAAATGAACAGCCCTGGCTGCTAGAATTTTGTGCACGTTTGGAGCAACCTACTTTTGTGAACAAATCTCAGTAATGAATATTAATAAAACAAAAATGGGTTCAAAGCTCACAAACAAGCGCTTGAATGACATTCTTAAGTGTCAGCGAGTCAGGATATGACATTTGGTATTGAAGCATTTGTACAGGCGTAAAAATGCTGAATATCATGAACAAAAACAAATCCAGACTAGACTAACGCCTTTAAAATGCTGCCTTAGAATGAAGAATACAGCTCTGTGAATACGAATCCTTACTGAGGTGGTTTAAAAAATGGTAAATTTAATGTTAGTCAGCAGCTTCACGACATAAAAGTATGGTGGAATTCTACTGTTCATGCAACTCCATACATTTCCAGTATGTATTGTATGATGTATTGTATGTCGTGTTTGAATTTTACACATTTACAGGAGATATGAATACTTTCTTCTTTACACATTTAACATCACTCGCCTTAGTTTGTAAGGTTAGGCAGGGATTAAATATAGATTTTATAGGCACATGTGCAAATTGTTTAAAAATTCTATTCTTTACAAATCTCATTCAATATTAAAGTGCATTACTGTCACGGTCGCCTTGGTGACCAGTCTGCCCCGCCCCCTGGGCAACAGCTGAAAGCAGTTCCACTAATGGTGGGTCTGTATTTAAGGCTGCATGGTGGGCTCTGCGGTTGCGGGTTCATTACTACTCATTCGTCACTATCCCGGTTTGTTATGCCTTGTCCTGTTTTAGTCTGTTATGCCTTGTCCTGTTGAGTTCGTGCCGGAGGAACTCTGTATTGTTCTGTTTTGCCCCGGAGTATTGGGCGACTTTTATTTTGTAAAATAAAACTTATGGATCGTCAACGCATTTGAGTTCTCCCTTCATGCCTCCTGCCTCTGTTCTGGTCCGGTCCTCTTCATCCCCGCCATGCCTCGTGACAATTACTATATATTTCTATACCAATTTATTTAAGTGTTGTGCCTTTGTAGAATCATTGTGATCAGTTGCAATGCATATATGTGAATGATAAAAGTAAATTGCACATTTGTCCATGAAATAAAATGAAATGTTTTGTAAAAGGAATCTTCATTCAATTTCATCATTTTCCTAATGTTCTTGTGCTTCTTTACACCAAAAGAAATGAAATACATGATATTTTATTTATAGCATGTATGGTAGAATTTTAATAGTTTGGCCCACTTGACATCTACGGAGGCCATATGTGGCCCGCTATGTGAAATGAGTTTGATACCCCTGCTCTAGCGGCTCATGTAATGTATAATAAATACAAATTCCTCAACCCAGGAGTACTTTAAAATGCACCTTTAGATAATAGTTTGTGTATTTTTGCTCATATTTTAAATCACCATTGTTTTTTTAATGACTGAAGTTGTTTTCAACTACTATAGGGCGCTAAATAAAACACACTGTCTCTTTAAAAACTGGCAGCAGGGGATATAAACTGTAGAGTACTGCCAACGAAGGTGTAAAATTATATCAGAAATTTATCAATAAAACAACGTGAATCGAATTCATTTGTCTTAGAATGTCATCATTACTGATTAAACGCGTCATTAAAAGGTTTTAATGAGGAAATTTAAGGAAATGGAAGTGGAAGCGGTTGTCCAACTTTGGATGCTTTACAGCAGGGGTAGGGAACCTATGGCTCGGGAGCCATATATGGCTCTTTTCATGAGTACGTATGGCTCCGAAATAAAATGTAACTATTTCACATCGCTCTGTGGCGTTCCAAAGTCAAGTGATTTCATCCCGATTTTGGTCCATAAAAAAGCCAAAGCAACTTCATGCAGAAGTTCGATGAGAAAACATTTAAAATGATAAATAAAAACGCTGGCAAACGACTTTGATTGGGTGAGCAGTACAGGTGGGCGGATCCCTGCACACAGCGCAAGGCACTTCCTTCTCTCTCGCTCTGTGCAGTCTACACCCAAAGTGAATATGACGATATGCTTATCGTTTGCAGTCATTTGTGACATTTTTACAAAAGAACTTTGCATGCACATTGTTTTGAAACCCTTATTAAGGACAAATTTCATGGAAAAAAATGGCCTCAACACTCTTAACTGAAGGTGGAACACAAATTGTAAATGGCATATTTACATTGATTTGGGACACAGGATTTGGCATTATTATCATTTTATACATTTGATGAAATCATCAAATGACACACAGAGAAAAAAAATGTGCTGAAGAATTAGCTTTTGTCTAGAGAGCGTGTTTGGCAGTTTTTTTCTATTTTGCCTGAAAATATACGATGTGGCTACTCACTTTCTTTTTAAAACATTTTTTGCTTTTATGGCTCTTTGGGTCAAAAAGCTTCCTGACCCCTGCTTTACAGTGTACCCTACACTTTAAAAAACAAAAAAACAATTAGCAGATATAACACTATTCAAGCAAAACGAGTTTCACAAGGTTTTCAAGGGGCATGAAATGATGCTACAGTCTTCAGGTATGACTGGTTTCAATTGATGAGTTGTCCAGTTCATGATCAACCTGTGGCCTATATATCTTTTGTGTTGCAACAGGTAGAGCGGGAGATTGCCATCCTCAAACTCATTGAGCATCCTCATGTCCTAAAACTGCACGATGTATACGAGAATAACAAGTACCTGTGAGTTCCCATTGCACATCCGCTCTTGCTTGTTAACTACCAACACATGTTAAAAGACTTGACACATTCGCTTGATGCTCGCCAGACACTAATGAAATAAAAGCTAACGAGTAAAAGTCAAAGATACACACATCCATTACCGTTTTTGAAACCCCATCTCTCTTCATCTCTAGATACTTGGTATTGGAGCATGTGTCTGGAGGAGAGCTTTTTGACTACCTGGTAAAGAAAGGCCGTCTGACTCCCAAAGAAGCCAGGAAGTTCTTCAGGCAGATCATTTCCGCTTTGGATTTCTGCCACAGTCACTCCATCTGGTTGGTTCTTTCGTCCAAGTTGTCATTCTTGCACGTTTCAGCTTGGATCGTATGTGTAGGTCAACACTTGAGATTGCGTTCTACAAGGTGTGTTGTACACTTGATCAAAAACATAAAACGGTTGTCATTACGTATGCAAACAATGATTTACTTGTTCCTTCTGTGAATCTTTCAGTAAATGTTATATTTTATTTGATTAGAGTAGATTAACGGCCTCCTTAATGCAGTTGCTCAACTGCAAGGGTAGGGAAACTACCTGCCTGCGTTGGTCTTTTTTAATCTGACCTGCCCAAAGAAAATGGTAAAATTGTCATGACAATATTTGAATCTAATCTATCTGATCCAAACTACGATATAAATCCCAATTTGTGTGTGCGTGTGTATCTGACTTATAGGAACCGATTTGTGAAAATGTACAGTCGCACTATAGGCCTCAGCAAGTGTCTTTAGCTAAGTTTCATGTCAAGTCACACCTAATGAGTACCAACAAAATTGATAAACATCTAATTTCTTGTAGTCTGCATTCTTGGGTTCTCTATCGCCCTTTTGCGTCGAATTGGGTACTGCAGCCACCGACTACTGACCACTCCAAGCAGCCCAGTCTAATATTTCATCAGCCAGTCAATCTTGCTTGTATATAATACTAAATAATTACTTTTCATAATTCTTTTTGGGGGTGACAGATTTGTCTCTTTTTGTGTCTACTACACAAATACTACTTCAGAAATAGTACAAAAATACAAAGAAATGACCACAAAACGTAACATCAAAGTTAGAGGTTAAGGGCAGGGATGTACTACATTATTTTTCTTTAATTTTGAAAAGAAAATAGTACTAGAAAAATACCACGACAGTAGTACTATATTACAGTCATCCACTCCGCTGTGGCTAAACTACAACAAAGCACCCCGAGGCCATCCTGTTAATCTGTTAGTAATCAACAAAGGAGACTGCTGGAAGTGTGAATTTCCCTATAGAGATGAATAAAGTATCTATCTATCTATCTATCTATCTATCTATCTATCTATCTATCTATCTATCTATCTATCTATCTATCTATCTATCTATCTATCTATCTATCTATGTATCTGTCTGCCTGTCTGTCTGTCTGTCTGTCTGTCTGTCTGTCTATCTATCTATCTATCTATCTATCTATCTATCTATCTATCTATCTATCTATCTATCTATCTATCTATCTATCTAGACATCCCTCTATGTGGCTATCTATCTAGACATCTATCTATGTAGCTATCTATCTAGACATCTAGACATCTATCTATTATAGAAATACTTCAGGAATACTACAAAATAGTAGTATGGAAATACTTACAAATTACTACAGAAATACCCCAAAAATACAACTACGGTAATGCTTCAGAAAAAATATAAATATGAACTAAACCAAATATTAAATTCAGTATTTAATAACGGGGACCTAATATATTACTTTACTTTAATTCTGAGTAAACTATTTAAAGACAAATATAACAAGAAAAAAAACTTGTCGATATCTGCATGTATATTTATCCATAAATGCAAAACGTTAAAAACTGGTCTCCAGGCCCCTGGCCAAATGTTTGAACCCAATGAGGCCCTCGACTCCAAAAAGTTTTCTAACCCCTGCTCTTCTGTGACTATATTTGAATAAATTATGTAAGAATCCACAAAAGTTGTCACTTCTTTAGAATCTGGTTTAAAATTGTCTCAATTATGTTTTGATGTAGCCACAGAGACCTGAAGCCTGAGAACCTGCTGTTGGATGAGAAAAATAACATTCGTATCGCCGACTTTGGTATGGCATCACTCCAGGTGGGTGACAGCCTGTTAGAGACCAGCTGCGGGTGAGTGGCTGCATGTTTATTAGATCCAAAACACATCATACCATTTTTGGATTTGGGGAATTTTAGATTTGCATGACCGGTACTTTGTTTCTTGCAACTGCCAAACATAGGAATGTGTAGTAATACAATTCTCTTTTTATTTCAGATCACCGCATTATGCCTGCCCAGAAGTCATTCGGGTAAGTGGACACTTCTCATAATACAGTACGTATACCAGGGGTCTCCAACCGTGTTCATGCCGAGGGCTACTTTTTGATACTAATTAGCGCAAATGGCACCCAATTTGATATGCATTTCAAAAATAGCAACTCAATGGCTTGCTAAATTTCTAAAAAGGTAGCTTGATTTTTATCTAGAAAAGGAAACGGGTAAAAAAAACTAGATAGCTAACTAAAAAGGTATAAAGCCAACTAAATAGTGAGATAGAAAGCTAAAAAGAAGCTAGAAATTTTGCAAGAAAGGAGGCTTGATAACTAACAAGACGATAAATTAGATAGCATGCAAAACATGTAAAAAGCTAGCTAGATAGTATGATGAATAGCTAAAAGGTAGCCAGACAGCTAGCTAAAATAACTACACATTTTTTTGCTCATTCTCTTTATAACACTCATAAATTGGAATTCAGTTCTCATTTATTCTCTTACTAATCGATTAAAAATGATTATCAATACTTTTTTCGTCCATGAAGCTCATGAACTGGAATTTATTTATTTGAATTTTTAACAAACAACTTTACTGTCAAGAACCAGAACAGGAGGAGAACCCAGATGCGTGACGTTTCTCACAAAAGCTTTATTTTATGGGAAATGGGGCAGTCATGCACGTTAACCCAAACGCCAGTGATTCGGCGATCGTCGGGCGGAAGACGTAAGGCAGCAGTCTGGCGTGGAATGACAGGAAGCCAGAGGCCGACGAGATCGATACCAATCGCAGGAGCAGATATCGGACAGATGGGGTCGATACCGGACAGGACGGGACAGACAGGATTGATATCAGGCACTGGAGACTGGAGTCCTATAGCAAGCAGGACGAGATAGACGGGAACGCTACCAGACACTGGAGATCAATATCTATCTGTCTATCTATCCTGGTCAAATCCCTCAAGAGGGGTGACCGACAGCAAGACGAACACATACAATAACAAAGAAAATAAAAGGGAAAAAAATAGCAAAAACAAACACACACAAAAATTATTGGACCATGGCCAACCCAATTGCCCAAACACCCAAACAAGTTAGGCACGTAAGGCACCTTGTCCTGTGGTGAGGGGCCCTCTCCTTGTGAGAGGTAAGAGAATTCTCCCACCATGGTCCGCTGTGTGTCGTAAGAGGCGACGAAAGTGGAGGGAGTGAAGGGACTGGGAATCCTCTCCTCTCTATCTCTACTCCCTAAGAGACAGCAAGGTAAAGAAAGGGGGGCGTGAGACCGAAAGGTCTCGCGAACCCTAGTTATAGGGTCATTAAATGTGAGAGGATGTGGAAGTAAAGCGACTGAGTGGAAGAAAGAGTAGATCGGAAGGATGATGACTAAAAGGAAGGTTGATGTGTTAGCCTTGAGTGAAACAAAGATGAAAGGAAAGGGTGAATTACAGCTTGGAGGTAGTAGAAGGTCTGGAGTTACGGGTGGACATGCTAGAGAAGGAGTGGTTGTGCTTGTGAGTGAGAAAGCAAAGGAAAAACTGGTGGAGTGAAAAGAGATATGTGGGTGATTGATGTGGGTGAGGTTGAAGTGGGGTGTAGAAGTATGGCTGTTTATAAGTGCATATGGACCTGGTTCAGAAAGAAGCGCTGAGGAGAGAGAGGAGTTCTGGAAGGACTTGTCCGAATGTGTGGCAAGTGCGAAAGAAGGGTGGAAAGTGGTAATACTAGGTGACCTGAATGCTAGAGTAGGTGATGAAATGGTTGAAAATGTGTGGTAGGTATGGAGATCGATATCAAACAGAACAAAATAGCCGGGAACGAAACTGGGGAACAATTATTAAACAGGACAAAAATAAACGGGAACGATACCAGACAGGGAATACCAACAGGAAACAGGACCGAGACAAAACCCACGTCTTGCGGGTGCAGAGGTTCTTTGACTGACTGACAAAGCGAGAGCACTGAGCTTAGATAGAAGGGAAGCCAATCTGTCAACGAGCAGCAACTGGTGCCACACGGAGGTTGGGCAATTGGGCTCCACGGGCACCGTGACATTATCATGTTAATGATTAAAATGTGTTTCAATAGACTCAGTCAGCCCCGCTCCCCCCCATTCCCCCCCCCAAAAATATATATATATTTTACTAAAAAAATCACAATGACCCTGCAGGTGAGCTATTTTCAGAACCGCAACCGCCCTTGCATTTTCATTGTAGTTGCCAGATGACATCTGTTTGCATAATAGACTTTGATGGACCATATGTGATTCTCTCTTTGGTAGGGGGAGAAGTATGACGGAAGGAGAGCAGATGTGTGGAGTTGCGGTGTCATTCTTTTTGCTCTCTTGGTCGTAAGTTTTGATGCCTGACTACAGTTCGTGAAGCCCTTTGTTTTCCTTTTTTTCCATATATATGATTGGCTCTGATTTTCTCTCTCGCTTGGCAAGGGCGCCCTGCCGTTTGACCACGACAATTTACGCCAGCTCCTGGAAAAAGTCAAGAGTGGCGTGTTCCACATGCCACACTTTATCCCCCCAGACTGCCAGTCCCTGCTCAAAGGCATGATCGAGGTCAACCCCGAAAAGCGGCTCTCGGTAGGAGACCTACTGTGTATCGCGCTTTCTTCCAAAAACGTTACATGCACTTTATTGAATCGAGTACTGTCGCCAGACATACCCTCCACAGTACAATCCAGCAAATGAATGGTGTTTGTCATTTTTTTTAATCTTATTTAAATTCCTGATTATAACAAAAACCTTAAAATAAGGGCCTTGTGCACTCAAAAATTTTACATTCCTACTTGTAATCATTTAAAGCAACAGTTACAGTAGTAATTGTACTACACGACCCAATCTGCATTTGTGTAAATACATGACATCATTTTTTATTGTCCTTGATATCAACATAGTGAACATTGTTTGCAACAAAATTGGACAATGCACTCCAGGATAGCATGCAACAGACTTAAAAGAGAAAAAAAAAAGATAAAATGTGTGTCAGGATAAATAGGCAAAAATATTTACGGGTTAAGTTTGTATTTATTGTTTTCTCAACAAAATGATTCAGTTATTTGGGATGATTTGGTGCTATGCAACCTATTTTTTTAAGGTTTTATAAACAACCTATTCTTTTAGATTCAATTTTTTTTTCTGGTTGTTATTCTTAAACAAAACCATTTTTAATGTTTATGATTAAATTCCCCAATTGTTAATTGTTATTTTCTTTTTTAACAAAATGTTTTGGGGGAGGAGTATCCTTTTGTGAAAATATTAATTTGTCTTGAAACTACTGGCAACCTAAAAACGGATTGTTCCACTTCTAAATGGGTGATCGCTTGCTATAGTATCAATACTTGGTATCAGTCCTTGCTCATCAACAATTAACTGGAACTAATCCAGAAATGAGTATGACAATTTGAAAACATACTGCAATGAAGATAATTATTTCAGTGTTTTTTCAATCAATGCACTTAAATGAGTAAGAGTAAAAAGTTCAGTCAATAAATGTCTTTCCTTCTTGTTTTTCTTTCAGCTGGAGACGATTCAGAAACACGCTTGGTATCTGTAAGTAGCCATTCCATCAACATATTTAATAAGGGTGCAACGAATTAGAAAACTCAAGGTTTGGATAAATCTGCGGATCAGTCAAGAAAAAAAACAAAAAGACTGGAAAAATAAACAAAGCAGCCTTGGGTTTATCATATGAAACAAGTTTTAAATATAAATACATACAATTAACTTAAAATGGGCACATGTGAAAAAGCCAGGTGGCTCACTTCTGTGCTACCGGCAAACTTTGGACAATTATGTCTCAAGAAAATGATCTATTAAAATCAAATGGGGCACGATATCTTCTTCTAAACCTGAAAAAAGACTCACCGTACTTCAAATTCCTCTTTATTGGAATGTTTTTTATGTGTTTGGGGAGGGGGTTCCTGTCGTTACCTTCTACATGTTTGTACTCTGGCTCCAGTCTTCAGTTTTTGTCTGAACAGTCAGGACAGACTCTTCTTAAGTGGCTCTGCCACCAGTCGCTTATCCAATCAAAAGGCGAGGAGCGGGTAGCATCTGAAACAGACGGCAGGAGAAAGGGAGAGAGAGGGTCGTCTGCATCTGAGCCTGAATAACCTAGTTTTAGATATATTTAATTTTCCCCTCAAATAAATTAAATGCAGATATCGATAGTTACAAATTCCCAAATATTGGTGCCGATCATCAGATAATTGGCCCGTCCGATAATCGGTGGACCTCTATTTGATTTGGGTAACTATCATTACACTACTTTCTGTCTGGCCGGATGTCTACCCGCAACAAATTCATCCACAACTATTGCCTTTTTCCCCACTGATAAAGAAAGAGGGGCATTTGAACTCACTCATGTCAGCGAAATACCAGTGATGACACTTCAAATGCTTGACCGTAGGGCTACTGTCATGTGGCGTTCTTGTGCAACAGTGCCCACACACGTTTCAGGTTTTATCGATTAACTCTTCTCCATATTTGGTCGGGGTTAGGAAATTAATATTAAAAATGTACCGTATACCAAATTGTTCGATTTAGTTATCTGACTCCATTAACCAAACACAACCTGCATTCTCCCAACAATGCGCGCTCGTTTCTTGATGGGAAAAGATGGACATGAATAGCTGACATTTTCACACGGGGGCAGATTTAATTTTTTTAAATAATTTAGCTAAGTGAACTCTATCGAATTAGCCGAATTATTGTCGCTCGAGTCTCTGTCAAGCCTCCTCTCTCTGTCTTCTCGCAAGCTGGTGTGCCGGCTCCTCTGTGGGCGTGCCAGGAAAACCCCCTCGCCTCGATGTTTGAAATGGTCAAAAGATCCCCGAGCGTTACTACGTCACCAGGGCCATCTGTGTCGAAAAGTGCTGATTATCGTATCAGTCCTTTGTCCCAGTTCCCTGCTGTTCCTGTAAACATAATTCTTTACTAGGTTGCATTGACCTTGCCCCACAGCTCAGCCAGTGGAATTTCTTTTGCATTTAAATGGAATTTGTATTTGATCGTACAAAATCCTTTATAGTCAAATGTATAAAATCCTTCACCGGCAAGGCAAAAGTTACCTACACATTCCTATTCTCTGTTCCTCCACTGGCTATGATCACTCGACGCAAGATTTGAACATGTGCCGTTCACGTTGCATTTTTTTCCTTAAGCGATCCGCAGATCACATGTATTCCGAACCGTAGACATCGATCTAAACAAATCATGGTTCTGTGATGAGCTGTTGCACCACCTGTCACAATTTTTATACCTACATACGCGTGCCTGTGTTTCTTCTAGGGGTGGCCGTAATGAACCGTGTCCTGAGCAGCCTCCCCCAAGAAGAGTTTGTGTGAGGCGCATCCTGTCCCTGACAGAGCTGGACCCGGATGTCTTGGACAGCATGCACTCACTGGGCTGTTTTCGAGATCGCGTCAAGCTAACGCGTGATTTGCAATGTGACGAGTAAGCCTTTTTTACATTTCCCCTTATGGACGAATCAGACCTAACATATTGTTTGAGTATGCCTATTGGTTTGTGTGGGAAGAACATGTTCATTTGTTTTTTATTGGGGTTGTTCTTTTTCTTCTTTTATTACAATAATCAAGCTTGTAAATCATGGTTAATGTCGATTCTATTTTAAGGAGCTTTTGCTAATTTGTGGTTTTCTTTTATAGCCATGTTCTCGGGAGTTTATTATAGAGGAAGAGAGGCAAGTTAATAGAGCCCTTTAAACAGACACAAGAAAGTGCTGACTGCCAAGCACTCTGACTTAATGGCTAATGAAAAGAGGCTGTCGACTTGGACGGAAACTAGGGAGGCCATAAATGATCACTTGGAGTCAGGCATCTGTTTGGAAAAGTGGTAAAGAACGTGAAAGACGTTTATTTCGAGAAATAAAAAGGAGATTCCTCTTAAAGTCTCTGGATTTTGAAAGAACCCCTGCCATTTAGAGTCTTCTCAGTTTATATATAACAATTTGTGTGCGTTGTATGTTTTGCATTCCTTTGGTGTCAAATTGAATGCCGTTTAATATTCTTCAGAGAAAACCAGGAAAAGATGATTTATTACCTGCTGCTGGACAGGAAAGAACGCTACCCGAGCTATGAGGACGAGGACTTGCCTCAACGCAACGACGCCGGTCAGTTGCTAGATAGAAGCACGGTGATTGCCGATAGTACGGTGAAATGCTAACGACGGAAGTCCAAATCTTCACGGCTCGTGTGCAGATCCTCCTCGAAAGCGCGTGGATTCCCCCATGCTGACGCGTCACGGTCGCTGCCGTCCAGAGAGGAAGAGCCTGGAGGTTCTGAGCGTCACCGAGCAGGGCTCTCCCACGCCTCCTCGCAGGGCCCTGGATGCTGCACACAGTCAGAGGTACGATCACGGTTTATTTTGCGGACTGTGAGGAAAATTTGGATGACTAAGACTTTGCAATGTTGATATTTTTTTAGGTCTCGCTCAGTGAGCGGAGCTTCTACTGGTCTCTCTTCCAGCCCCCTTAGCAGCCCCAGGGTAAGATCCAGTTAATCATGACTATTGCTATTGAAATGATTGTTTTTGCTATTTTGTTCTAATTATTTATCATTATTTCTGTTTATTGGCTTTACAACCAAAAAGTACACCAAATTAGTGTTTTGTATAAACTCCAAGATAAGCTATAGATATCAAACGACCAGTCATAAATCTCAGAACCATCCTCTAACCATTTTTTAACATGACCACAAATCAAGCTCCTCAGAGTAAACCTCACGCGGCAGGTTTGTGTGACATTTTCACTTTTCTCCTGTCCTCGATTCACTTTTCTTCCACATCCTGCATGAGCAACGTGCGTGTACACTGATAAATGCGTGTACATTTTAGCAAAGTTAGGTAGCCATCGCATTCGTGTCTTTTGTTATGACTGTCTCGGCACACATCGGCTTTCGCCAGACACCTTTGCTACTCGAAATGCAGTCTTTTGCCACGAAGCATGATATTCATTTCCATCCTTCTTTCTCCATGTTCCATCCCTTCTCTTTCTTCTTTTTCATTTGCACCCCTCCAAATACAACCTCCCCCCCGCTCCCCAGTCCTATCAAAGCCCCATTTTCACTTTCAGCCAGTCAGACGTCACCTCTGCCGCCGTCACTCCTCATACAAAGGAGCCAAAACAGGGAAGCGCCACGACACCACGCACGGCGCGGGTTCACGACAAGCCCAAAGCTTCCCCCCATCCAAAGACCCAGACCCTGCCCACCAAGGGACCTGCCGAACGGTTTCATCTCCAGCCCATCAAATCCATGCCTCTCCACAACCCATCCTCCCGCTCGCCTTCCCCATCTCCGCTGCTCTCACCCATTCCCCGTTTCTTCTTCCCTTCGTCCTCTGTCCTGAAGTCGGTGACTAAGAGCTTGTACCCAAATTCTGCCCACTGTGTGCCGCAGGTCACTCCCCAGGGTTCTCCGTTGCCCACACCCTTGGGCACCCCTGTCCACCACCCTCATCACCCTTCCTCCACCCCACCCTCTTCCTCCTCGTCCTCCTCCTCCTCACGGGCAGAGGGAGGTGGCGGGGTGGGCTCTCTGTCTCTTACCCCCCCCTCTAGCCCCGGAGGGGGGAGCGGGATCGCGGCCAGCAGCTCTGCTCATTGGAGGACTCGGCTCAATTCTTTTAAGAACAACTTGCTGGGCTCACCTAGATTCCATCGTCGCAAACTGCAAGGTGAGCCTTTTGTACGCTCTAAAGACAGCCGAGTCGTGAATCACTCATTTTGATCCATAATCTGGAGTAGTTTGACCCACCTTCTTGTTACCCTTGTATAGACGACACCCCAAAGATTACGTTTTTTATTTCGAACACCCTCCAAAAATCTGATTATGTTGTATAAAAATATACCAGTACTGTATTTTGTACAAAGCACAAACCATCGTGTCATTTTGTATAAGACGACCTCCCAAAATTGATAGATTTTTTTTTCAGCCCTTAAAAAAATAATTTTCTCACAAATAAGTTTAAAAATCGTTTGGGGCCCCGAAAATATGATATGCAATAACCTAACATAACTGGATTTTTTAAAATAAAACTCCCTAAAACGTTAGTTGATTTTGTTTCAAATAATCCTACAAAATGGATCACTTTGCTTTTACCAGCACCCCATAATTCATTATTTTGTGTTAAGTCACCCCCCAATACTACACACAATGGTACCAGTGTTGGCTACTGTTCTATACAATTCAGATTCAGATTCAGATCTACTTTATTGTCATTCTAGTACACGTGTATACAGAACGAAATGTCGATACATCTGACCCGCACAGTTTCCTCGAATGTACAGATATAAGTAAAAGTTGTATTGTATTATGGCTACAACTTTTACTTATATCTGTACATACAATAACCATAATATCATATATACACACAATAACTGGGGAATTTTGTTTATAAATACCCCAAAAAATAAAGCTTTAACTAACCCCCATAATTTATTTGTTAAAGACAACACCCCAAAAATTGGGTGACGTTATATGAAACTTCTATAACAGTACTCTGTGCACGGATACCTCCAAAGTGGAGTAGATTTGCTCAAATTTAACCGTGAAAATCTGTATTTTTAACCAAAACATGGTTTTGTTCGTGATTGCCCGCACAATTGGGTTTCATCTAAAAAAATAAACATAACAAATTGATAAATTCCTGAAACACATTGAATCTCACAAAAATCGAATGGTTTTAGGAATAAAAACATGTTATTTAGTTTTGAACAACCCCGCAATGTTGCATTTGTTTATAAAAATTTACTGTGCTTAGTTTAAACCCCCTAAAAGTTTTGACAAGCAGTATTGTCTTTTAGTTCCAACATCGGAGGACATGTCCAGCTTAACGCCAGAATCAAGCCCTGAGTAAGTCTTTATTTTCTTTCCAAAGCAAATGGTTCCCTAAGTCTTCCTTTTTAACGTTTTTCCCATCTCACACTGTGACAGGCTGGCAAAGAAGTCGTGGTTCGGGAATTTCATCGGTCTTGAAAAAGAGGAGCAGATCTTTGTGGTGATCAGAGACAAACCTCTGAGTTCGGTTAAAGCCGACATCGTCCACGCTTTCCTCTCTGTAAGTACCTGAGGCGTGCGCTCTGTCTGCCAGGCTGGTGTTCATTCTTTTGATGTACGTACTTTCATTTTGCTCTTTATCTCTTTGTCTTCTTTATTTGGCTGCCGCTCGCTAGGGCAGCATTTTGAAACACTTTGCTTTTGCCTGTGGCTCACTCTTTCTCTCTTCTCCACACCCTGGCCCTCACCTTTTGTCTTTCCCCGCACTCACGTCGGCCCCTCGTGCCTCTCCCGCCTCGTAAGTCTGTGGGTCTCTCTGCTTCTTCTCTGTCTTCCCAACACGCAGATCCCGTCGCTCAGCCACAGCGTCATCTCCCAGACAAGCTTCAGAGCCGAATACAAGTCCTCCGCCGGCCCTTCCGTCTTCCAGAAGCCCGTCAAGTTCCAGGTGGATATTGCCTTCTCGGAGGGAGAGAGGGAACGGGACAGGGAGAGGACCGAGAGAGACGGCAGGAGGGAGACGGGGATCTACAGTGTGACGTTCACTCTCATATCAGGCAAGTTCTGGTTTAAATTAGGGCTGCGCAATTCTGGAAAATGAAAAACCTAGTTGCCATTTTTCAGACGTCCATTGCAATATCGTTTTCTGTGCTATTTTTTTGGTGAAAGCTTAATCATAATGACATGCAAACTTACCTCAAGATAACATCATTACCAACTGAGAGCATACGACTGTAACAAAATTACAACTAGAGATCTACCAAAAAGAAAAGGAATTGGAGTTGAATAAACGATCCGTATTGTCATGATTTAAAAGTATAACAAAATTGGAGGGTTTCTCCATTCAGAACGAGAACGCAATCTAGAGAGCGGCTGGGTAGCTGCATCGGGTAACTGCGACTTCGGCAAGGTCATCGCTTTAATTGAAATACAAGAGTCATTAATCTAGCAGTAGCTTCAAGTCATCTGTTTCATGGGTAACGGATTTAACGTCAGTGACTCGCCAGGCTCGACAAGGAGGCCATGTGAGAGTTGTTAGCCCTAGCCGTGGCACTAGGCCGGACCTGCAACCTTGCTATTGCTCTCTTTCCTGACGCTGTCTCAGTCGCTTCCCGGACCCATTAACAATCCACGGGGCACCTGCTCGTGATTACCATTTCTTTGCGCTTTTGTGACCTTTTGTGAGTCCGATTTAATTGATTAATTTCTTCTGAATGCAACGAGCGACTAAAAGCTAGCTGTAGCCGTGCATTTGCAGTTTGTTTTGGGTGGGTGAACACTTTGGCTTGTGCGTCCGCCCGCCCTGGCTGTTTGGCTGGCAGCATATACCAGCCCATCACAGGCGCTCACAAACTGCTTGCAATCATTGCCTCGCCTTTTTTTAGTGCCGTTAAAAGGTGCCTCTGACTGGCTGGCGCGTTAAAACCCTAACTGTGACAATTCTTGTTGGCCAAACGCTATCACTCATAAACATTAAACTATAAATCCTTGGGGAAAAATGCAGTGTTTTGCGATTGCACAATCGCACTTCATCACATCACAATATCGATCCGATTTCGATTAATCGTCTCGTATCAATATTTGTATCTATTCCACTGGAGCGGAAAAAGCATCTTTAATGAATTGCTCTTATTTAAAAGAAATCAGGGACAGGAATCAAATAAAAGAGTTTGTTCACGTCTTACCCCTAGGTCCAAGTCGCAGGTTCAGACGAGTGGTGGAAACGATCCAAGCCCAGCTTCTCAGTTCCCATGATCAGCCCCTGGTGCAAGCTCTATGTGGTGAGATTGTGATTCATGTTTCAAGACAAACTTTGCTTTACTCTAGGTTAGGGGGAACACACATTCAAGGTTTAGAAATTCAATATAGTCATAAAATGCCAATGAAATGTTCTTTGCAACCTCGGTGTACAGTGTTTACAAAGGAAGTTCAGATTTACACGGGGTACATGTCTCCGGACTATGGGTTAAATGCAGATACATAGCCAGATTGAGTTGTTTTGGCGGTTTTGTGGGATTTTGTTCTATTTTGTGTTAAAATGTATGGTGTGGCTCTCTTTAAAAAAAGATAATTTTGCTTATATAGCTTTTTAGGTCAAAAAGGTTCCCGACCTTTTTGTCCATTTTTGCTCCACCTGGAAGTTCTACTGGAAAAAGTTGGATTTTCTCTCATCTGTCGGGCAAGATTTTTCCTCGGAAGACATTTCATATCTCAAATTTATCATAACTCGAGTAGCTCGTATATCAAGCGGACGCTGTATATTAATTTCCTGTCACTAATAGTCTTCCGTAAGAGTGACTTTCCCGTTCTTTGCTCCTGATCCCTTCCCAGATGAGAAGAACGGGCGACCCCACAGGACCCCCACCCGCCAAAACTCCAGGCGCTCGGAGGGTGGGGGCGACAGGTGCGAGTGGGGCGACCGAGCAGACGGAGGAGGCATCGGAGGTAGCGGCGGAGTCCTGCAGCGCAGAGGCTCGGCAAAGGAGAGAACCCGACTGCTGTCCACCAACGGAACCCAATCCCAACCTTAGGTCCAGAACAGGAAACCGCCAGGCGGGATGCCGGACCTGCACCCCTTTCTCTTTGATTTCATCTTCAAGCGTCCCCTTCCCGCAAACCACAAGCTCCTTTCTCCGGTTGGAGGTGCTTTGATAAGAGAAAGAACTGAGCCTTCCCTATCATGCTTTGGTTTTTAACAATTGTCTTGATCCTCCGGATGACCCAGATTCCAACAATTGTACCGAGAGCTACGGAATCCTCTTTTAATGAAGAAAAAAAAAATATGAATGGGTAGTTTGGTATCCTACCGTAGACACAGCTTCTCCAAATCCAACTAGGAATTTTGAAGTGCATGCCAGTTAGCAAATCAGCCTGCTAAAGGATGCTGCAGAGACCTGTTAGCTCGTCCTACCATAAGCATTGTACTACAGCGGCATCTGATACCAAAAAACTGATTTAGGTGTATTGTGACAGCTCTCGAGATTTGACTGAAAATTAACTAGCGTGTCTTCATGTTGCTCTCAGGTGACGTGAAGTACTAGTAGTGTTACTACTAGTTAATACTGAATGACATAGTGTCTGTCGGTGGCAGATGGAACCCGAAGCCTCGTCCTCCTGAGCAAATGGTCCTCATCTTCTCAGGAAGAAAGCTTCTGACCCTGACTCAAAGAAAACCAACAAAGTAAGCTATTGTAAGTGAATGTCAACCTTTATTTTTTTATTTGGTTGTTTTTTTTCTTTTCTTTTGTTGACGTGCAGTCGATAGCAAGGACAGCACAAGGGGAAGTGCTGTGAAGAGTAAACTGCTTCTTGATTTATTTTCCTTTTTTGCTATTTAATTCATCTTCAGAGACAAGATAAACTAATAGATGTGGACTGCTGCCACTCCGTGGAAACATTTTTTTTTTCGTTTCAATTTCAACGGGATAACGATCATAACTCCCGAGAGAGGGAAATCAACACAATGTGTGAATACTGTATGTCCATGAACCTCATCACAGATGTTTGTCCCACATTGATAGAGAATGACAGAACAAAGCCTCCTTTTATCGTCGCAAGAGTATTCCTAAAAGATGGACAGGAAAAAGTCACATTTTGATTGAGTTGGATTTTGTTAAAGGGGGGAAGTAAGTATGTTGTCTCTCATCCTGCTGATGCTCATCACCAGTCTTCCATGCAGCGCAATATGCAACGAATGTGCATGTTGTTGACTAACAGAGCGCTAATAAGTCTTTTTATTTATCTATTTATATATATGCCATAATTTTATTGAACTTATTTGCATCTTTACTTATCCATTGCGTTCCTTTTTTGCACTTTATCAATAATAATCACGATCGTGTGGTCTTTGTTCGTTTGATGCATATTCGATTTATGTTTACCACTGGTTTGTGTGGAAGATTGGCGGTCGATGGCAGAGCATCAATGAGCCCATTGATATGAAAGGCAGTTTAGGAAATAATTGCTATCGTACTCTCTCACGTACACTAATATAGTCACGCACGCTTTCTACCCTACTCTTACAACATGATAGTAAATTTATGAGAGAACGATACGTGATCTGGGCAAGTCAAGGAATGAGGATTTAGAGTATTCTTTTTCCTGTATAAACCAACTAACTTCCCATTTTTGTTAGTGTATGTGAGGGAGTATGATAGTGTTTGTAACTATGCTCGGATAGGTCAGTGAGTATGATAGAAAGTGTACGTGACTAGACTCGTCTATTTATGTCATGTCCTGCACGGTTGTCATGGCGCCCAGCTGGCCCCGCCCCTTGACACCAGCTGACCTGCATTTCCTGGTTACTCCTATGGGTACTCAAACGCGCCTTTTGGAACTGCCCTTGGCCAGATCGTCGTTTACCCTTGTTGAAAACCTGTTCGTGCCTGTTTGATAACTGTTTATTCTTGTTGTGCTTGTTGGACTTTGTTGCACTTCGGTGTAACATTCTGAGAGATTCTGTTAAATCCCGTTAAATGCCTAGTCTGTAGTTTTGCCTGCATTTGAGCCTTATTTGTTTTGTTTTTGGTCTGTTTATGTGTCGGACAACTTTTTTTTCCTCAATTAAAGTGACGGATCATTTACGCAAATGAGTTCCAACTTCCTGCTTCCCGACCCGTTTCAAGACAGTCCCGACCCGTTTCGTAATCAGGAAATGCAGTTCAGCCGGTGTCAAGGGGCGGGGCCAGCTGGGCGCCATGACAACCGTGCAGTACATGACAATTTAGGAGAGTATGACACTTAAGTGTGTGTGACTATAGTCGTATATGTAAGAGAGTTTAATAGTAAATGTTTGGGGCTATACAAGCATAGATGAGAGAGTACTGTAGTAAGTATGCATGACTATACTAGTGTATGTAAGAGAGTATGATATAAATTGTGCGTTACTGTCATTGTGTATTTAAGAGTGTATGATAGTAAATACTGTACTGTATGTGGGATTATACTAGTGTAAATAAGTGTGTGTGACTATAGTAATGTGGTTAAGAGAGTGTGATAGTGAATGTGTGGAACTCTACTACTGTAGATGAGATTGTATGATAGTTAGTGTGAGAGCAAATGTGAATTATTTCCCAAATGGCCTCTCATACATCGAACTAATAGGATGTCCGTGCAACAGATTGGTAGGAAGGCGAGCAACCCCTAGCAGGCATGTCATTTTCTTTTCACCCATCTTTTGAGTTCCCTCACTGTCACTTTAACCTGTGGGTTCACCCCCGTAAATTGTGTCGTCTCAGCACTGGAGAAACCGTCTTTCACTCATTTAGTCGAATTGGTCTCACACGCCACATTCACTCTCATTGAGCCATCCGTGGCCAAGATTGTAAACTGTTCTCCATCCATAAGGGTCAGTAGAATACGGTGTCAAAAAAAGAAGAAATGTCTGTATCATAATTTAAATATGAAAAGTGCACTATTATAACTATTGCCTGTGATTTAAATAAGAATAATTATGATTGAATCGATGGTCATAATAAAGAGAGATCCACCTTATTGTTATGGTTACAATAATAAACCCCTAAATCTGTGTATGTGGCTACTACCATTTTTATTTTCTTCTATCCTTTTCGCTTGCACATGACAGATAAGTGTAGCATTTACATTCAGTTATTAAAAAAGTGCCGTCAGAGGCGGCAGGTGTTGAACTTGTCATCATGAAAATATAAAATACAAGTATATCATATAGTTATTTTCAATCTGTCACAGACCAGAACGGACACAGGACTCAATTGCATGCGTTTCTCAGATTTTATTGAAAGAGAGTGAGAGTAAGGCTTGCTTGATTGCTTGATCCGAAGACTGGCGGAGAGCGGGAACGAGCAAGGCGGGACGGAAGGAGACAGGCGGGAATGGCAAGTCGTTTGGCCAGGGCTGGAGATCAGAGGCGATGTCGAGTTCGTAATAGTGGTCGTAGGCAGGCAAAACAGGCGTAGTCAGGTTCAGAAACGGGTCGAAAAACGGGAATCGGGCAGGAAACAGGTTTTAACAGGGACGGAGTCGGACAGGAACGCTCACTGAGTGAAACACAACAGCTCGCAACGATCTGACAAAGTTTAAACTGAAGTCGGGGGTTTAAGAAGGGTGTGGCCACCAATCAGCTTGTCCGGGCTGTTAGTGTCAATCAAGGTGTTCCAAATAGGGCAATTATGACACAATCAGTGTTAATGTTTTTTCTCATTTAACTTCACGGTTTTTTGATTTTTGTACAAAAATGCTAAAGTTCCTCATATAATGAATACAATTTTTATGTATTCATGTGCAGGGTGAGGCACACAGTTTTCTTGCCTCGTGGCAGAGGACGATAATTAGACCAAGGATTCATAGTATTAGCAATAGTACTAGCAAAATAACAGCAAGTCAAGTTAACCAGTATTCTTTTTTCATTGCATGGATTTTTTTTCATAATGGAGGTTTGCCTATATATCGAAGCATTTATTTAAAAGGAGCAGTATATAAGGTATTACTGTGCTGCACGTCTGCAGATGGGCAGTGAGGCACACAGTTCTCTTGCCTCATGGCAGAGGGTGACAAGTGATACCAATCATTGTGATTTGGCGCACACCTCAGCTGCAAAGAATAGTACGAGTTATACTAATAGCATTTTTATAATGGGGGCTCACCTATTCATCAGCGCTTTTCTTAAAAATGAACAGTATGTAACGTTTTACAGTGCTGAGTGTCTGTAGATGCAGGGGGAGGCACACATATCTTGCCTCATGACATAGGGTGATCGTGAGCCCAAGGATTCTGATTGGGTGCATTGCTCATCCCCAAACAATATAGTTAGTGCTAGTATTAGCACGCTAGCAGCATCCCATCTCATTAGCTGCACCGCTTATCCTCAGTAGGGTCGCGGGGGTGCTGGAGCCCATCCCAGCAATCATCGGGCAGTGGGCAGGGGACACCCTGAACTGGTTGCCAGCCAATCGCAGGGCACACGGAGACAGACAACTCGCTCGCTCATTCACACCTAGGGACAATTCGGACCCGCCAATTCACCTGAAATGCATGTTTTTGGAATGTGGGAGGAAACCGGAGTGGCCGGAGGAAACCCACGCAAGCACGGGGAGAACATACAAACTCCGCACAGGAAGTCTGGAGCTGGATTTGAACCCATGCAGGAGGTTCCCAAGACATGAACTGTGCCGAACATGCGCTAACCACTGCGCCGCCGTGCTCAGAAACAATTAACACTCGAGGCTCTAATAACCGACTGAAATCAGTGCCCTTTTACACGCTCGCGACATTTCCGAGGATCCATGAAGGCATCAGCCCCAATCGGGGCAACCATTCTGTTTCCAGTAGAGAAGGGCCAACGGGGCTACACTGTCCTCTCCGAAGGCGTTTATTTCAATGTTTTAGGTGCCACATTGACTTCAGTTTCTCCGTTTTGCACACTTTAAAGGTATGTCAACAAAATCGTGCGGATACATCGTGTTCCCCTGGGTCTTACGGGACGACTGCGGCTAATATAACGGGGCTACTTCAGATTTCAAATGTGACTGTAATTTTCTATTTAGCGCTCTTTCTTATTCACTATTAACTCTTAAAACACAGCATTGTAAAGTTTGAGGGACTAGTAAACGAAGCTGAAAGAGTAATATAGGCTTCGAAAGTGAACAACAGGAAGTAGCCTTTAGCTAGCAAAATCGTCTCATGTATTTTTCCTTGTCAAGCTTTTTTAACGGCAGTGTCGAATTTTTAAAACACACACGCTATAAGAATCCGAACGACATTTTAGCGTTTATGATTAACTAAATGTTCACCGACTGAAACATCGCTCGCATTCCAGCAAACGACCACCACACTCTTTCCCAGTGACGTCACTCATTTGTGCACGATGTACTCAAAACTTGAAGTTGTCTTCAATATTGAACCGCTAGCAAGTGCACTGCTTTAAATAAGGAGGCAAACTTTAAAACGAGAATCTTGATTTAACTTCTCCAACTCCTGCAATGGTTGGTTTGAAAAGTAAAGCCCAGTGCCTGACTGCGAGCAACGGGCGTGTACATTTCACGCTTGCGCTTTGATCCCTATTTAAAACATCCATTTGCTTAGAACAATTGATGCTCAGACCTGTCTTGAACTTAGACAGAGCTACAATTATAGAAAAGTCGTGGCTGGGCTCTCCCCATTCCTCCAATCTTAAATGAAAGTCCTTTTATTTGCCCAGGGAAAAAGTGGGAGTGTTCTGTCTCTATACCTTTCTGGAACAAAAGAAACATCTATGAGAATGTTTGCAATTGTATTTCCATCTTACCACGGTTTTGGAGTTTGAAAATGCGAGAGAGTATGACCCATCCATCCATGATCTGCACCACTTATACTCAGTAGGGTCCCGGGGGTGCTGGAGCCCATCCCAGCTATCACCCTGGACTGCTTGCCAGCCAATCACAGGGCACACAGAGACTGACAACTCTCTCACTCATTAACACCTAGGGACAATTTGGACCGGCTCATTTACCTGAAATACATGATTTTGTAATGTGGGAGGAAACCCATGCAAGCACAGGGAGAACATGCAAACTCCGCTCAGGAGGTTCGATCTCATGACCTCAGAACTGTACCGCACACAGGCTAACCACTGCGCCGCGCTGTCCTAAGAATATGACCATTAAAGCGAAAACACTCTTATCGCTTGATCGATAAGCGAGCAGTAAAGATGAAAACAGTTTTGGCGAAACCGCTGGTGACTTCTACCGAATATAATTGAATTTGCACTTGTCAGTTCCCGATGTTTAGGTTAGTTCTTTTGAGCAATTCTTGAGTATTTGAGTTATTCGATCGCTTGTGTAAACACGTTTTTTCCTTCGTCCGGGATATTTTTATACCACAAATCTCTGAGGGACTTGCAGTAAGGAGAAAAATGATGCACACAAACTGCAGCTTACGCGCTTAAAGGGTTGATATTGCTAGGTTGATTTATCTGGGACATATGTGCTTTATTTTTCACACCCAGGGCGAGAATTCCTCTTGTATACATCGATATATAGTGTATACCATGGTTGAATCCATGCATATATATGGTGTAATCCCATACTACCCTGAGAACACCCGATCTCATTTAATGTCGGACCTGGTTTGTACTTGGATGGGATACCGCCTGGGAATACCAGGATCGGTATCTGAGTCGAATCAGGCTACTGGTAATCAGCTACTGGTAATCGTGGAAATTGGTTTAGGGAGGGATGGATCCTGACTGGCTGTATTTGCCCAAGAACCACCACATTAGGCGATGCCCCGACAACCCAAAGTTATTTATATGTATATATATATATATATATATATATATATATTAGAGAGAGATTTTTTTTTAATTTAATTTTATTTTTTTACTTTTACTTAAAGGTGCTGTCTGGAATTACTCTCTCCCAGCCTTAATTCATAATAGCGGCCTCAGTCTGATTATTCAGGAGTATATGCATGTCTTAGACTCTTCTTTTTTCATCTTTTTGGGAATTTAGGTTGATGTTTAAAGTGAATTTGAAACGGGTCTTTACTTTTACCGTTTTCTTGCTACGCTAACAAAAACTGCGATGATTAGCATTCAGTCATTCTCCGGGACTCCCCCAGCCCTCTCCTCGAACCTAACGTGTTCCTTCCTGAACAGGCCCGATAAAAGTAAGATAAAAGCGGATAGGTGCAATGGAAACCTCAGTTGGGCATTGTAACACATGCTTAATAAAAATATGGTTTACTTTAAACCTTATAAGGAGACCTCAAACCACACAACCAGTGTTCTGGTTTGCCTACGTCCTAGACGCATTATTTTTGCTGGGGACGCATCGTGTCAAATCAACGTGCGTCCCTGGGATGCAATTTTTTTGACACAAACTTGTCATTATCTAATTTTTTAACAAAGATTTACCACACTCCAATTTTTCGTCAGGCAGATCCGCAATTGTTGTTTTGGTCTCGCGGCTCAAGTTTTCATCTGCACGCCGATCTCCAGTTCGAGTTGTGTAGTGAAAGTCCGTTTCTTTTTAGAGAACCGGCTTTTTTGGCTCAACTCGTTAAAGATTGCCGGCTCACTTGCTTTGATGCATTATGATGATGTTGTATAAAGAAGTTAGGAAAAAAAGGAAGTATAAAAGGAGAAAATGAAAAAAGACAGGTTTGTGGTGATCCCTTTTAATCGGTATATTACCAACAATAATTGAATGCAGAAAATGAATTCACAATTTGAATAAGAAAATGTATTATTCTCCTTAATTCTATTTGCATGTATTTTTTCCTTCTACAGTGAACGTCCAAGCGACTTCATTTTTGAACTTTTTTTATAATAAACCTCATTCATGTCGAGCAACTCAGTGTCTCGCAACAATATGTTCATTAACAATATATATGATATAAGGAAACACATGTACAATATAACATGTTAAACTACATCAATAAACATGTTTGAAAAAAAGTATTTTTTTTTATTTTGTAAGGGAAATAGGACAGTTTGTAAGGGCATGGAGCTCTTTTACAATAGGACTAAATTTCTATTCTTTTGTTCATAGACAAATATCCTCAACAAACAACGGGTAAAGGGCTACTTGGTTGAAAAAAGTATGTTACTAAATTATTTGGTTAGAAACGGTGAACAACAAATATTAAACCGTGTCTTTTCCAAGGAAGTACTAATTCTTCTAGTGTAAGATCTCATTCTGGCAAACAATCGGCTACAGAGAATTTCCAAAGAAAATTGGCCTTGGTCATCATGCATGCTGTCCCCAGCATGACATGATCAAGTGGGCCATCCCCGCTATGAAAAGCAGCTGCTCGGGAAAGGTCCCACGTGACCTTCATCGGCCTTGCGACCGAGATGCAGTATCCCTCATCTCTTCTTCTCTCGCACAGTGCACGGCCGTCATGGCGGAAGCCCACCAGGCGGTGGCCTTCCAGTTCACCGTCACCCCGGAAGGAATCGATCTGCAGCTTTCCCATCAGGCCCTCACCGAAATCTACCGCTCCGGCCTGCGCTCCTGGAAGAAGCGAATCATTAGACTCAAGGTATGTTTGCTTGCTTGCCTGGGGTTAATAAGTAGGAGAGAGAACCTTTGTACTAAGTATGAAATCTTAAATGCCAGGGGGCTGCATTTTATTCTCGGACACTCGTCAATCAATAAAGCAGGAGAGCTTTTGCAATGCGACTACCGTATTTTCCGCACTATAAGGCGCAACGGGTTATAGGGCGCACCCCCCCCAAAAAAATAGTTTTTGGTCCTATATTTTCCATACATAAGGCGCACCGGATTATAATGGGAACGTGGACAAAACAGTCAGATGGTTCAGTCAAACTTATTACCCCCTTAACATTCTCAAAGCTTGCAAAGAAGCAAATACGTGTCTCAGACATGGACGGAAACAGTGTCCGTACGATGTCACCAATCACTCAAATGCATCGTTCCAAATATCATTCGGAAGGTTAAAGTCTTGGGATTCAAGAAATGCCAAACATTTCTTAGTTTCCATTTTATTTTTTGCTGGCAACTGTGTGGACAGCAAAGTAAGAATTTTATTGTGGAGGGAAACGGGGTTCTTTACCGTGCATATGACAATAAACACTTTGAATTGAATTTAGTTTGAAAATAGACTCATCACAGGAACATCAAGATCGTTCTAAAACAAGATACCGGGAAAATATAAAGCCGCATAGCTCACCTAAGTTCTCTTGCAGCCATCACGTTCAATAACGATACGTAACCATGGTCTTCTTACAACCGTGAGTGTAGTAAATCCAGGAGAGTAAAACATTTACAAATACAGAATAGTAAAACATGTTTTCTCTATGCTGTAGTGCAACCCAACGTGTGATTGACATTCATCTTTTCCGGCCAATTGCAGGCTTTGTTTCGCCCCTTTAGCCTGCGACTTAATATTGATCCATATATAAGGCGCATTGTATTATAAGGGGCATGGTCTGCTTTTGAAAGAAATAAAGGCTTTTAGGTGCGCCTTAGAGTGCGGAAAATACGGTATTTTAAATTTGAGACCATTTAAAAGCGAAAATTGTTTCATAACATGAAATCCCTCCATGCATCAAGTCTTTTGTTGATTATTGTCTTTTTATTTCAATGAAATATGTTCTTGAACCTCCTTGTGTCCACATGCGTTAACACAAATGCAAATGAAACAAGAAGCTTGGGTTTAAGAATGTTAAACCAGGGGTTCTCACCATCCCACCTTAATTATAAGCTGCAACCCAAATCGAGAATAAAAATCGAATCTCATATTTATTGAATGAAAATATGATGCAGTTTAAACCAGTAGTACTAGAATATAGTCACATAAAAACAACTTCGAGTAATAATATTCCCTTAAATTCACAATTAGCTACATTGAAATGAAATCCAAACGCTTGGTTTCAGTGATTTTGTTTACAAGATCATACAATCCATATCTCATCTATTCTGAGCCATGCCCAGTATTTTTTATTTTTCTCTGGTGTGAAATGAACGGTGTTGGCTCAATTTCGAGGGAATTATTGCCATCTACTGTTCAAGGAGTTTAAATGAACCCTAGTTCTATTTAATTTTTCTTAAGGTTATTTTACCCGCGACCAGGGTTGGGTAGGGTTACTTTAACTGGATTACTTTCAATGACTTTTGGATGACTCCAATACCAAATATGCAAATAAAAGACAAAAGAAACTAAATAGGAATCAAATGATGACTCACAACACGTGGTAAGCTTTCTCTCCTGGCTTTGATATCCGGCAAAACGAACATCAAATGCGACAGAAACAAAATGAAAATAAATCCAAACAGCTTGCCAACATACTTTTTGCCGTTCCATATGTTCCGTTACTCCCCAAGCCTGCACAAAATTTAGTCATTTTATTCATAATTAGTTTCTTTTGTCTTTTATTAGCATATTTGGTATTGGAGTAATCCGAAAGTCATTGAAAGTAATCAAGTTAAAGTAACCCAACCCTGCCCGCGACCCACTTTTGGGTCCCAACCCACCAGTTGAGAAACGCTGCTTTAAATCTAATAATTTGAGAGCTACCTATCGAAAATGAAAGGGTCGCTTTGAAAATAATACCTTCTGAAACGGAATACTGTGCTGGAAAAAAAACAATAATTTAACTCAAACCGAATCATCTCTTTAAGAACCAAAATTATTGCAGACTGTCATGTGAGGACCATTTTTTTAAAGCGACATTGTGTCATCGAGTGGTCAACAAACATTAAAGACAATATTGATTTGAATAGTCAAAAAAAAATCACATGAACCATCAGACAAACATTTTTAGGTACGTTTTTTTTAAGTACTCATAGGTCGAGAAAATGGAATTTTTCATAACATGAGGCTTACATAGAGGGAGCTGATATGTTCCCTACAAAAACCTTGTCAAATGCTAGGAAGAAAAACTGCGGTTTGGTCATTTTGAGTTGTGTGCGTTGTAGCACTCGTTTTTGTTTGCAGTTCGTAACTTGGCAAAATCTAGTGGTCACCTATTGCACAGTGTCCATTTTAATCAATGGATATGTCACAAAATGAACTCTGACGACGAGATGAGATGAGAGACAGTGTTTTGTGCTCTTACAAAAAAAAGTGTTTTTGAATTGTAGAGTTATCAATTCTAACACTGACCCGAGGCTGGGAAATGAATTCAATGAATTTGAATAATGGAGCATTTAAAAAAATATGAGATCATTTGATGATTTTTAAAATTGCAGGTAGGAGTTTACTCTGATTATCAATAGCCGGCGCTGATTATAAAACCTAATGGTGGCATTTATGTGAGTCATGATTAATCCGAAGCGCTTTTTCGTTCGAACCATGACTTATTTTTTATTAAAATATTTATTGTAACATCTGGCATGGCGTTAATTGTCTTAATAGATAGAAATGTCTTCCTAGAGATTTTATTTTTGGGCCACTCGGACGATCTATTCGTTTAAAACAGGGGTCGGGAACCTTTTTGACTCAAAGAGCCATAAAAGCAAAAAATATTAATTTTATTTTGGGAAAGAGCCGCACCATATATTATGAGACAAATTGACTAAATTGCTAAACCCGCGCCCCAGACAAAAGCTTAGTCTTCAGCACATTTATTTTTGATGATTTTATAAAAATTATGAAAAGAGAATAATGCCATACAACAAACATACCACTTTAAACTTGTCTCTTTCTTGCAATGACTCAAGATCGGTTCAACTCATTTTGCCCCTTTTTTTCATACATATTGGTTTCAAAACCAGATGCAAGTATTTATTTTGTAAAAACTTTCTGCAAACAGGGAGCCTGATGTGCTTACCTTTGGCGCAGACGGAGTAGGGCGAGAGATGGGAGGGAGTGCTTGTACTTTTTGCATAGCTCCACCCATCCCTCCCACTCACCCAATCAAATGACTAAGTTCTCTTCCGGTGTTTTGGCGTATTTACAGTTCTGTGGATTCATCATCAGGTATCTGAACACTAAACACAGATTATACAGTGAACTTTTATATAAAGGATTCTTTAGCGTTGTACAGCCAAAACGAGTTTTTTTCCTCCCTTTTTTTGGGTGTGACACCTTGACTGTAAATTGTAGTGAAAAATGTGCCCTATATTTACTGCGAAGTAATACCACGTTATTTAGTTTTGGTTTGGCTTTGCGTTTACCTGAATAGGATAGACAACTCAAGTTTTGAACAAGATGGAGAAGTTTTGCATGCAATCAAATTTGTCTCTGAGCCACAGATACTCATAGAAAGAGCCATATATGGCTCGCGAGCCATAGGTTCCCGACCCCTGGTTTAAAAGAAAGAAAATGGTGACGAATGTTATTTCGGTAAATGCCACGGGCTGTGAAAAGGGGATGCCAGGCATATTTCGGATCAGAATTCTTTTGATGTATTTCAATAACCGTCACTTTCGCATTTGTACAGTAAATGAATCAGTCATTTTACACTGTTACCCAAGAGTGCATGCCTAATGTTGTCTTCAAAGCTTGAAGCTCCTGCCCATCCCTCTCGCTCGAAATGTATTCACGATGCAAATGTGTGACGGCAAAAGCAGATTGTTTGAATTTTCAATCTTTCCTCCGGCAAATAGAATAGCGTGATCACAGGAGTGTATCCCGCCAGCCCGTCCTCCTGGCTCTTCGTGGTCATCGCCATCTTAGCGACTATGTACACTCGCTCCGACCCCTCCATGGGGCTCATAGCAAAGATACAGGAGCACCTGCCCGTCAGGTAAATCATCATAGACACGTCATTGTACAGTGCCCTTCCTGATTTCTGTATGTTTTGTATATTTATGAATGAATGAAAACTTTATTTCGAACATTAAAATAAAAAAAACTATGAGTCAACAACAAAATAATGTTACATAACATGTTCGAAAAGGGGTAGTCAGAAGCAGATCTTCCCTATTACCGTAAATTCCGGACTATAGAGCGCACCTGATTATAAGCCGCATCCACCACATTTCGGGAGGAAAACCGATTTTGTACATACACAAGCCGCACCTGTATATTAGCCGCATGCGCCCACATTAAGAAAATGCAACGCAAACTCAAAATTGGGGGTTTTGGGGTTTTTAAGGGTTATTGTTCTATCTTCGTTATTCATTATCCATTATCCGTTATCGGTCAGTTCATAATACGCTACAAAGCCTAGGAGCCGGGACACTTACTCTCAGCCAAAAGGCCAAGCTAAGGTCCTAGCCCTAAAGCCTTGCTGCGATCATTGCGAATGCACCGTTCCCGGAGGTACTGCAATTAACCCATACCCGACGCAGTCCAAAAATTACAGCCGTCAAATTGAACGGTAAATGATACCGGTACTTAAGGTTTGACGCAGACCTGCAGAGTCCGAATGCCCGTTGAAAGTAATCCAAGGAAAAAAAGTGTAATTTTCCAAAGGTAAGGGTGGGAAAATGATATATCCACTATTGTCGGCCGCGTCCACAAACACGTCTCACCTTTACTCCACTTCCTGTCAGCCCGTGTTTGCCCCGCCCCTTCTTTCTCATTTGCCCGTGCAAAACATATCAGAATAAGTTTCTAAAATAAATACATTACAAAAATATACAGTTGCAAATACATTTTATACATGGTTACACATATTTACAAAGAAAGACGGTACACCGAGAGTTTTCAAAGCTATAATAATAATATTATAACTTTCATCCCAAACCGTGCCTGTGAAGGGTAGCAAAACGCTACTAGAAACACGCTCGCGACGCAGTGAACGGGTCTGTTAAAAAAAACGTACCATACATATAGAAAGCACGGTAAACCGTCCTCATCATCCTCCTTGTAACTGACGTCATCAAAGTCGTCTTCCTTCAGTATGGGAAAGAGACTTTGTCACTTAGACGTCGTCCCACGCTCCCTTATTCAAAAACACACTAGTATCACGCTCGCAAAATAAAGTTTACGTGCAGTAGCTCTGTTTCCTTCTTTATCGGACTGCTCGATTGCGTTTAGCTTGAAAGTTGCGTCATGTGCCTTTTTTTTGCAATTTGCATGATGAGGATATGTCTACGCTAATTTAAATTGTGCATAAGCTAAGAAGTTGCAGTCTTCCTTGGCGCATGTATTCCACCAGTCTAAATCTTACCTTTTGTACTCGAGCGCCGCTGGCGGCCGTTAGAAAAATGACATAAATTAGCCGCATCACTGAATAAGCCGCAGGGTTGAAAGTTTGGGGGAAAAGTAGCGGCTTATAGTCCGGAATTTACGGTAAATACATTTTTCAGATAACTCGTCTTGTGTCTAATATAACAGAATCTCATGGATATACCGTATTTTCCGCACTATATGGCGCACCATGTTATAAGGCGCACCTTCAATGAATGATATATTTTAAAACTTATGCCATACATAAGACGCACCCCATTATAAGGCGCTATAAGTGCATGCTGGTTTAAGATCAGGTCATTGTGCAATTTTGTAATTGTAATCCTGTGCAGTCCTTCGAGACATTTTTGGGATTAAGGGCTATTTACGGTAAATAAATGTGACGACTTGACTACAGTAGAGAATGTAGTTACTTTATGCAACCTCTAGATGTTGCCACGCTCAAGGGAATGTCAACAAAATATTCAAAAAGGTCAAACTTTATTAACAAACAAGCTTTCCACAACTCCATTCACTCCCAAAATAAATAAACAGCCGTTTTATTATTTTCTCTGAGGTAAAGCATTTTCGTGACACATCTTTGACATCTTTGAACAACATCGACATATCATTTTATTTTTTGTCCATTTAGTCAACACGCAAAGAAAAAAACGTCCGATACTGTTATTTTAAATGAAACGTTAGTGCAATCGCAATAAAGTGACACTCGTAATGTGCAAAAACAACGAGTGCAAAGCAATAACATAATAACTGTAAAATGTAAAACGTAAACACACAAAAGAAAAACAAAGATCACTCTATAAGCTCCTCATCGACGAATCCCTCGAATTCTTCTTCTGCTGTGTTCGAATTGACCATATCTCAGTGAATGGGCCATCCGACACGTCCGGTGTTTTTGTGCCAGCGCTGTTGCCTTCATACGTATAGTTATCGTACTGACACTTCTGCTTGCCGCTCTTTGTTGAACAACCCACTGTTCAAGTGTCTCCTCTAACTCCGACCATCTTGCTTTATTGCCACGGAAACTTTGTTGAGTTTTCCTTACTTGGCGGAGCTTATCTTCATCCTTTCTCCACTTCCGTACCATCGATTCATTTAAGTTTAACTCTCTCGCTGCCGCTCTATTGCCGTGTTGTGCTGCGTGACTGATCGCTTTGAGTTTAAACTCGGCGTTGTACGCGTGTCTCTTAACAGGAGCCATTTTCTTATACAAATGCACGTATGAAAGAGAATCTCTCTCTCTCTCTCTCTCTCTCTCGCTCTCTCTCTCTCTCAAACGTGACATTCTGAATAATTCTGCGTTTGTTTAAGGTAAATTGTGCTTTACATCTTCACCAGTCATAACCCTGGATTCAGACAAATACTGTATTTGTTGAATATGAATTAAGCAGTTTAATGGGGTAGCCATTTTGCCACTTAGTAAACAAATACAACACGAGCCCCGGCAACTACCAATCGTTTAATATTTCCCAGTATGCACAGCGCGAAAAATGGAGTCGGCGGCTGTTTCTCGTAGTTGCGAGACCTTGCGAATTTAATATTGAGCCATATATAAGGCGCACTGTGTTATAAGGCGCATGGTCAGCTTTTGAAAAAAAACAAGACTTTTAGGTGCGCCTTGTAGTGCGGAAAATACGGTACTTATTATATAGGTCAGATATCAATAATTATAATAATTACAATAATCACATATTTTATACACTAATCTTCGTAATACCCATCCCTCAACGTCATAATGCCACGAGTTACCAAACATCGCTGTGGCACCAATGATAATAACAGCAATAAAAATAAGAATAATATTTAGAATAACAGTTATGATATAATAATGGCAACAATAACAGGAAAGTTAACCATAGTTTTAAACGCAGTATTTCCAATCTCACTCATATCCCATTTTCTTTATCCCTGTATTTCGCCAGTAATGTTTTTTTGTATTTAAACTTGAACACGTGAATAGTTGGACGTTGTTTGATCTCATCTTGTAAGTTATTCCAAAGTTTGACTCCACACACAGACACACACATACTTTTCCTGGTGGTTCTCACCTTTAGGATTAGGAATTGACGACAGCCCCTTAAGTTATCATTTCCTTCTTTCCGAATGAATGATTTTTTATGTTTTCCTGCACTATGTTTTTGTTGACCTTAAATAACAGTTGTGAAGTGAATTTTTTTAATTAAATTATCAAATTTTAATCATTTGGACTGCATGAATAAAATATTGGGTACGATCCCGATATCCTACCCTGTACGAAGGGGTCGGATCATCAATTTTAAGACAACCACACAGAGACAACCCAAGGAAAGACAAAATGCGCTTTTCAAATGTTGATTTCATTTAGCAAGGCTAAAAAACAAATCAAATGTTAACGATAGTTGGTAATGAGTCTTTCACAACGCTGTGGAGGAATTTTGGCCCACCCTTCTTTGCTAATTTCTTTCAAATCTGCCATATTGGAGGATTTTCAAACATGAATTACCCTTTTATTGTCACACCACAGCATCTTAGTTGGATTTATATCCAGACTTTGGCTTGGCCACTCTAGAACCTTCATTTTGCTTTTTCGAGACATTTTTCATGATATTGAAATTGATGTAAACATGCAAAATACACAGAAATCAGGAAGGAGGAAAATACTTTTGATGCTTTTGATGTTCTTCTAAGTAAAAATGTCATTTTGCAGCCAGTCCATGAGCACTCAGTGTCAGACGGTGGTGTCGGCGGTGCTCTTCAGCACATTTTTGTGGCTCCTTCTCATATTCACCATGCGCTTGTGCCTCAAGCAGCTCCTCTCTTACCATCGCTGGATTTTTGAGCAGCACGGGAAGATGTCCACCACCACGAAAGTCTGGGTGGTCAGTCTGCACCGCACACTCTCAAAACTTTTGGGTTAAAAAGAAAACGGGCCAAGAATGTCAACAAGCAAAATTGCCCCGGGTTGCCGGGCCAATAGAAGATTAGATTGGGCTGCTTGGAGTGGCCGCTGGTCGGGAGCTGCAGTACCCAATTTGCTTGCCAGAGGGTGTTAACGACCCCGCAAAATTGGACCACAGGAAAATGGAGGTTTATCTATATTGTTGGTATTTATCGGGTGTGCCTAGACATGAAACATGGCTAAAGACACTCGTTGAGACCTTTAGTACGACTGTAAATGTTCACGAATCTGTTCCATGAATTTTGGCGAAATTATATTCCTTTTACTTTATTATTGTTTTATTTTCAACACATGGATACTGCTGGAAGTGTGAATTTCCCTACGGGGATTAATAAAGTATCCATCTATCTATCTACCTATCTATCTAGACATCTGTCTATCTATCTAGACATCTATCTCGACATCTATCTATCTAGATATCTATCTATTTCGACATCTATCTATCTATCTCGACATCTATCTATCTATCTATCTATCTATCTCGACATCTATCTCGAAATCTATCTAGACATCTATCTATCCATCTAGACATCTATCTATCGATATCTATCTAGACATCTATCTATCGAGACATCTAGACATCTATCTATCCAGACATCTAGATATATATCTATCTAGTCATCTATCTATCTAGAAGACATCTTGACATCTATCTATCTAGACATCTATCTATCTAGACATCTTTCTATCTATTTAGACATCCATCTATCTAGACATTTATCTAGACATCTATCTATCTATCTAGACATCCATCTAGACATCTATCTATCTATCTATCTATCTCGACATCTAACTCGACATCTATCTATCCATCTCGACATCTGTCTAGACATCTATCTATCCATCTAGACATCTATCTATCCATCTAGACATCTATCTAGACATCTATCTATCTAGACATCTATCTATCGAGACATCTATCTATCGAGACATCTATCGAGACATCTATCTAGACATCTATCTATCTAGACATCTACATCTATCTCGACATCTATCTGTTTATCTAGACATCTATCTATCTAGACATCTATCTCTATCTATCTATCTAAAGACACTCGCGTAGGCCTAAAATGCAACTGTGAACATTTAGCGAAATTTGATCTGTCCGTTTTGGAGCCTTTAAGTCGCATACAAACGCACGCACGCACCCGACACACACAAAACGAGATTCATAAAGTAATTTAGACATAGGTTGGACAGCAGTTGTTTAAAACAAATGAGAACAACACTCTCCTGCTAAAAAAACCCAAAACAAAAATGGTGATATAAGTGCTGTTGTGGATTGGTCCATTTTCCCCCCTTTTCAATCCATTTATTTTCGGACCCCTTGTGTTTGCGAATACAGTTAGCCGGCTCTTTTTGATATATTCTTAAAAACGATGAAGCGCGTGCTTGTTCCCAAACGCCAGGCTCTGGTGCGCATCTTCTCTGGCAGGAAGCCTCTGCTCTACAGTTACCAGGGCTCCTTGCCAAACCTGCCCGTGCCCGCCATCAAGGACACACTTAAGAGGGTGGGCCGCCGCCGTGCCGCTTTTGTACGCTTTTGTCCTCGGGTCCTTCGACGAGACCTCGTCTTTCCTTTCAGTATTTGGAGTCCGTCCGTCCGCTGATGGACGACACTCAATACGAGCGGATGAGCCGACTGGCCTGGGAGTTTGAGAGCCGCCTCGGAAACCGCCTGCAGTGGTACCTTAAACTCAAATCTCTCTGGGCTGCCAATTATGTGAGTAAACACAAATACCTGGATGGGAGGGTCAACGGCTTGCATCATTTTTCAGCTGACCCAGCAAGCGCTGCTAGTATCATAAGCATTTTCACTCCCGTTCAAAAAAATGTGTTCTAGGTCAGCGACTGGTGGGAAGAGTACGTCTACTTGCGAGGAAGGAGCCCCATTATGGTCAACAGTAATTACTACGGCATGGTATCTATTTTCCTTTTGGGTGAAAATACTGTTTACCTAATATCTACCATGTTTTAAGGCTTCTCAAATACCCCAAATTGGTCAGAAATTTGAACTTCCACTTAATGAACCGGTGTGTCTTATATGTGGCCAAAATTAGGAATGTGTTACCATGTTTGTGTGATTATTGATCACTCGTAAAATGATGATGCTGACTACAGTTGCGTAGCAATGGTGGCATTAGCTCAGGAGGGAGAGCGCTCGTCTTGGGATCAAGAGATCGCAGTTCGATTCCCGGTTCCTCCGTGTTACATGTCGAAGTGTCCTTGGGTAAGACACTGAACCCCTAATACCGCCAATTAGCAGGTTAGGGACTTATATGACTGCACGGCAGCTATTGGGAAATGTGAAGCACACTGTAAAGCGCTTTGGGAAGTCTTAACTTGAAAAGCGCTACATAAATGCAGATCATTTCATTTCACTGGGCAACAAACTGGTTAGTCAAGTCAAGTCATATTTATTTGTTTGGCCCCTAATCACAAGAAGTCTCAAAGGGCTGCACAGACCACAGACTATTGCAAACTGCAGACTATTATGACAGCGTCCCCTGATCTAAAACCTACAGGAGGGCAAGGAAAAACTCAAAAACCTCAACATGAGGAAAATGAAGAAACCTTGAAGGGACCGCACATGCGGTCATCCCCATTCCAGGGTGACCAGGGTGCAAATGATGTTGCAATACAAAGATATTGTCAACATGAAATATAGGTTATTCATATGCTATAGAGTAGAAGTGTGTTTTAAGCTTGGATTGAAACATTTCCACTGAGGTTGCACATACAATCTCACGGGGAAGAGCATTCCACAGCACCGGGTCCCGAATGGAGAACACTACGGATTTCTTCTTGGCTCTTGGGATCATTCGTAGACCAGCGTTTTCAGAGCGAAGGCTCCTGACCGGAACATAGGGGGAAATTAAATCTGAACGATATGAGGGAGCAAGTCCATGCATGATTTTGTATACTTCCAACAGAACCCTAAAATCACATCTTAAGCTAACGGAGCCAATGCAGGTTAGCTAAAATCGGGGTCATGTGATCAAACGTTCTTGTCTTAGTTAAAAGCCTCGCTGCAGCATTTTGTCCCAGCTGAAGGCAATGGTAATGCCACCAAGCCGCTAGGGACATGGACGGTTGATCACAATCGCATAACGTTGAATGCAACGGGAATCGAATCCAGATCACGGGGCGGAGTGTGTCGTTTCCCATCTATTCCACCTGCAGGGATACAGATGACACGTGAAAATACATCAGGTCTTATCTTATTATCACACTATTTCTAGTCAAAGTACCAGATATGTTAGAGGCAAGGGAATGTTTCCGTCATTCTCTGCTCGAACGAAGCATTGTAGGTGATTACGTGTGGCCATGCAGTTATTTTTATTTTTCGGGACGACTGAATTACTTCCCACAATGACGTTCTCTTCATTCAGTTCAAATGACATAATTACTTTGCACGATGCCCTTATCGTCATTCAGTTGGGAATCTCGCACGCTTGCTCCACCGCGAACCGGTTTAATGTCTGATGATATTCTCGCGGCCCAATTATTCCGATGACGGATGTATTCAATGGTACAGCTGTTTATTTTAGAGGATGCCGATTCTTTTTCAATGACATGTGTTTTCCCATCGAATCCTTTTGTCTCCCTCAAGGACTTTTTGTACGTGACCCCCACGCCCGTCCAGGCGGCCCGAGCCGGCAACACCATTCACGCCATCTTCCTGTACCGCCGAAAACTCAATCGAGAAGAACTCAAACCTGTGAGTTTCCCCTCAATTGCGGTTTCCTCAAATAGAACTCATACCATTTGTATCTGTTCATCGTCATCATTTTTGACTCTTTGTTTTGTTGACGTTGCGCATGCGAGACCCTGGTGTTATCGTACCTCGTTATCCTTTTTCTTCTTCCGAACATATCACTCATTCCCCTTTTTATTGTGTTTGCATGACCATATCGAACCCCCAGAGTCGTATACCCGGCACTGTCATTCCCCTGTGTGCGGCTCAGTGTGAGAGGATGTTCAACACGACACGCACTCCTGGAGAGGAGACCGGTAAAGAAACGGACATGGACACACACAAACACACGCAATTGCAATGTGCCTGGATCCTTTGAAAGCCCCAGTGTGTAATATTTGAGCACTAGATGGCATTGCATTGTCTAACACGAAGGAAAACCAGTGCCATGGCGTAGCAGCAAACATGCCGTCTGCGACGACTAGTACTAGGTAGGGATTTCACTATGTAAAAGATAGATTTCTCAGAATTTCTTTTCTCAAAATGAACATTAGTATGATAGTTAAAGTATTTTTGCGTAGTACAGTGGAACCTCGCTACTTCGCGGTTCCACTTTTGCGAGTTCAGAGCTTTGCGTGTCTAAAAAATATACCTTACCTTCTCAATAAAAGCATTTATTGACTTGACGCCATTGAGCGCGAGCTTATGTCAACTGAGGACACGGTGTGGATACTCTTATTGTGAAGAGGAGGGGGAGGCCCCGACACAATGCTTAGTCAATGCCGCTTCGCTTCAAATCAATGTTTTTCTCTTTCTGAATGAAATTTCTTGCACCGCTAACAGGCACTCAATATTACACACTGTCCCTTTAAAGTAGCCACTTGCCCAGAAGTGCGGCTTGAGGAAAAAAACGATTCCGGGTTTTGCGTTCAAAGCTTTGTGTGAGTCCTGTCATCCCTCACCTGTCCTCTTGTCATCCCGATGAGCTCCCTCAAGGTGGTTGTTTTGACCGACGTCTGTTTTTTTTCCACCTGCCTGCGCTCCATCTTGGGTTTCTTTGGCCATCCTGTTCTTTTTGGCTTCCTTTTCTTGTTCTTTTCTTTTTTTTCTCACTGGCCTCGCTGTGGTCTGTACTTCTTCCGACTCAGTGGTTGTTGAGATCTGCGGTTCCTTGCTGTTCCTATCAGTTTGAGAGGATGTTCGACTCGTGTCGAATCCCTGGAGCTCTGACAGGTAGTTTTTATACCTTTTTTCATATCAAACCGGGTGCTCCTTTGTTTTAGACCGGTAGGTGTAGAGCAGGGGTCGGGAACCTTTTTGACTCAAAGAGCCATAAAAGCAAAAAAATAATAGTTTTATTTTGGGAAAGAGCCACACCATATATTATGAGACAAATTGACTAAATTGCTAAACCCGCGCCCCAGACAAAAGCTTAGTCTTCACCACATTTAGTTTTGATGATTTGATAAAAATTATGAAAAGAGAATAATGCCAGAGCCCCTGTCCCAAAATCAACAAACATACCACTTTAAACTCTTTCTTGCAATGACTCAAGATCGGTTAAACTCCTTTTGACCCTTTTTTTCATACATATTGGTATCAAAACCAGATGCAAGTATTTATTTTGTAAAAACTTTCTGCAAACAGGGAGCCTGATGTGCTTACCTTTGGCGCAGACGGAGTAGGGCGAGAGATGGGAGGGAGTGCTTGTACTTTTTGCATAGCTCCACCCATCCCTCCCACTCACCCAATCAAATGACTAAGTTGTCTTCCGGTGTTTTGGCGTATTTACAGTTCTGTGGATTCATCATCAGGTATCTGAACACTGAACACAGATTATATAGTGAACTTTTATATAAAGGATTCTTTAGCGTTGTACAGCCAAAACGAGTTTTTTTCCTCCCTTTTTTTGGGTGTGACACCTTGACTGTAAATTGTAGTGAAAAATGTGCCCTATATTTACTGCGAAGTAATACCACGTTATTTAGTTTTGGTTTGGCTTTGCGTTTACCTGAATAGGATAGACAACTCAAGTTTTGAACAAGATGGAGAAATTTTGCATGCAATCAAATTTGTCTCTGAGCCACAGATACTCATAGAGAGAGCCATATATGGCTCGCGAGCCATAGGTTCCCGACCCCTGGTGTAGAGAGTAGGACAGGTAAAGTGTTTTTTGTTTTTGTTTTTGAATAACTGCGTTAATAGATGATCGTCGCTTATTAGAAAAAATGTTTTTGAATTTACACTACAAAAAAGGGAACTCCTGACCTAAAGGCAAGACGGTTTAAAATTCATGTTTAATTTTTTTTACTATATCTTTTATCTTGTATTTTATTTTCATGACATAACTTTGCAACATTTTTGCATGGTGTAAAGCTTTACTGAGTTCAAGTATAATTTTTGTATTTCAGTCAAAAAAATCCTAAAACGATCAAAAGTATCTCGTATATCAATTACTGTAGGTCATTTCAAGAATTATTTATCTTACTGTACAAGTGACATAAGTTAAAAAAATAGAAAAATAAATATGATCAAAACTGGCTGCCAGTTGAATATTTTCCAAACAATCTATTCCAGTTTGATTTGTTTGAATGGATTTTCAAATTATTGGTTAGTTTATCATAATAGAATATCTCAGTTTTTAGGTGATATCTCGTAACCCTTAATAGAATGTGAACTTTAAATGGTCTTGTTTTTACCCTGTGTCATTTTATTGGATAAGTAAAAGTAGACGGTGCATTTTACATTTGTCATTTGAAAACCAGAAAGCCGGATTGCACTTATGCATGTTTGCCAACTCCTCTTCTGTACTTTTATGTAGACTGTAATTCTGTATCCTCCTATGACCAACCAATCCATTCTATATGTATTCGAGAGCAAACTTAACTTTCCTAAGCAAATGAAATCACTTTGAGACTTGGGCAAACTGCATTCGTTTACAAATAGCCATGATCTACCGGAACTGAGCATTGTTGATCACACTGACTCCAATAATTCAAGATGAGATGACTTCGATCCTGACCACAAATTCCTATCAGCTAGCTCAGACAATTGCAAATATTATCCTGGAAATGAATATCATACTTTTGTTAAATCTGAAGGCAAATTCTCAATAATACACTTTAACTGTAGAAGCATGTACGCAAATTTTGATGACATCACTGAATACTTACAGCAATTTGAGAACCCATTTAGTGTTATTGCAGTTTCTGAAACGTGGTTCAGTGAGAAAAAGGGTGTCAATTTTGAAATAAACAACTATAATTTGAACTATGTAAATAGAACAAACAAAATAGGAGGTGGAGTAGCTATATATGTGCACAAAAGATTAAAATAAAAAAAATTACAAAACTTGTCTTTTTTTTCATTGACGATTTACTTGAATGTATTACAATAGAAATTATAAATGAAAAAAGGAAAAATATTATAGTCAGTTGTGTATATAGATCACCGGGCTCAAATCTGGAAACCTTCGCAAACTGGGCTGAAAAAACATATTCAACAATAATGGCCAAGCATTTTATAGCGCCCTATTTGGAATCGGGACGCATTTTGCCAACTCGAGCAAATCCAAACACAGAGCAAAACCTACACGCGAGAAAAACCTCTAAGATACTCGCAAAGTGTCCTGACGCCGGCTCCTTTGCATTTTGAAGACAGGGTCCAGCACTGGCAGGATAGCGACTATGTGGCCGTGTACCACAGAGGACGCTACTTCCGGCTCAGGGTTTACCACGCGGGCAGACTGCTCTCTCCCAGGGAGATCCAATTCCAAATCCAGCGGATCCTCGACAATCCTTCGCAACCTTGCGAGGGCGAGGCCAAGCTCGGCGCTTTGACTGCCGGCGACAGGTCTGCATTAACGATCGATTGTTTTTATTAAACTTGTCCGTCGTGTTTATTTGTGACGTCCTTAATCACGAGAAATCTCCAGGAGCTGTACAGACTAGGGCTGCATGATATTTGGGGGGAAAATCTAATTGCGATTTTTCAGACCATTATTGCAATTTTAGAACAAAAGTGCATTTTCTGTGCTTGTTTATTTGTTTTTATGTACTGTATTTTCCGCACTATAAGGCGCACCTAAAAGTCTTAATTTTTTTCAAAAGCTGACCATGCGCCTTATAATACAGTGCGCCTTATTTATGGAACAAAATTAATTCTTGAGTCTTGCAAATAATTTGCCGCCGCCGAATAGATTTTCCCCCGAACGCCAAGTAGTCCGCGGTGTATGCTGGGATTTATTTACCGGCGTTTCATTGGCTAACCAATGTGTCAATCATTTGAATCGATCGCTATTGGCTGAAGTTATTCGGAGCCTCGGATTGGCTAGAGCGCCGAAACAAACCCTGCAATTGGCCGAAAAAGATGTATCAATCATCCGTTGAATCGATCGCTATTGGCTGAAGTTATTCAAAGCCTCGGATTGGCTAGAGGGCCAAAATAAACCCTGCAATTGGCCGAAAAAGATGTGTCAATCATCCGTTAAAACGATCGCTATTGGCTGAAGTTATTCGGAGCCTCGGATTGGCTAGATGGCCAAAACAAACCCTGCAATTGGCTGAGTTTAGCAATGGCGTTAGCAAGCTTAGCAAGCTTGCTAAAGTACACCATAAAGAAACATGTTTTATTAGTCTGTATTTGCAAATAATTTACTCTCCTGGATTTACTTCACTCACGGTTGTAAGAAGACAACGATTACGTATCATTATTGAACGTGAGAACTTAGGCGAGCTATGCGGCTTTATATTTTCCCGGTATCTTGTTTTAGAACGATATTGATGTTGCTGTGATGAGTTGAGTGAATTAAACTCAATTCCAAGTGTTTATTGTCATATGCACAGTAAAGTTGCGAGCGAAAAAGAAAATAGAAACTAAGGAATGGTTGGGATTTCTTGAATCCCAAGACTTTAACCTTCCGAATGATGCATTTGAGTGACATCGTACGGACACCGCATCCGCACGTGTCTATGACACGTATTTGCTTCTTTGCAAGCTTTGGGAATGTTAAGGGGGTAAGAAGTTGGACTGAATCATCCGACTGTTTTGTCGACGTTCCCATTGTAGCGCCTTATAATCCGGTGCGCCTTATCTATGGAAGATATAGGACCAAAAACTATTTTTTGGGGGTGCGCCCTATAACCCGGTGCGCCCTATAGTGCGGAAAATACGGTATTTATTGAGAGAACTTAACTAATGGATGCATGACCTGCCAGTACATACTACATATCCTATAAGTGGGGTCAAAATTGAGAATAACAACCCATGGGGTCATGTCTGACCCCACTTATGCATCCAAGGGTTCACGCTAGGGGTATGCTTTAAAATTAAGTAAACAGCGCCTTCTTCTGGAAGCTTTGTTAGGGTTATTGTTTGCTCACACATGGTTGGATGCTGCTTGTACCATTAAAACGGACAATTTTGGTTGGCCAAATACTCCACCGCTCAAAAAACAGTAAGTATAATTCCTTGGAAAAAAATACAGTGTCTTGCGATTACACAATCTCAATACGTCTCGTCACATTGTAGATTTCGGTATATCGCGCAGGCCTACTGCAGACTACTATCCAAAACACAGGTGTCAAACAGGCAGCCTGCGGGACAGATCAGGCCTGCTAAGGGATTGAATCCGGCCCGCGAGAAAACGCTGAAGGAAGCGCAAGAGAAAAACGAGCTGCAGTTAGAAATATGTCCACTTGATGTTGCCAAAGCCAGGCGCCTCTCACAAATACTGTACTTGTTTTTCTTTCTTTCTTTCTCTCTCTCTCCCACTCTCTCTCTTCCATTTTTCTCTCGCTTTCTATCCCTGTCTTTCACTCGCTCTGTCTCTTTTTCTTTTTATGTTCCTCTTTGTGTCTTTCTTTATCTAGGTCTTTTTACCTTCTTTTGCACTTTCTTCCTTTTTTCTTTTCTTTGTATTTTCTCTCTATCTCTTGTGTCCCCCTCCTCTTTCTCCTCTTCTCTCTTTCTCTCTTTCTCTCTCTCTATTTCTGTTTGGATTTATTTTTCTCTCTCTTTCTTTCCCCCTCTCTCACTATTTCTCTTTTTATCTCTTTTGTTTCTAACATTCTCTCTCTTTTATCTCTCTTTCTTTCTCTCTTTCTTTGTCAAACCCTCTCTTTTTCTCTCCCTCTTATTTTTTCTCTTTTCTTTCTTTCTCCTCAATCTACTAGTCTTTCTTTCTTTGTTTCTTTCTTTCTCTCGTCGTTCCTTCTTATTCCTTTTTTTTCTTTCTTCCGTTCTTTCTTGTTTCTTTCTTTTTCTCCATCTTTCCTTTTCATTCTTCCTTTATTCTTTTCTTCTTTCTTTCCGTCCATTTCTCCATTTCATTCTTCCAACCTCATTAGTCCGGCCCCCGACAGAATGTTTGTTCTTTTGTGTGGCCCCCGAGTTCAAATGAGTTTGACACCCCTGATCTCAAACCTACGCGAAAGCGGAAAACTGAAAAATCTCCGTTTGAGGAATATGAACAGACTCTGCACAGACACCATCAACATGTCATTTCCGGTTCCACTTCCTGAGGTCAACATCATTCATAAGCTGTTAAATAGAAGTGTGTCTTAAGCCCGAGATTTAAAAACTTCCGCTGAGGTTGCCAATGCAGTCGTAATCTCATCTCATCTCATTAGCCGTACCGCTTATCCTCATTAGGGTCGCGGGGGGGCTGGAGCCCATCCCAGCCATCTCCGGGCAGTGGGCAGGGGACACCCTGAACTGGTTGCCAGCCAATCGCAGGGCACACGGGGACAGACAACTCGCTCGCTCATTCGCACCTAGGGACAATATGGACCGGCCTGAAATGCATGTCTTTGGAATGTGGGAGGAAACCGGAGTGCCCGGAGGAAACCCACGCAAGCACGGGGAGAACATACAAACTCCGCACAGGAAGTCTGGAGCTGGATTTGAACCCACGCAGGAAATTCCCATGACATGAACTGTGCCGCACAAGCGCTAACCACTGCGCCGCCGTGCTGCCCAGTCATAATCTAATGGTGTCAATTGTGTTTTGTCAGCAAAGCAAGGTTTTTATTCTGGCTATTTTTTTGACACGGTAGAATCCCCTGGGCCCAAGCCAGGACCAAGTATTTCAGCAGCGGCGTCAACAAGCGCTCGCTGGACTCCATCGAAAAAGCGGCCTTCTTCGTCACTCTGGACGATGACGCGCAGGGCATGACTGCCGACGATCCGACCGGGAGTTTGGATCGCTATGCCAAATCCTTGTTGCACGGGAAATGTTATGACAGGTAAGAACGCGACAAAAATCGAGAGAACGAGGAAAAACGTACCTTTTAAGTTGACCTGCGCAACTCCAGAGACTTCTCGGTTAACTTTTCTACAAATATTTTGGATACAAAAAAAATGATATTTTAGGATCAGCGTTTGGTGCTTGAAATCCTAGAAAATGCTTGATTTTAATGCCGTTTTCAATAATTGAATATTAGGCATCTTGGCTAATAAACAGCTAGACCAAATTCATTAAGCCTTACCTGGTCCCAAGTCGAAATTGATCACAATCTGAAAAACTAAAGATGAATTTTTTCTGCACATTTTTCTAAGGGTACGTTTCCAAAAGCGGCCATTTGGAGACTCCAAAAAGACCTCGTGACCGGTGGCATCATTCAGTCTCGTGGAATCAAAAATTAGCCCATGGGTTGCCCATCCATCCATTATCTGCACCGCTTATTCTCAGTAGGGTCGCGGGGTTGCTGGAGCCCATCTCCGCTATCTTCAGGCAGTGGGCAGGGGACACCCTTAACTGCTTGCCAGCCAATCACAGAGACAAACTATTCACTCATTCATTCCCACCAAGGGACAATTTGGTTAGGCCAGGGGTGTCAAACTTATTTTAACTCGGGGGCCACACGATGGAACAAACATTCTGTCGGGGGCCGGACTAGTAGATTCAAGAGAAAGAAAAAGAGATAAAGAAATAAAAGGAAGAGTGAAGTAAAAGGAGAGAGGGCAGGACAAAAGAGAGAGAGGGAGAGAGCGTGAGCAACAAAAGATAAAAAGTTGTGAGAGAGGGGGAAAAGAAAAGGAGAAGAAGAAAGAAATCCAAAGAGAAATCGAAAGATAGAGAAAAAAGAAAAGAAAGCGCGAAGGGTATGAAGAGAGAAAGAGAAAAGAGAGAAAAATAAAAAAGGAAGTTAGAGCAAAAGAGGTTAAAAGACACAGAGAAAGAGACAGAGAGCAACAAAGGATGAGAAAAAGAGACACAGAGAGTGAAAGAGACCGAGACAGAGTGGGAGAAAAGGGGTGGAAAAGAAACAGAGAGAGAAAGTGAGAGAGGGGGGAGAGATATAAAGACAAGTACAGTGTCTTTGTGAGAGGCACATGGCTTTGGCATATTTCAACCTGCAGCTCGTTTTTCTCTTGCGCTTCTCTGAGTGTTGTCTTGCGGGCCGGATTCAATCCCTTAGCGGGCTTTATCTGGCCCGCGGGCCGCCTGTTTGACACCTGTGGGTTCGGCCAATCAACCTGACATGCATGTTTTTGGAATGTGAGAGGAAACCGGAGTGCCCGGAGGAAACCCACGCAAGCACGAGAAGAACATGCAAACTCCACACAGGAGGTTCAATCTCATGACCTCAGAACTGTGCCGCACACGCGCTAACCACTGTGCCGCCATGCTGCCCGCGCATGGGTTACATTTCATAAAAACCTTATAAATGAAAAATTTGTAGTACTGTCATAATCCCAAGTTTTCCTCATAGTACATGTGTATAACATATAGCCATTAGTATTTTTTTTGTTTTCCCCGCTAATTATCAATCCCACTCTTGCAAGAGTGTATAATCGGGTAGGTCATGCATCCAAGTGTTAATGCACTTTCCTTTTAAATTCGAAAATCGCATTGAAATAGCAATGCGGCTCTGAAAAACTGCTAATATCATTCAAATAAGCCCAAATAAGGATCAATTTCCTGCTCTGACTTATTTTTTCCAGTTTCCTTATTGTCCTTTTATTGTACCGTATTTTCCGCACTATAAGGCGCACCTAAAAGTCTTAATTTTTTTCTTATTTTTGGATCAATTCCAAGCGTTTATTGTCATATGCACAGTAAAGTTGCGAGCGAAAAAGAAAATAGAAACTAAGGAATGGTTGGCATTTCTTGAATCCCAAGACTTTAACCTTCCGAATGATATTTGGAACAATGCATTTGAGTGACATCGTACGGACACTGTTTCCGTACATGTCTGAGACACGTATTTGCTTCTTTGCAAGCTTTGGGAATGTTAAGGGGGTAATCAGTTGGACTGAACTATCTGACTGTTTTGTCCACGTTCCCATTGTAGCACCTTATAATCCGATGCGCCTTATGTATGGAAGATATAGGACCAAAAACTTTTTTGGGGGGTGCGCCCTATAACCCGGTGCGCCCTATAGTGCGGAAAATACGGTAATTGTTCCGGTGCTCAATGTGCTCCTTTTTTTGATAAAAGGTTGAGACCATGGCGGCCCGCCAGATTTTTTTGCGGTACGGGAAACACTGGACTTGTAGGACGTAGAAATACTTTGGACACATTGAACTAAGCTGCGCCCCCAGCCACATTGATTTTTCCCCCCCCCCTCTCGTCTGTCACACAGATGGTTCGACAAGTCTTTCTCGGTGGTCATCTTCAAGAACGGCAAGAACGGGATCAACGCCGAGCACTCGTGGGCAGACGCTCCCGTCATCGCGCATCTTTGGGAGGTGAGGGACATGAGCGAGTGCCGCTCGTAAAATGGCAGGAAATACGAATGTTTTTTGGTGTGTCGCCAGTATGTCGTGGCCACCGACTGTTTCCAGCTGGGTTACAACAGCGAAGGTCACTGCAAAGGCGAGGTGGACTCCTCGCTCGCAGAACCTCTCAAGCTCACGTGGAACATTCCTCCAGAGGTGAGTCGGGGTCCCATCTGAATTGGGAGTTTTTAAAACAAAATAGCCGCATGAATACTCAAGTTAACTACTAGAGTACAGCTCTATTTTTGCCAGGTGATGTTTATTTGTAGACTATTGTAAATTCCGGACTATAGAGCACACCTGATTATAAGCCGCACCCACCACGTTTAAGAGGAAAACCGATTTTGTACTTACACAAGCCGCACCTGTATATAAGCCGCACGCGCCCATATTAAAAAAATGTAACACAAACACAAAATTAACCCAACCCGCGCTTGAAACTGAATGTCCTTCATTAAAGTACACAGTCCAAAAATTACAGCCGGCAAAATGAACGGAAAATGATACCGGTACTTAAGGTTTGATGCAGACCTGCAGAGTCCGGGTCCCGTTGAAATTAATCCAAGGAAAAAAGTGTGCAAATAGACATGACTTGACTCATCCTGAGGTTTTTGAGTTTTTCCTTGCCCTCATGTAGGTTTTAGATCAGGGGATAGTGTCATAATAGTCTGTAGTTTGCAATAATCGGTGGTCTGTGCAGCCCTTTGAGACTCTTTGTGATTAAAGGCATCACAAATATACATGACTTGACTTATCCTGAGGTTTTTGAGTTTTTCCTTGCCCTCTTGTAGGTTTTAGATCAGGGGATAGTGTCATAATAGTCTGTAGTTTGCAATAATCGGTGGTCTGTGCAGCCCTTTGAGACTGTCCCTTTTCAAGTTTTTTTCATTTTCCTCATGTTGATGTTTTTGAGTTTTTCCTTGCCCTCATGTAGGTTTTAGATCAGGGCAGGGTGTCATAATAGTCTGTAGTTTGCAATAATCTGTGGTCTGTGCAGCCCTTTGAGACTCTTTGTGATTAAGGGCCAAACAAATAAACATGACTTGACTTGACTGGACTACTTTTCTGAAATTCCTAAAAATAGTTTGTTCTTTTTCATACGGAATTTCTGAAGCCCACATAAAAAACGGTTCGTTGCGGTTCGGGTAGGCATCTCATGCGCTTTGTTCCGCCCGCGGCAGTGCCAAGAGAAGATCTCCCAGTCCCTGGCCGTGGCCCAATCCCTGGCCGACGACGTGGACTTCCACGTGATCTCCTTCCGAGACTTCGGCAAGGGAAAGATCAAGAAGTGCCGGGTCAGCCCGGACGCCTTCATCCAAACGGCTCTCCAGTTGGCCTACTTCAGGGTAAGGGACCTGGGCCGTCCCCCGCGGTTTCGGGCCGGGGTCTCACGGCGCCGCCGCTCTCTCGTTCCAGAACCAAAAAACCTTCTGCCTGACCTACGAGGCCTCCATGACGCGTCTGTTTCGAGAAGGCAGGACGGAAACCGTGCGCTCCTGCACCAACGAGAGCAGCGCCTTCGTGAGGGCCTTCGAGGGCGGAGAGGTGAGACCGTCGGATTCCGGTTTTGTTTTCGACCTGAGCCCGATCCGATTCCCCTCCCCGGCAGTCGGCAGACGTCTGCAGGCGAATGTTCCGAGCGGCGTCGGAGAAGCACCAGAACCTTTACCGGATGGCCATGACCGGCGCCGGCATCGACAGACATCTCTTTTGCCTCTACGTCGTGTCCCAGTACCTCAAAGTGGAGTCGTCTTTCCTCAAAGAGGTCTCCGGGTTTTCCTAGTAGTATTTTTTGGGGTCGCTGCGAAAATATTCTCGCCTCGTTTAATTGGAATCATCGATATCGACCTTGTGAAACGTTGTATGCGACATAATATTTAAGACTTAAGGATTAGCGAATGGCCTCAGTTGTAATTTGTAAATGAGAGATAATAGTGCAGTCACAAGGTATATATGTATATATTTGCAGTTTCTTACAAGTGTAAATTTTGTATATCTGCTGAACATTTTGCTCAGTAAAGTATTTTTTTTAAAATTTTATTTCAGTGACAATATACTATCCATCCATCCATTATCTGCACCGCCAGGGTTGGGTAGGGTTACTTTAACTTGATTACTTTCAATTACTTTTGGATGACTCCAATACCAAATATGCTAATAAAAGACAAAAGAAACTAAATATGAATCAAATGATGACTCGCAACACGTGGTAAGCTTTCTCTCTTGGCTTTGATCTCTTCGATCTCCGGCAAAACTAACATAAATTGCGACAGAAACAAAATGAAAAGAAATCCAAACAGCTTGCCGACATCATTTTTGCCGTTCCGTGTAATGAAATGAAATAATCTGCTTTTCTATAGCGCGTTTCAAGTCAATGACTTCCCAAAGCGCTTTACAGTGTGCTTCACATTTCCCAATAGCGGCCGTGATCTGTGCAGCCATGTAAGGCGCTAACCTGCTTATTGGGGATATTGGGGGTTCAGTGTCTTACCCAAGGACACTTCGGCATGTAACACGGACAAGCCGGGATTCGAACTGGGATCCATTAATCCTAAAACGATCGCTCTACCTCCTGAGCTACTGCCGCCCCAATTGGATGACTCCAATACCAAATATGCTCATAAAAGACAAAAGAAACTAAATAGGAATCAAATGATGACTCACAACACGTGGTAAGCTTTCTCTCCTGGCTTTGATCTCCGGCAAAACTAACATAAAAGGCGACAGAAACAAAATGAAAATAAATCCAACATCATTTTTGCCGTTCCGTGTATTCTGTTACTCCCCAAGCCTGCACAAAATTTAGGAATTTTATTCATATTTAGTTTCTTTTGTCTTAGCATATTTGGTATTGGAGTAATCCAAAAGTAATCGAAAATAATCAAGTTAAAGTAACCCTACCCGATCCTGTGCACCGCTTATCGCCAGTAGGGTCGCGGGGGTGCTGGAGCCCATCCCAGCTATCTTCGGGCAGTGGACAGGGGACACCCTGAACTGCTTGCCAGCCAGTCGCAAGGCACACAGGGACAGACAATTGGCTCGCTCATTCACACTTAGGGACAATTTGGACCCCCAAATTAACCTGACATGCATGTTTTTGGAATGTGGGAGGAAACCGTAATGCCCGGAGGAAACCCACGCAAGCATGGGGAGTACATGCAAACTCCACACAGGAGGTTCGATCTCACGATCTCAGAACTGCGCCGCTGTGCTGCCCCATAATAAACTATATAATATTACGAATAGCATTATTTTCCAGTAGAATAAGAAAAATTTCTCATTCAAATATTGACTTTTCAGCACATCAACAAATAAACTACCAAATACAAGAACAAACGAAACAAAGCTAACCGTGAAACAAGTCCCTGAAAAACACTGGAACTATTTGGGGCATAATAACAGAGACTGGTTTCTGGTTACGGCCCTGCTTGTATCTGAAAGTCTTGCGGGTCCTCTCAGGTCTTGTCAGAGCCCTGGAGGCTGTCCACCAGTCAGACGTCCATCCAGCAGGTGGAGCTCTTTGACCTGGTCAATCACCCGGAGTACATTTCCTGCGGGGGAGGCTTCGGTCCGGTCAGTACTACTTTACATTCTAAACTTTGTGAATAAGACGATCATCCAGGGTTCGTACGGGTGCTTGAAATCCTTGAAAAGGCTTGAAGTCAATTGTTGTGTTTTCAAAGTTTGAAGTGCTTTTGAATGATTGAAATTGTTGCCGTGTCTCTCGGGTTAGTTGTTCAAATGAGGGGTGAACCTTTATTTTATGGTTCTACGATATGATTGGGACTAGAGTTAGAAATGAAGGTTTCCAATGGATATAAATAGATATAGTATGTGTTTCCTTCCTGAGAAGGCTGATACAAGATTTTTGTGGCTTTCTTGGTCCAATATGGCTTCCATTGCCCACTGGAAAGTAAATGCAGCGATCCTTAACCGTGTACACTACGGTGGTGGCTGCTGGCCCTAGGCTACTCCCTAAGGACAGTTGAAGGTTCTTGCGGACCTGTTTTAAAAATAGCTCACCTGTGCTGTCTCATTCCCATTTTTTTAGTCAAACGTATGAAACGAATGTATTCATTCACCTTTTTATTGATTGATTTGACAGGAAATAAGACACACTCGATTCCAATTTATGGGTTTTATAAAGCCAATGTGCAAAAAATATGCAGTACTTTTAGATAGCTTTCTTCCTACGTGTTTAGCTATTCATCAAGCTATCTAGCTAGCCTTTTACATTTTTCCATGCTATCCAGCTCACATTTTAAATTTCCATCTAGCTATTTAATTAGCTTTTTACTCTTTGAGCTAGCTCTCTAGCTCCCATTGAGTTTACCAGTTTACCTTTCTAGCTAACTTTCAAGCTACCTTTAAGCCATTTAGCAAGCCATCTATCAAAGTTGCATATCAAAGTAGGTGCCGTTTGCGCTAATAAGTAACAAAAAGTAGCTCTCGGACCCCTGGTCTACAGAATGGTGACATGAGAGAGATGCTGGATCGTATCCTTAAAGGTGGGTCACATCGTTTGAGGTGTCTCTAAAAAGTACAATATTTCTCGATGAAGTATGTGTGCTTAACTGAGTTCAAAGAGACTTTACCCCCAAAAATTCGCCGCGCTTTTAGCACTGATTTTTCGGGACTTGCAACATATTGGGGGGGCATGTGACGAGGTTGTTTCAATGACAGCAACCCAAACCCCTAAAAAACTTGAGGAATGAGCTGACGAAGGCGGTGATGATGACTTTGAGCCAGGAGATGGTGGCAGAGAGTTGCAGCATTGGTGACTACTATGACAGTGTTCATTTGAGCTGTGAAAAGTGATGGGTCCCGGGGACTCGCATGCTCAAAAATCTATGGGTCCCAACAGAGATCTATGGCTCCCCAAAATTGAGTGTGCCGCATGCCCTTACAAACTGTCCTATTTTCCCTTACAAAATACAAAAAAATCTTTTTTTCCCCAAACATGTTTATTTATGTAGTTTACAGGGATGTGATTTTTCGGACTATAGTCGGAATTCCGACTTTTTCACTTGCGTAGCAAACAAATCCGACTGTCTCACTCTTTCCTTTATTGCTCTGGCGCACCCTGGTGGCCGTTAGAAAAATTGCATAAATTGGCCACATCGTTGCACAAGCTGCAGGGTCTGAACTGCCTTTGAACTGACCTTGCAGTATTTACAAAAAAAATCAGGTATGTGGGCAAATTATTTTGTTATTTAAATCTTCTAAAGATGTTAAATTATTAATTTAAGCATGGTTTTGGACAAGTAAATTGCTTAAAACCCAGGAGCTTCGGGGGGGGCATTGCCCCCCTGTGTCCCCCCACTGGGCTCCGCCCTGGGCCCCCAAACCCCCGGCTAGGTTTCAGACTTTTTCTTCTCACCTCAATCACATCCCTGAGTTTAACATGTTATATTGTACATGTGTTTCCTTGTATCATATATAATGTTAATGAACATTTTGTTGTGAGACACCGAGTTGCTCGACATGAATGAGCTTTATTATAAAAAAAGGTTCAAAAATGAAGTCGCTTGGACGTTCACTGTAAAAGGAAAAAAATACATGCGAATAGAATTAAGTAGAATAATACATTTTCTTATTCAAATTATCAAATTCATTTTCTGCCTTAAATTATTGTTGGTAATATACTGATTAAAAGGGATCACCACAAACCTGTCTTTTTTCATTTTCTCCTTTTATACTTCCTTTTTTTCTTAACTTCTTTATACAACAATAATGATTCGTAATATAATGCATCAAAGCAAGTGAGCCGTTGGAGAGCCGGCTCTCTTGAATGAGTTGAGCCGAAAAAGCCGGTTCTCTAAAAAGGAACGGACTTTCACTACACAACTCGAACTGGAGATCGGCGTGCGGACGAAAACTCGAACCGCGAGACCAAAACAACAATGGCGGATCTGCCTCACGAAAAGTTTGGAGTGCGGTAAATCTTTGTTTAAAAAATGATAATGACAATTTCGTGTCAAAAAAGTTGCGTCCCGGGGACGCAGGTTGATTTGAGACGATGCGTCCCCAGCAAAAATAATAATAAACCAGAACACTGCTATGAGAAAGTATTGTAGTTTTGTTTGTGCTAGGCTGTAGTTCGTTTTTTTTCTCTTTGGTTTCAATGTATTCTGGAGTATTTGACAAAAGGTTTCTACGGGGGGATTCGCGTATATAATGATAGTGAGTTGTCTGCCTCTTCAGGTGGCCGATGACGGTTACGGAGTGTCCTACTACATCGTGGGGGAGAGCCTGATCAACTTCCACATCTCCTGCAAGCACTCCTGTCCCCAAACCGTCAGTCCACCAGCACTCCTCGCATCCGCATTTTCAAATCCACGCTAAACGTCTGGCATTTTGTGTGTTCAGGGGGCCCACAAATTCGGAGCCCAGATCAAAAAAGCCTTGCACGACTTGGTGGACCTGATGAGCCCCGGCTCCAAGGAGACCCCCGGCCAAAGCGAGGAGGGTCGGCCCGAAGTCAAGAAAAACCTTTAGGGAAGACGCTTAAACCTCACCCACGGTGGGGAAGGAACGATGGGACGAATCCGGCGAGCGAATCGAAAGACGGCCCGGCCTTGAGATGCCGGTACAAGTGAGATGGGACCCCACCCCCCGACCCCCTCCTTTTTTCTTTTTTTTTAAACTCCGGTTGTTTACGTTTCATTCAATTCCACTACGGTTCGACACTCCTGTTGACGTTCTGTTGAATTCAACAGTGTATGTACGGGGGCGTCTTTGTGTTTTGAGAGCAACGACACTCAAAAACATTCCTTCCTTCCTTCTCTTCTGTTTTCAACGGCGGTCCTCTAGATGCTTTGTTGTTTCTTTGCTTTTTCTCAGAGTCTTCAGGAGCACCATCACAACGCGAACGCCGTTTTTTTAAATAAGTCCGGTTCGATGTGGACTTGCAGTGTAAAGGGGAAATGTGGAACTCTGCTCCACCCAAAGAACAAAAAAACCCGGCATTAGAAAACACAGGTCTTTATTGAATGAGGTGTATTGCACAAACTTAAAAAGAGAGGGTTCTTTTTTTGTTGAAACAACCCAGAAAAAGTGCCAAACAACCTTCCTCAAGGGTAACAAAAAAGGGGCTCATTTTGTTTTAAAACCCTCAAAGTTACGTTCTTTGTTCAAATGACCCAAAAAATAATAGGCTGGCCTTGTTTTAAAGCCACCAAATATCAAATCAAACTAATACCAAAAAACCACCAAAATTAAGTGTAAGATATAAAACAACAGCCAAAATGCTTTACTTAAAAAGGAAAAAAGGATAGAAAGAAGCAGTATTTCCCATTATCTCAGGGATTGATTGAAACGACTGAAAATATATATGAAAACGTTCATCCTATTTGCATTTTATTTGAAATAACAAAGAGAATTGGGCTTTTGGTCCAAAACGCACCCAAATATCTGCTTGCACTGTAGTACACCCTCACTCATAAAAATGTGGAAAATTAGTTTTAAAACCAACACACATTCTCTTGTTTCTTCACATCATCAAAATCCAAGTTCAACAAAAAAAAACAAATTAGGCTGTTTTGCAAACAACGCCCCCAAAAATGGAGTTGTATTCCAGAAGAGTATTTTATTTTGAAGACACAATAGTTATTGTTTAAAAAAATGTGTTTGAATTGTAACAAAACAGGCAATTCTATGTGAATCACACAAAAAAATGGATTGTTTTATATTTATAGGCATTTTATATACACACCATCAGAATTGTCCAAAACAACCCCCCAAAAATCAAATTGCACTGTAGGAACTAGCCCCCCCATAATATGTCCATTTTTTATTAAACCTACTAAATTTCAATTGTAAGAAAAAAGGGTAGTAAAACCCCTAAAATTAGGATTTATTTTTTATCCCTCACAAATACTGAGAATGATTTTAGTGAACGGCGCCACCAAAATGTAAACCCACATTAGTTCAGAATTGTTTAAAAATGGCAATTTCTTTGTATCAAAACATTTGTTTTATTGACGGGGTATTTTGTTTAAAACGGCAAATAAAATGGGAGGATCGGAGACAATTTGGGTTATTTTGGATCCAAGCGATTGCGTGCTTTTGTCGCGGAGACTGTGCCGAATGACTTGTATCTGATTTTTTTTTTTTTTTTAATGAAAGTTGAAAAGTCAAATAAATATGTTCTATTAAAAAAAGTTCTCATTGTGCGTGTGTCCTTCAAGGATGGTGAACATCCGAGTGACGTTCTCTGGACAGAGACTTGGATTTTGAGTTCTTTTCTTGTCCACTGCCAGCACCTGTCCTTTTTCATCTTCTCGTTTCAGCCGCGAGGCGCTCTAGCAGACTTTGGGCTCGGGATCCCAAAAGCCGACAGTAATCCTGCTCATTTTGATCCCGCCTCGCTTTTCTATAAAGGGCCGCCGCCCGATGCCGTCGGCCCGCAGCGTCGCGACCGTCGTCCGATACCCCACCGGTACGTACTTTGCCTTTTCCCCACGTTTGTGTGCGTTTTTTTATCCATCCATCCATCCATTATCTGCACCGCTTATCCTCAGTAGGGTCGCGGGAGTGCTGGAGCCCATCCCAGCTACCTTCGGGCAGTGGGCAGGGGACACCCTCAACAGGTTGCCATCCAGTCGCAGGGCTCACAGGGACAGACAATTCGCTCGCTCATTCACACCTAGGGACAATTTGGACCCCCCAATTAACCTGAAATGCATGTTTTTGGAATGTGGGAGGGAACCCACGCAAGCACGGGGAGAACATGCAAACGCCGCACAGGAAGGTTGGTCGCTGGATTTGAACCCATGACCTCAGAACTGCGGCGCCGTGCTGCCCGCCTTTTCTCATATTCCTTCATTTTTTATTCATTCAATCCGATTCTTAATGAATTTGCATTCATTAAGAACACGCATTCGACTGCGAGATGTTACTGTATTATTTAGTGAATATGAAAGTGAGTGCTAAAAAGCACAAGGGAGGGAGCAAACTAAGGAGACTCAAAAGCCACCATAAAGCAGCCTTGAAGACGTTTTTGTTTTATAGGGGTACCTACAGCAGCAATGACTTCCCAAAGCGCTTTACAATGTGCTCCACATTTCCCAATAGCGGCCTTGTATTGCAGCCATGTAAGACGCTAACCTGCTTATTGGAGGTATCAGGGGTTCAGTGTCTTACCCAAGGACACTTTGACATGTAACACAGACAAGCCGAGATTCGAACTGGGATCCCTTGATCCCAACACGAGCGCTCTACCTCCTGAGCTACTGCCGGCTCACGTTATGTAAAATGAAGCTGCTAGTGTAATAAGAAGGGTTCAACATTTTTGCCTCATTTTTTTGTTTCAAATTTTTAGTTTTTTTTTTTAGTTTTTGATCAACTCGTGGAAACTTTCAAATAAATGTGGAGATTATTTTTGATAACACAAGAATGAATTGTTTGTGCTTTAGTAGGTTTTTAAATGAGATGCACGGACCCCTTTTCTTGACATGGCATAACAGTAAAACGTCCCCAATTCATTTAAACATGATTTGAATTCTTATATCGTTTATTGTTACTCAATGCAACATCCATTTTGGCCCGGTCCTCATGTCCGGCCCCTTCCCTCCTTCATTTCCTCATCCTCAGCTTTTAGAATAGAATAGAATAGAATAGAATAGAATATACCTTTATTGTCATTGTTACAAAATGGGTTGAACATATTGTGACAACAAAATTGGACGTGGCATTCCAGTTTCACATTTAACAGTGAGGATAGAAGAAAACACAAGAAATGTGGGCATGTAGGATGTTACATACAGTTTTGGTGCAATACGACACAATTTGCGTTTTTCCTTCCTCTCGTGTAGCTTTTAGATCAGGGGATCGTGTAGTCCAGTGGTCGACCACTATGTACATATGGCTCGATCATGAAATAACTTATGCAATTAGTTCATGTGATTCTGCATCCAGAGCCAATTGTTGCACAAAACCAGGACACAATACTGACTGCTCAGGAGGTAGCGCGCTCGTCTTGGGATCAAGGGATCCCAGTTCGAATCCCGGCTCGTCCGTGTTACATGTCGAAGTGTCCTTGGGTAAGACACTGAACCCCTAATACCCCCAATAAGCAGGTTAGCGCCTTACATGGCTGCACGGCCGCTATTGGGAAATGTGGAGCACATTGTAAAGCGCTTTGGGAAGTCATTGACCTGAAAAGCGCTATATAAATGCAGATCATTTCATTTCATTGCTCAAAGGGTTTGGTCCAATATATAAAGGACACCATTTGAACTACAGTTTACAGTCGAAGTCTCATCAACAGACCCTGTTTTGGCTGTATATGGCTAGATAATCTTTTATATTGAAGCTCATGAAACATTGTTGAGAGACTTTATGGTGAAAAGCCCCAGAACAAACTTTAAACACTCAAAGCACCTACAGCATTTGGAAGGGGTGGCGCTATACACAGGAGAGGACGCGCGCACTCTTTCTCCTTTGCCCAGCGCCGTCTGCACTGAAGGTGAATACGTGGGTATCCTCGTTTGCGGTATTTTGTGCCATTTTTACAAAAGAACTTTGCTCGCACCTTGTTTTGAAACCGTTAATAAGGACAACAACAAGTATTGAGTCACTACAGAGGGAGACACATTTGAAGTGGTATATTGAAATGGGACTCGGGCTCTGGCATTATTATTATTTCATAAACTTTATGCGCTGAAGAATTAGCTTTCGTCTGGTTTTGTTGAATTAGGTCTTCAAATGTATGCTGTAGGGCAGCACGGCGGCGCAGTGGTTAGCGCTTGTGCGGCACAGTTCATGTCATGGGAACCTCCTGCGTGCGTTCAAATCCAGCTCCAGACTTCCTGTGCGGAGTTTGTATGTTCTCCCCGTGCTTGCGTGGGTTTCCTCTGGGCGCTCCGGTTTCCTCCCACATTTCAAAAACATGCATTTCAGGTGAATTGGCCGGTCCAAATTGTCCCTAGGTGTGACTGAGCGAGTGAGTTGTCTGTCCCCGTGTGCCCTGCGATTGGCTTGCAACCAGTTCAGGACACCCACTGCCCGGAGATGGCTGGGATGGGCTCCAGCCCCCCCCGTGACCCTATTGAGGATAAGCGGTACGGCTAATGAGATGAGATGTATGCTGTAGCTCTCTCAAAATCAAAATATTTTTAATGTTTTCTTCCGCAAAGTTCTCGACCCCTGCTGTACTCCTTAAAGCCCTTTGAGGCTTCTTGTGACTTTATTCTGATAGGATTGAGCATTTCAATTTTTGGTGGTTCCTTTCTGGAGGCGAGTAGACAGAACAGCCATAATCGTACCGGCAGGTGGGAATATCCGCCGTCCGGCCGCTCCTAAACCCCGAGTCGTGCCGTCCTTTGTAGTAAATCCAATTAAAGAAGAATGAGGGGCCACATCATGCGCTCGCTCTTAGACGGATCACGGGAGCTCGTGGAGGCCTTTCGTCTATTCCGAGACGGCGAACCACAAATGCTTTTTATCGGGCTTTGTTTGGTCAGGCGCGCTCAGAATTGCAAGTCGATAAGTTGTTTTCCCAATTTTATTGGCAGAGCAAGAACGCAAAATTCAAACATGAGAAAAAAACTTCTCACGTCTCACCTTGCCTTCTAAATGGAGTCTATGTGCTGTTTCTTTTGATGAAACGGATTAGATAGATAGATAGATAGATGGATACTTTATTCATCTACTCAGGGAAATTCTCACTTCCAGCAATATCTTTGTGTTGAAAATAAAACAATAATGAAGTAAAAGGAATATAATACACAAATACCCAATGTAACGTGTTACGTGTTGATATAGAGCAGGGGTGTCAAACTCATTTGAACTCGGGGGCCACACAATAGAACAGACATTCTGTCGGGGGCCGGACGAGTAGATTAAAGAGAAAGAAAAAGAGAGAGAAAGAAATAAGAGAAAGAGGGAGGGAAAAGGAGAGAGGGCGGGACAAAGAAAGAGAGAGGGAGAGAGCGTGAGAAACATAAGATAAAAAGTCGTGAGAGAGGGGGAAAAGAAAGGGAGAGGAAGAAAGAAATCCAAAGAGAAATAGAAAGACAGAAGGAGAGAAAAGAGAAAAGAAAGCTCGAAGGGTATGAAGAGAGAAAGAGAAAAGGAAAAAAGGATGTTAGAGCAAAAGAGTTTAAAAGACACAGAGAGAAAAAGAGACAAAGAGCAACAAAGGAAGAAAAAAAGAGAGACACAGAGAGTGAAAGAGACAGAGAGTGGGAGAAAAGGGGTGGAAAAGAGAGAGAGATAGAGAAAGAGATAAATAAATACAAGTACAGTGTTTTTGTTGGAGGCACCTGGCTTTGGCAAGATCAAGTTGCCATATTTCAACCTGCAGCTTGTTTTCCTCTTGCGCTTCTCTGAGTGTTGTCTCGCGGGCCGGATTCCATCCCCTAGCGGGCCTGATCTGGCCCGCGGGCTGCCTCTTTGACACCTGTGATATAGAGTATTTTAGATAGTGCTACATAAAATACACACTGTCATAAAAATAAGGTTATATGCAATGTGGGGGTAGGGTTTCATGTGGGCTTTGACTCCCCCGGGTGGAGTTAAAGAGCCTCATGGCATGAGGAAGAAATGATCTCCTCAGTCTGTCGGTTTTAATCATCACACTTAATTGGTAATACAAAGCAGTTATCACTTCAGATTTTTCAGTTCACAAATATATTGTACATTATACAAAATAATATTGCTGAAATATTAGTCTATAAATTCATGCAGTTTTAATCACTTCAGATTTTTCAGTTCATATATTCTTCGTGGTTTGCTGTCCCGCCACAGGTGTAATGCCTTCTCAAGGTCCAATCGCAGCAACGGAATTTCCATAGCTAATTTGTGCTTTTCATTGTCGTGGTGCCCATCCAATGTGCTTTTCTGAAAGTTCATATTGCGAAATGGTTTATGCAATCCAGTTTTTTTGTCACACTGGGTGCACGCATCACAGAACATGTAGCCTCCGTTATCATCGTCCTCTTAGCGTCACCAGGAATATAATTGAGTCCATTTTGGCAGAAAAGTCCTTTTCTTGCTAGAAGTATTCTTTTGTTTATTATCTTTCGTCGATTCGTTCGCTTCAGCACACGTGTTTTCCTTTCCTTCGCAGTCTCCTGAAGAATTTCTCTGCCGTTTTTTCGTGCCGGAATCATTGTTACCACTTTCTGTATTATGTTTCGACTTATTACCGACACTGAAGAAATGACCAATTTTTTGTTGATTTGCACCTAATACCAACTGTTTTTTCGGAGGGATTACTTCTCTTTCACTCGACAACCACCAAAACAATGACGTCATCTCGAAGCAACGAGATCTCGTTTGCAGAGATCGGCGCGAGACCAAAACAACAATGGCGGATCTGCCTGACGAAAAGTTTGGAGTGCGGTAAATCTTTGTTTAAAAAAAAAAAAAAAAGGAATCGATGGTACAGTTGGTGTAACAAGAGGCTGCATTCTCTCTCCAACTTTATTCCACATCTTCCTGGAGAGGATCAAAGCTGGGAAGAGAAGATAGTCCATATCGGGGTACTCAACATCACTAACCTCTGTTTTACTGACCGGATTGGCTCAATTCACAAATTACCGCCTGAACTAAACTCTCTCAGGTTCTGTTGTGTCCGGAGGAAAAAAAAACCTTCTCAAAAAAGAACAAGGACAGAAAGGGGAAAAAAGCTTACTCGGATCTTCAGGATCCAAAGACCTCCAAGTGACGACAGCACAAACTCGACGAGGCGTCCCTTCCGCGTCTAACTAGATGGAATTGAACAAACGTGAAAGGAAAATACACCTTTGAGGGATTTTGGGGATTAAGGTTTGTACCAATAGTATTGTTAGGGGCTGAGGTATGCGCCGAATCGGAATCCGTGGTCTCGGTATCGCCCTCTGCTGTAAGGCACAGTCATTGCCAGCCTCAATCCGCATTTGTTCGGCACACTAATATGTAACATACTCATTTTATCAATAATATTCATAACATGTTGTGAAAAATCAGCGATTTGGGTAAAGGTGGTGTCTGTAAGTTCGAGATATTCTACTTGCTGACGCCATCTTATGGCTGAAATCATCATTGCAGAGGGCTGTATTCTGTGGCACATCCGCATTTGTGCTTTCGAATATTTTCTTTTTTTTTTTCATCTTTTTCAGGGTTTGGTTTGGCGTTTGGACTGTGCTTAAAACAGTCCGTTCCTTACTTTCACCAATTTCATCCTACAGTTTAAGAAAACTACAATTACTTGAAAAAATTCTATCCTCCCTCGAGCCTAATGCGCTCAGTGGCTGGAACACTGATAAGTAAGATAAAAGCAGATAGGGTGAAAAAAAAAGATATATTAAGGCTTGGCATTAGCTCAGGAGGTAGAGCGCTTGTCTTGAGGTTCGATTCCCGGCTCCTCCGTGTTATAGGTGGAAGTGTCCTTGGGCAAGACACTGAATCCCTAATGCTCCCAATAAGCAGGTCGGCGCCTTGCATGGCTAATGGTGTGTGAGTGTGTGTGAATGGGTAAGTGTGAAGCACATTGTAAAGCGCTTTGGGAGCTCTTGACTTGAAAAGTGCTATAGAAATGCAGACCATTTAGCATCTTGATTATCCTAAGAACGTTTGAGGCTGACTTCCTATTGGTGTGTGAGTGTGTGAATGGGTAAGTGTGAAGCACATTGTAAAGCGCTTTAGGAGGTCTTCATTGACTTGAAAAGCGCTATAGCAATGCAGACCATTTACCATCTTAATTATCCTCAAAACGTTTGGAGGCTGACTCCCTATTGGTGTGTGTGTGTGAATGGGTAAGTGTGAAGCACATTGTAAAGCGCTTTGGGAGCTCTTCATTGACTTGAAAAGTGCTATAGAAATGCAGTCGATTTACCATTTAGCATCTTGATTATCCTCAAAACGTTTGGAGGCTGACTCCCTATTGGTGTGTGAGTGTGTGTGTGAATGGGTAAGTGTGAAGCACATTGTAAAGCGCTTTGGGAGCTCTTCATTGACTTGAAAAGTGCTATAGAAATGCAGTCGATTTACCATTTAGCATCTTGATTATCCTCAAAACGTTTGGAGGCTGACTCCCTATTGGTGTGTGAGTGTGTGTGTGAATGGGTAAGTGTGAAGCACATTGTAAAGCGCTTTGGGAGCTCTTCATTGACTTGAAAAGCTCTATAGAAATGCAGACCATTTACTCTTTGACCTCAGTTGGGTATGATTGACACATAGAGTACTTGATAGAGAAAATATTTCATGTTAAACATTTTAAGGACACAAACGAGACCGCCTAATTTGATAATTCCACAACGACAGGTGAGGCAGAACCTCACCTGCCTCCCCTCGCTGCTTTGGAGCCTTTATTAACAGAGGCACAACAGCGTCCTCAAGTAGAAACTGAAACAATGTCAAATGGCCACAAGAGGTCAGCAGAGGCCATTTTCCAGCCGAAAACTTTCCTTCCGAACATAATATAAGTTGTTATTTCTGCGTTTCAGTGTCACCATGTCGGATTCTGAAGATCACGGGTGAGTCACCTTCCATTCGGCATCCATTCCAAAACAGGACTCGACGTTCCATCTTCTTTGTTTCCTTCATCTAGTGTGCAGCAGGAAGGTGAGTTGCATCCATTTCCATCTGCTCCGTGACGAAACCTGCTCACTGCTCAAGATTTTCAACCTCACCGTTTGGATATTGACGTGAAATGTGCAACATTTTAGGCTCCATTGACAAATCATTTCGCCCATTTTCAAGCCTTTTTTTCCTTTCTCGACTGCAGTCAAATATGGAAACTATATATGTAGTATTTCTCTGGTTAATAAAACTACAGTGGGACCTCGGTGATCGCGGTTAATGGGGACCAAAACCACCCGCGAAAAGTGAAAATCCGCGAAGCAGCGACGCCCCTTCAAAAATGCTGAAAAAAAAAAGTATATGTATTGTATTATTATTTAGACATGGTTAATGGGGACCAAAACCACCCGCGAAAATTGAAAATCTGCGTAAAAAAAAAAAAAAAACCTTTGCAGTACTGTATACAGTACACCATATGGAATACGGTTAGAGAGAGAGAGATTCTTGTTAAACAATCAAACAATAAAACAAAATTTAACTTACCTTTTACAATAAATTCTTTTAACCTCGGATTATGTTTGCATCCAGGCTGATTTTCTTCGCCCTGCAATGGTGGATCCAAATCACCGGTGCATTTTCCATTCGCACCATGGTCTTATTCTGGGTGTTTCCAAGCCTTTTGGCATCTTTCGTGAAAGATATTGCGGATGTTCTTCTCTTCCTTCTTTATGTTCCGTACCGTGGATTCATTCAGGCCATATTGTTGGGCTACGCTCGCGTAGCTATTTCCTGCTTTCAACTTTTTCGTTCATCGTTGACATCTTTCGCTTTTTCTTCGGTTCACTAGATGCACCAAGAAATGAAGAGCGTTTGGGAGGCATCACGAAGGGCTTCAAAAAACTTTTAGACTTAAAAATTCACCGCGAGAAAAAGGCTAACTTACTGCGAGCTATGGCGAAAAGCGTACAGTACTGTACTGTATACGAGGTAAGCGTGGTCTACTGTCGTGAATGGGCCAATGGGGAGTCGAGTATTCAGCCAGTGCTGGCCAATCAGCTTGCGTTTATGGCCGTGACGCTTAGCGTATACGTGCATTTCTTTGTGTTTTAAAATTTTATAAAATGGTGCAATCACTAATTCTAATTGAATATTTTGTTTTCAAATTTTGTAAAATGTCATTTCTGATTTTAATTCATTAAAGGCACTAGCTCAGGAGGTAGAGCGCTCGTTTTGGGATCAAGGGATCCGAGTTCGAATCCCGGCTCGTCCGTGTTACATGTCGAAGTGTCCTTGGGTAAGACACTGAACCCCTAATACCCCCAATAAGCAGGTTAGCGTCTTACATGGCTGCAATACAAGGCCGCTATTGGGAAATGTGAAGCACACTGTAAAGCGCTTTGGGAAGTCATTGACTTGAAAAGCGCTATAGAAATGCAGATCATTTCATTTCATTTTTCGTTATTATAATTTTTTTTTATTGATATTTTGTTTTATTTTTTTTAACTATTACAGGCCGCGGAGCTCTGAACCCGCGAACGTCGAAGCGCGAAGTAGCGAGGTCCCACTGTATGAGTGTGTGTGTATCATTTGACCAGCAGAGGTCGCTGTATTACAGAGTGCAATCGAAAGACACCGGGAAGAATACAAACGACCTTATAGCCAATAAGTCCTCATTTCTTGAACTATACGTGTTTTAATTTTGCTTATTATTCAAATGAAATGAAATTTGTACAAAATCATAAAGCGAACAAATCCGAAATGGGAAACATTCTGTGCATTTCAAAGTATTTTTATGATTTTATTGAGGAAGTATGATGTACTCACAAGAAAGGTTTTTATTATGAAAATTCTGAAAAATGAGCTCCAATATCAGACGATTTTCCTTATTTGATTAAAGTATTCTTTTCGTAATCATGTTACTCCAAAACCACCTGTAGTATTGGAAATGAAAGAGATGGTGTAGAATATTGAGCACCTCCTAGTGGTAAGCAAAAGGATTCGCTATATTATTCTTTTTTCTTTTTTTTAAGATGTATACCAGGGGTGTCCAACTCATTTTAACTCGGGGGCCACACGATAGAACAAACATTCTCTCGGGGGCCAGACAAGTAGATTCAAGAGAAAGAAAAAGAGAAAGAAAGAAATAAGAGAAAGAGGAAGGGAAAAGGAGAGAGGGCGGGACAAAGAAAGAAGAACATCAAGTTGACATACTTCAACCTGCAGTTCGTTTTTCCCTTGTGCTTCTCTGAGTGTTGTCTTGCGGGCCCAATTCAATCCCTTAGCGGGCCTGATCTGGCCCGCGGGCCGCCTCTTTGACACCTGTGATGTACACGGTGCAGTTTGGTCACTTTGATTCTCCCGTAGTTTGTATTTTTCCTTGTACTTTGTAGCACTCGTTTTCGGGTTGCCGGACGCAATACATCGACTTCTTCAGGTCAAATAACACACTCGGTGTCCCTTTAAGGAATAGATTATTTCAAATGAACAAAGGCATTTCCTAAGGGGGGGGCGAGATTTTCAGCTTTTCTTTTAAAATTGAGATTTCATTTTTTTCCTCTGTGGAGGAGAAAAGTGAGTATTTTTTTGAAGTTACCTTTGAGTTATTTATTCCTTGACAGAAGAAGATGAGCTGGGAGAGGGAGGTAAGAGGATGTGTTTTGTTTCTTTGGACTTTTTGGGTCTTATTATCGAGTTTTCCATCCTTTTCCCGTTTTTGTCGACACGTGGCAGGAGAACGGCCTAAGCACAAGTGAGTAGCCATCGCCTTCTTCAAGACCTTCTATTTTTGGGATGCAAGGTATCCTTTTTTTTTCCAGGCCCGTGGCCACGCAGCTCGCCCCTCCCAAGATCCCCGAGGGCGAAAGGGTCGACTTTGACGTAGGTAGCGCCGCTTTTATTTCGAAAGCCGGGTTTCAAAAGTGCGCTTTCCCGTCAGGACATCCACAGAAAGCGTATGGAGAAAGATCTCCTGGAGCTTCAGACCTTGATCGATGTCCACTTTGAGCAGAGGAAAAAAGAAGAGGAGGAACTCGTCGGACTCAAATCGAGAATTGTAAATCTTCCAGGCAAAAGTCTCCATGCGGTGGCTCCTCCCACTTGCAGGGAGGTGTCGTTCCGGCAAAAAATCTCGATCGCTTTCTAGTTTAGTAGACCTTCGGAATAAGCAGAGCTGGATATGGAACTTGGAAGTAGAACAGGGGAGGAAAGGCACCTTAGATAAGAAATTCCAACCTAAAATCTCTCTGAGCTTTTTCTTTTTATCTTCTTCCCCTGGTCGTCGCCGCCACATTTGTCCGGCATCTTGCCGCAGTTGCTCGTTTGGCACTCGTTGGGTCAAATATGACACACTGTCCCTTTGAAACGAGGTGTTTGCACCAAAATGATTTTTCCTTATAATATACAGTAGTAGACACTCAAAGTAAGGAGAGAAGACAATGACTTTTGTACCGTCAAAGAGAGCAGGAGAGGATTGTACCGAAAACCCCTTACTGTCGATAATTTCTATTAAAATCCAATTGGTTAATAAAAAAATCTGATTCGCCCAAAAGGGTGTGGAGATCAAAGAACAGCAACATGTTAGGCCGATAGTGACGATGATGTAAACGGTGCATAATAGTCAAAATAACAACCGACAGTGTGGAAGAATTATTATAGTCCAGATAATAAACTGGAATCCCATGCGATCTCTTTTGAGGGATGATCCAATTAAGGTACAATTCCAGACGCTACCACTAGAGGGCCAAGCGCATCGGCTCGACTAAGTTAGCATGTGCGTTTCCCGCAACACGGACCTGATCCCACTTGGTTTGCGTTTTTTTTTGTCGTGCTCCCTCACTCCTCCATGACCAACCAGTGACTTTCTCATCATAAACTTGCATTTTATCTTGTTTGTCGTATTACTGAAGTTTATGTTCAACTACTATTTGAAGAAGGGGCAGCACGGCGGCGCAGTGGTTAGCGCATGTGCGGCACAGTTCATGTCTTGGGAACCTCCTGCGTGGGTTCAAATCCAGCTCCGGACTTCCTGTGCGGAGTTTGTATGTTCTCCCCGTGCTTGCGTGGGTTTCCTCCGGGCACATTCCAAAAATATGTTTCAGGTGAATTGGCCGGTCCAAATTGTCCCTAGGTATGAATGAGCAAGTGAGTTGTCTGTCCCCGTGTGTCCTGCGATTGGTTGGCAACCAGTTCAGGGTGTCCCCTGCCCACTGCCCGATGATTGCTGGGATGGGCTCCAGCACCCCCGCGACCCTACTGAGGATAAGCGATGTAGCTAATGAGATGAGACTATTTGAAGGTCTTTGTTTAGTGATCAGGAAGATGCGTATTTTAGTTACTTCGGGTTACCTCAAAGGATTTTAGGCGGCTAGAAACGGATGAATTGGTTGAAGGGATTTATTTTTTTCTGGGGAAAATCTGTTCACGATATGAGATATTCTAGAAACGAGTTTGGTCTGGAAACAAATGAATCACTGTATATATGTGAGCATGATAGATTTATACCATTATCTTTTGGCAGATTCAAACACCGTAGTTTGCCCGTTTTATTTATATCATAACTGTATTTTGATCTTCAATTCCTATTTGAATGTGCTTTTAGTGATCAGGAAGATGGTTTATTTTGAGTTCACGCGGATGATTTGTCGGTTTTAAGTGATTTTTTGTGGGGAAAATTCGTTGGAGGTATAAGTAAAGAGCCGGATTCCTCTCGTGTGCGGAGGGGCCACCGTCTAAAACCCTCAAATTTTAAAAAAAAAGGTCCTAAATGTGATCCAGGAGAGTCGACGGGCGGAAAGAGCCGAGCAGCAACGCGTCAGGGCGGAAAAGGAGCGCGACCGGCAGTCCAAAATCGCCGTGAGTTTCTGCGACAAAATCCTTTTTAACGTCGCCCGAAAATTCGAATACCGCTCTGGTCTGCAGGAGGAACGGCAGAGGAAGGAGGAGGAAGAGGCCAAAAAGCGAGCTGAGGAAGAAGCCAAGAAGAAGAAAGTGCTCTCCAACATGGGGGCTCATTTTGGAGGATTCCTGGCTAAGGTCGCTCCATTTTTAAACGAACGATTGGTGTTTGCCGCCCGGGGCGACGGGTTTCTTGGGCGAGCGCGGCCCGGCGGCTCCCATCCCGCTCTGGGCTGTTTTCTTTATAAGGGGGTTGAAACGGGACTGGTTTTTGTGCGTAACAGCGGAAGGAGAGCGGTCACAGCTAGTTAGATGTAGGGCTAGGGTTAGGGTATTAAACTAGTTAGAATAGAATAGAATATACCTTTATTGTCATTGTTACAACATGGGATATATTGTGACAACGAAATTGGACGTGGCACTTCAGTTCCACATTTCCACAAGAGATAAAGGAACAAAGAAGATGTTTTAACTGTCTTTGTTGTATAGGCTTTGTTTCCTCCGGAGGGGGGGGGGGGTGCATGAGGGGGTGAGGGACAGACAGAGATGGGCGGATCCAACTAGATGTTTGATCTTACTGTACACACGGTCCAGTGTTTTTTTCCCTAATTGCTCAGTCCACGTGTTGAATGAATTTGGGAAGTACAGTCCTTAAGCATGCCTGATTAAAGTAACCGGCGACGATAAAAGCTCCGTCGGGGTGTGCGAGCTGCTGTTTATTGATAGTAGCGGGCAGGAGATTTAGCGCTATGCTAACGTTAGAATCCGGTGGAACGTAAACAGCAAGCACAATGACCACAGTTAGCTCTCTCGGTAGATAGAATGTTCTACACAATACTGCTAGAAACTCTATATCAAGTGAGCAGTGTGTGTCAATGATTGGGCTGTTATTGTAGCGCATAGTCCCCCACCCCTGTTTTTACCGGAGTCTCTGTCTCGTTCGTGACTGTGAAGCGTACGTCCTGCTAATTGTAGGATTCCAGAATAAGAGTTAGGGTTTGAAAACCTTCTACCACGCGTATGACCATACTTGAGTATGCCTAGTAAAAGAAAAGCACTCAATCTATTTAAAAAACAAACGCTGTGAAAATGTGAAGGAACCGGAAGCTGTTTTAACAAAACGGCAGAGCTTTTTCATGGGCCGAATGAAAATGCTACAAGGTTGCGACGAGCACCGCCAACCTTTGACAAATCGCCGGCCCTCGCCCGTTTTCAGCTTACCGAATTCGGCCCCCGCGTTCGAAACGTCCTTCTTGAAAGAAATGTCCTTTTCGGAGATGAATAACGCCAAGGCGATTGTGCGCAGGTGGAGCAAAAACGGGGCAAAAAGCAAACGGCGAGGGAGATCAAGAAGAAGACTCTTTTGGAAAGGAAGCAGCCGCTCCATATCGAAGACCTGAAGGAAGACGCGCTCAGGTCGCTCTCTCCTGAAACTATAATCATCACCATATGAAATCGACATAGAATAATCGCATTTCAAAATTCAACGCACAATACTGTATGAAAGCTGTACACATGATTGATGGTCGTAAACTAGCCACCAGGGGGTGCCAAAACAGCACCAATAGAACACAAACTCTCTTTGGCCAATACTGTACTACATCACTTGAGTGCAGATGGCCAATACTTAAAGGGACAGTGTGGAATATTGAGAGCCTCATAGTGTCACAAAAGCTTTCATACGATTCAAATTTGAATAGGCAAAAATACATGATACCAATGTTCATTTTTTTATAGAAAAAATTATTAGGTGAAGAAAATTGTATTTCTTTGACATAGGCGAATCCATAGCTAGTAGTTGGCCCCATGTTTTTTCTTAAATTATGTTTTTTGGAATTTTTTTATTGAACATTGCAATTACAAACAAAATTGGCCTAGGAGAGTCAAACAATATATAGTTAACCATTTTCAAGAGAACATGAGGTGCTCCAGAAGTACAAAGAAAAGGAAAATAATATAGAAAAGTTATATGTTTAATTTAATACAAGGGGGGAGTATATGATATATTCCTCGGATGCCGTGATCATTTACCAATGGTTTCCGTTTGCATCGAACAACGGTTCCGTTTAGGGGCTTTAAAGGGACCGCGCGTAAGATTGAGCACCTAATACAGTGGAACCTGGGTTTTCGAACGCCTCTCGGTTAGAACAAATCTGTTCTCGACCAAAAATTTCGAGAAATTCTTGCTTTGCTTTTCGTTCAAAAAAAATCGGAGTTCGAACGCCGGTACGCTAGGGGCGACGCTGAGCGGCGTACGAGTGTAGATTGCCCCCACCCCTCGTGAAGAACTGTTGTCACGGCAACGCGCACTTCTTTTTGCTTTCGTTTTGAATATCGGTGAACGGAGTGTTTTAACCCCTAATGATGCCTCGGAAGAAGCTCGGTGCAAGCAGCAAAGTTGCTACGGGTGAAAAAAGAGGAGTAGCGCGTACAACTATTGCATTTAAGAAAGCAATAATAGCAAAATATGAGGAAGGTGTGCGAGTTTTCCTTCTTTCAGGAATACAGCATGGCTTCTGCCGACGGTAAGAAATCCTATTCATAATTCTTTTCTTTATCCTTTAACCACTCACCACTTGTTGTGGAGACCCGGGTGCTAAATAACGTGTAAACGACCTGATTTTTTTTATTTTGACACGTTCACGTCAGCGTCATCTTTTGTACGGAATATGACGCTAACGCGAACGTACGATTAGCCTAGGTTACATTTATGTTATTTGTGTCTTAAAGGTAAACAAAGGTAAACATTCAAGGTGTTGGAATGGATTAAAACGATTTACATTACTTTTAATAGGAAAAAAACGGCTTCGGTGATCGTACAAATCGGTTTTCGTACAAAGAAATGGAACGGATTATGGTCGAGAACCGAGGCTCCACTGTAGTGGATACCAAAAGCTTCATAAAGTAAATCTCCCCCAAAAAGATTTTTAAAAGAAAATCAAAATACATGAACTATAAATGTATATATTTTTAGAATAAGAATTTTGCATTTGTCCTACTTCACATGAGGCTTACCTAAAGGGAGCTGACACGATTGTCCGCCATCTTTCTACTAAAGGTACCCCAAAAGTGAAAAGTGTGTGAAAGACACGTCTTTGGGGATTTTTGCCCCAATAATTGCAGAAACCAAAGGATCTCTGCAATGTTCCCTCTAAGCTGCGCGCGTGCACAATCGCGCACTACCCAGAGCTTTTCCGCGCACAAGAAAATCGAGCCAGCGCACAAAAATCAGGGCTCCAAATTGCTCATTAAGAAGCCTATTAAGTCAAAGATACAGTGCATTAAGGTAAAAATACACAAGTTTCCCTGACGCTGTGTTCTAAATGCGGTATTTTGAAGTCAATGTAGAAGTGGAGTAAAGTCAGTAGAGTTTGTCGAGAACCGGCTTCTTCGGCTCGGCTCACTAAAAGGAACCGGCTCTTTCGGGTCCCAAACGGCTCTTAGGGTTGTTTTTGCTTCTTTCATCCCTACGCGACCAATTTGGATGTGTAATTGTGCACAAAATGATTTAAAGGAAGGGGAGGAAATAGAACAAAAAAGAAAAAAATACCCAAATGAAAAATGTGTTAAAAGCTGAGAGAAAATAAACAAAAGGAAGAGAAAAAAGAAGGAAAATTTCAGAAAAATAAACGGAAAAAAAAAGAAAAAAGTAAATTGAGAACAAAAAGAAAAAAGTAACAGCTCGGAAAAAATAAACACAATAAGATTTTTTTTAAAGGAAAAAAATGGAAAAAAAACAGGGAAAAAGAAGAAAAAGTATGCGTCGCATTCAAATCATTTCCTATTATACCAAGTCAATCCTGTTGCCAACATTGTACTTCCACTTAAAAATGTGATTGAATACAGTTGTGTATTGTGCAATAAGCCCCCCAAAATGTTAGTAGTATGTGATATAAGATACCAGGAAAAAAAAGAAATGGAAATCTTGTGAAAGAATTGTTGTAAAAAGAAATGACGTTTGTAGACCGTACAACCTATGCAATATTACATGAGTCAATTCATTCAAAAGTTTTTTTTGCATTGCCGGAAACTCCGCAAAATGTAAGTTGATGTCAAGTTTTGGACATGTTTGATCATGACTTAGTTGCCACACTTGGGATTGCCGTTGCTCACTGTTGTTTCGAGCATTGCTCACCCACTTTGTGTGAACGCTCAGACCCGTAAGGAAAATGACAGGGAACATCGGATCTCTGTATCTATCGTATAGAGTTTGCGTATAGCAATCTTGTAATTTGCTACATCATGTTCAAACGATGCAATTGAACATTTTTATTAGGGAAAAAGCCAAGCACATGTGGGAGTGCATCTACCAGCTGGAGTCTGAGAAATTCGACCTGGCGGAGAAGATGAAAAGGCAAAAGTATGAGGTGAGTCCCTCCCCGAGGAACACCGCTTCTTCGGCCGGCCGGTTAAACCATTTGCTCTTCCCCTCCAGATCAACGTCCTCCTCAACAGAATCCAACACGCTCAAAAGTTGTGAGTTGACGAGAAAAAGAAGGCGCCGCCGTCTCGAAAAACACTGAAAAACGTCTTCTCTTTTTCCGAGCAGCAAGAAAAGTCACGGGAAGGGAAAGGTCGGAGGACGCTGGAAATGAACCGACGCCGCCCAGTGGCCGAACCGAGAATATGTGACGCTCGACGTCAATAAATTTGCCGCGTTGCCTGAAAATGTCCCGCACGTTTTCCTTTTTTTTGTCACTCACAAGGTCGAAAAACGGCGTGAAGGTCGTCGCTCTCCGCCTCGGAACTGCGTCGGAATCCGGCTCCCAGACACATTTCCGACACGCGTTCCGCAAAAGCCGCTTCTTGGTCTTTCTTCAGGTCCAAAATGTACCTGGATGGGGTACAAACCACAGGGGGGTGGGGAGGCATGTTGTTGACATGTTTCAATTTCAATCTTTTCAAGGACGGATAAGTACCGTATTTTCCGGACTATAAACGGCTTCGGATTATAAATCGCACCGTCTAAAAAATGCAGAACTCGGAGTAGAAAACACATTTTTGAGGGGAATGTAAGGTTGAAATGAATAACAAGCCTAGAGCGCCCTCTTGCGGTTTAGTGAGAAAATAACATGAGAGGTGATATACAGTACGTGTAATAAATATTTCAAACTTCTAATACAGTGTTAATCATTTAACCTACAAGTCCAGAAAATACAGTACAGTGGAACCTCTGTTTTCGAACACCAAATCGGAGTCCGACCAAAAATTTATTGAAATTCTTGCTTCGCTGTTCGGTCAAAAAAAAATCGGAGTTCGAAGGCCGGGGGTGGATGTTTCACATCACATTTTTTTTACTCCTTTTAATTTTCTCAGGTGCAATTGCCCCTCCACGACACTAGGGGACGTCAGAGATGAAACAAATGTGTAGCAAATGGGCCGAGTTACAGAATTTCACCACACCGATGAAGCTGCAGCCACCAGAGTCATCATGGCTTAAACGACACTGTCATGAACCACTTCCTAAGAGTGCTAAAAAGAAGGCAAGTGTCATTGGATAGATATTTTAAGAGAAAAGAACACCCTGTAGCCAGTCATCCATAGCAAAGAGATTTGAACGTGCGAGCACCCCTCAGACAAAAGAGCTCCCCGAAGTTTTTATGGAAGGGGACTCTCCTTCCAATCATTTTCCTTCCTCCTCCATCCCTCTCATTGTCCACCTGCGCCTTCTGCTGACCACCACAAAGGTAAAAAATCCTATTCATACTTCTTTTCTTTATCCTTTTTTTTCATTTTTACACGTTTATGTTAGCGTAATCTTGCGTACGGAAGATGACGCTAACGCGAACGTACGATTAGCCTAGGTTACATTTATGTTATTTGTGTCTTAAAGGTAAACAAAGGTAAACATTCAGGGTGTTGGAACGGATTAAAACGATTTACATTATTTGTAATGGGAAAAATGGTTTCTGTGTTCGAACAAATCGCTTTTCGAACAGGATTATGGTCGAGAACCGAGGTTCCACTGTATTTGAATTGGGGTGAAGTGCTTGTAAATCCTTGAAATTGTTGCCATGTTTCTCAACAAATCTACTTCAAAATGTTGCATTTCTTGTGATTAATGGCAGCTGGCATTGTCCTATGAAGGGTCATCGCCTCCTACAGGTCAGGTACACGCTACACCCTTAAATTGGGAACTGTGAAATGCGTATTTGGGTAAGGATTACAAATCAACTGGGAGTCATGCAAAAAACACGACACATTGTCATTTTGACTTATGGGGGGGGGGGGACATTTGTCTCAAATATTTACACACATAATGTATAGATCCACAAATATATTTGCCATTTACTCAAAATCTAAAGATATGGCGTTAAATGGACACTCAAGATTACAAGTTACATAGACATTGGATTTCTTCTGACGGTATTGGAGAAATTGGAAAAGTGCAACTCACTTGGCCAATTCCACCAGGAGCGCGCCGTCCGGCGCCGCAATCTGTCGGATGCCGGGCCCCAAACGCCGCGCGCAGCTTCATGTCGGGGACACAAAAAAAAACAAGGTCGGATGGCGCAAATTCAAATGTCCCAGGATTAAAGGATTACACCGTGTGCTTCCTGACCCTCCAGATGTACCGATTCGTTGAAATACAAATCATGACTAGAGTTAATTAAGTCGGCTGATTATCCGAAAATTCAATTGTCAAAAAGAAAACCCCTGAAAAAAATCACATTTAAGCATTTAAAAGCATTTGTTGCTTTTGAGGAAAGAATTTATTCCAAAAAGTGATTTAAAATGATTTATTAACCCAGTGTGTGCAATACAAACTATAGAGACTCAGAAGAAACCATTTTTTCTTCAGCTCTAAAATAGCCATATACTGAAATAAATTAAAATGTAAATAAAGCATGTACCTAAACATCGATAAATATTTATTAGTTATTAAAGATGAATATACTGCTAAAAAGCATTTACTGCACACAACACAACTACCGTATTTTCCGCACTATAAGGCGCACCTTAAAGCCTTTATTTTTTTTCAAAAGCTGACCATGCGCCTTATACTACAGTGCGCCTTATATATGGATCAATATTAAGTCGCAAAGTCTAGCAACTGAAACAAGCAGCCGCCGACTCGATTTTCCCCCGAAGGCCAAGTCGTCCGCAGTGTATGCTACCGGCGTTTCATTTCCTAACCAATGTGTCAATCATCATTTGAATCGGTCACTATTTGCTCAAGTTATTCGGAGGTAAAGGGGCGAATCCTTTTTATCATTTACAGGCTGGCATAGGCTAAAGGGGCAAAACAAAGCCTGCGATTGGCCGAAAAAGATGAATGTGAATCACACGTTGGGTTGCACTGCGGCATAGAGAAAACATTTTTTACTATTCTGTATTTGTAAATATTTTACTCTCCTGTATTTACTACAATCACAGTTGTAAGAAGACCATGGTTACGTATCATTATTGAAGGTGATGGCTGCAAGAGAACTTAGGTGAGCTATGCGGCTTTATATTTTCCCGGTATTTTGTTTTAGAACGATCTTGATGTTTCTGCGATGAGTCTATTTTGAAACTCAATTCAATTCAAAGTGTTTATTGTCATATGCACAGTAAAAAAAACCATTTTCCTGCATGATAAAATTCTTACTTTGCTGTCCATACAGTTGCCAGCAAAAAAAAAAAAATGGAAACTAAGAAATGTTTGTCTGATGACATCGTACGGACACTGTTTCCGTACATGTCCGAGACACGTATTTGCTTCTTTGCAAGCTTTCGGAATGTTAAGGGGGTAATAAGTTGGACTGAACTATCTGACTGTTTTGTCAATGTTCCCATTGTAGCGCCTTATAATCCCGTGCGCCTTATGTATGGAAAATATAGGACTAAAAACTATTTTTTTGGGGGTGCGCCCTATAACCCGGTGCGCCTTATAGTGCGGAAAATACGGTACACCATTTTTGTATTTTACAAATGTTTCCTTCTTCGACCAAATAGCTGTTGTCACTTACACCTATCCTTCCTCTTATCACAAATTTTGTTAGGCAAAAAAGGAAATGAAACCGAGAAAACCGCAATAAAATGAGACGTGGTCCCTCTCGACTGAGGAGGGAGGAGAAATTGAGCAGGGCATTAAGGCCATCTACTGTTCGAGTGTCATTGATCCTCTGTTTTTTTTCCCCTCTTCCCTTTATTAAAGGTCCACGACACGCTTTCAGCTCTAGACCCACCCGTTGAGAAACACTGCTACACATGAGCCTTTTACGTAAGATAAATACACATTTTTGACCTTCAAGTATTTGAAGAAAGAAACACGCACGTTTATATGACATTTCAAGTCAATTTTGCTTATCCAAATCGATAGGTTTTCTTTCGTGACGTGTTTTTGACCACTTGGAGGCGCTAAATAATACACAAAACCCCTTTGCAAGTGAACCATGTCGTTTGGTGGCTTAAGTATCTCAGGAGTGTGATTATTACTGGTCACCTGGAAGAAAAGTAGATGATGTTGAAAAAATGTGCATATTTGGGTTTTTCTGGTAGCTTCTGAAGGGAGTCCAAAGGGAGGAAGTTGACGGTGACTCCTTTAAGACGCATCAAGTCTAAAAAAAAAAAAAAAAGAAACAGAAATAGAAGACATAAAGAACCTAATAGATTCTTGCTTATTAGACCAGCGGTGGGAAAACCACTGCCCGCAAGTCTGAAGATTCAATCCAGCCTGCCAGACAAAGCTGAGAGTAGCACAAGAGAAAAATAAGCCACACGGCATCAGAATATGACCTGCGGATTTCCCCATGTCTAAAGGATGTTGTTATTATGTTATTTTAAGCAATTTTATTCTTCAAGACATTTAATTGCATGCAAATAAACTCCTGTTTATTTGTTTGGCCCTTAACTACAAGAAGGCTCAAAGAGCTATTATGACAGCATCCCCTGATCGAAAACCTACAGCAGGGCAAGGAAAAACTCAAAAACCTCAACTTGAGGAAAATGATGAAACCCTGAGAAGGGAACACAAATGAGGTCATCAGTACTTAAGCTTGTATATCTTGAGTATGAAATAAAGCGAGAAAAAGTTGCAAATGAACAAATGTTGTGCTTAAAAAATGAAGATATTACTTTGCGTTAAATTAAAAGTATTTATATGTAAATAATGTTGCAGTATATTTTGAGTGTTTCAAAAGAAATTTGTTGAAAGGGTCCCAAAACTAAGAAACCTAGCTTGCGGGCAATGTCCCCTCTAATTGCGCACTACCAATTGCGCACTACCCAGAGCTTTTCCGTGCACAAGAAAGTCTAGCCAGCTCATGAAAATGAGGGCTCAAAATTGTTAATTAAGAAGCGAATTCATTCAAAGTTACTGTGCATGAAGGTCAAAATACACGGGTTCCCCTGACGCTGTTTTCTAAATGCGGTATTTTGAAGTCGAGTCGAAGGAGAACGAAGTTGAGTAAAGTCGGTAGAGTTTTTCGAGAACCGGCTTCTTCAACTCGGCTCACTAAAGAGAACCGGCTCTTTCGGGTCCCAAACGGCTCTTCGGGTTGTTTTTGCTTCTTTCATCCCTACACGACCAAATGTTAAGTAAAATTGTGCACCAAATGACTAAAAGGAAGGCGGGAAATAGAACAAAAAGAAAAAAATACCAAAATGACAAAGGCATATAGGAGCCAAAAGTGAAATCAATCAGCCATTTTTTTCTTCTCTGGCTCGGCGCCTACGTTTTCAACCCAGAGACTGTGGCCTACCCCGTATTAGCCCGGACTTACCCTTCACCGGGACGGACGTCTGCTCCCCATCCGTCATTTCGGCAGCTGGCTCCCGCCTCGGGCACAAGGACCGGAACAAGGCCTGCACGTTGGCGAAGGAAATGTCCCGCGCCGTCTTGAGGCGATGGCCGTTTTGCGTCTGGAGCAAGCTCCGGTCTTCCGTCTCGACGCCGAAGGACAAGTAAGGGCTGGACACGATGTCCCCCCAGTAGCCCTTCAAAAGCACATTGTCCCCTCTTTGCTTGAAGACCCGAAAGGACAGCAAGCTGGGGTTTCCCGTTCGGTAGACGCCTTCCCTCGGCTCGAAAGCCAGACCGCTCTCCCGCCAGAGCGCGTACTCGTGCTTGTTGATAGCGCCGCACTGTGGAAGTGATTTTGAATCCATAGTCAGGGTTCCTACACCCTTTTCATGACCGTATTCCAGACCATAAGGACTTTCAAAGTCAATTTCACAATGATTCCAGTACCCCTAAAAGAACAGAAGCCTAGAGTTTCTAACCCCAACCTTATTTCAAAACCCATGATTAAAACCCTTACTTGCAGCCCGAACCCTAGTTCCTCGCCCTACATCTAACTCTAGCTATCACTTTCGCACTAACCCTGTTTCAGCACCCTAAATTCAGTTTTATAACCCAATAATGGGCCTCAACCTTAGTTTCTAACCCTAGCCCTGTTGTGTAAGTCGGAGCTTATCGGCATAATGAGGACACATTTGTTTAGACAGGAAATTCCAGGCTTGTGTCTCCCGAATTTAAATGTCAGCAAAGTAATTACATTCGGCTTGGTTTGGAACGAGCTGTCAGGAACTTGGCTGTGTCACGGCGACTTTTGATGAGAAAAATTGCAAAAACACAGTCAATTCCCAGTAGCATGCACTTTGAGGAAAAACAATGCGTCATCGAAGGAGGACGCACCAACTTCGGGGAAAACACATAATGTTGGAAAATCGAAAAAGGACGCACCAACTTCAGGGAAAAACAACACGGGATGTGTCTGCTCCGGAGGGTATAAGAAAGCTGATTGTCTCTTAGACGAATGTGAATGCTGTTTTGAACGCTGACTAATATGAATAAACAATTTCTCCCTCTCCGTCAACTTCTCTGCTTTTCTGCATATTTCTGGGGCGAGGCGGTTACACGGTCTATTTCAGAACACTAAAACTGGTTTCAAAACCTTGCTTGCAGCTAAAAACCCTAGCCCTACACCTAACCCTAGCTGTACACCCTATTTCAGAATCCTAAACCCTAATAAGTAGCCTAAACCTTAGTTTTAACCCTATCCCAACTCTTATTGTGGAAGCATAAAACAAGTTTAAAACCCTTAAGTGAATCCCAAACCCAAGCTCTTAAACCTAGCCTAACACCTAAGTAACATGGCAGCGATTTCAAGCATTTACAAGCGCTTCACCTACATTTCAAGCATATTTGAATCCATACAAACACAAGACTGGTACGAAACCCGGTTCTTACCGCTTTGTCGTGCAGCTTCATCGTAAGATCCCAGTCGAAGCAACCTTTCTTGGAGTCGTAGCGGGTCCCGAGGTGCTGCCTGATGCGGTAATCCCACGCTTTGGAAATGCAAACGGGCTCAGCGGTGGAAGGCATCCAGGATTGGAAAATCCTAGCGAGCTCGTCTCGTTCCTTAAACTGAAACCGTCTTCAAGTCAGTCTTTTTGCTACGCGAGCGCGATCCCGCCATATGTACAGATAAATGTACGGATAAATACTGAGAAACTAAACATTGTATTTGACACATTTTCCAAGAGTAGGTCTCGAGGTTTCCAAAAGTGGCCATTATGTGACAATTGCACAGCTTCAAAACATTTACAACCTTGTGTTTTACTTTGGCCAATTTTTAGACATTGTGAAAAAGTTGTAAATGTTTGACTTCTCTTTCTAAAAGACACAATCACAGATTGTGCACAGTTGCGCATAAAAATGGATTCAGTGTTGCATTACGCATGTTTATTTTCGGCTCTGATTTGAATACACTGCAAATTTGCATATTATTATGTTGGAAAATTTCAAGTGCGCCTTTTAGTCTGAATTTTACAGTCGTGTGATTAAAAGCAATTTTCTCTGTACTTCAGTAAAAGCTTTGGGGTACTTAAATGTGTGTAGTAATCTCATCCAGTCATCTGCGTGCGTGCTGTCCTATGTATTATGTGTTGCTAGCAGTATCGTGTAGACCCTTCTATCTACCGAGAGAGCTAACTGTGGTCATTGTGATTACTGTTTACGTTCCACCGGATGCTAACGTTCCACCGGATGCTAACGTTCCACCGGATGCTAACGTTAGTATAGTGCTAAATCTCCTGCTCGCTGCTATCAATAAACAGCAGCTCACACACCCCTACGCAGCTTTTATCGTCGCCGGCGACTTTAATCGGGCATGTTTAAGGACTGTACTTCCCTAATCCATTAAATTCGTGGACTGAGCAATTAGGGAAAAAACACCGGACCGTGTGTACAGTATGATCAAACATCTAGTTGGATCCGGCCATCTCTGTCTGTCCCTCACCCCCTCATACACCCCCCTCCGGAGGAAGACAAAGCCTGCAACAAGGACAGTACAAACATCGCCTTTGTTCCTTTTATCTTCTTTGTTTTCTTTTATCTTCACTGTAAAATGTGAAACTGGAGTGCCACGTCCAATTTCGTTGTCACAATATGTTCAACCCATTTTGTAACGATGACGATAAAGGTCTATTCTATTCTATGTTTTATGTTTATCTTGCAGTGTCTGCAAAAAAATGTCCCCCTTGGGGACAAAAAAGATCTACCATCTATTTATGTGTTCATTTTTTGACATAGCATATATCTTAGTTAATGAAAGATTACGGGACCTTGAGAAGAGAGGTGTTGAGGCAGGGATGGACATTTGCCTCCGGGACGTCGGTGACGTGTCGCAGAAGCTGCGAAGCCGTCCTCCTGACCATTTCCTCCGTCTGACTCCGGATCACGCTATTGCCAAATACTTCCAGGAACATCTCCGTCTTCTCTGAGGACAAGAAAAGCCCACGTTGACCTTCACGTATGGTCGCCGAGTGCGGAAAGAATCGGGGACGAGCGCTCGGAGAAGGCATCGTGGAAGAAGAAATGCTTATATTGATCCAGTGTTGGGTTTTGTATCATTTAACTTCCATATTTTCTTGTCTGCTGAAGCAACGTGAGGCACACCATCTTCTTGCCTCATGGCAGAAGACGAAAGTGAGGTCAAGAATTCTGATTCCCCGCATACTTCAGCCCCAAACATTAGAATTAGCCATAGATTAGTCAAGCCATTTGCTCATTGTTTTCCCATCCACCCATCCATCCATTATCCTCAGTAGGGTCACGGGGGTGCTGGAGCCCATCCCAGCTATCTTGGGGCAGTGGGCAAGGGACACCCGGAACCGGTTGCCAGACAATCGCAGGGCACACAAGGACAGACAATTCGCTCGCTCATTCACACCTCGGGACAATTTGGTTAAGCCAATTCACCTGACACGCATGTTTTTGGAATGTGGGAGGAAACCGGAGTGCCCGGAGGAAACCCACACAAGCCCGGGGAGATCATGCAAACTCCCCACAGGAAGGTTCAATCTCATGACTTCAAAACTGTACTGCGGCCAATGAACCTGACATGCATGTTTTTGGAATGTGGGAGGAAACCGGAGTGCCCGGAGGAAACCCACGCAAGCACGGGGAGATCATGCAAACTCCCCACAGGAAGGTTCAATCTCATGACTTCAGAACTGTACTGCGGCCAATGAACCTGACATGCATATTTTTGGAATGTGGGAGGAAACCGGAGTGCCCGGAGGAAACCCACGCAAGCACGGGGAGAACATGCAAACTCCCCACAGGAAGGTTCAATCTCATGACTTCAGAACTGTACTGCAGCCAATGAACCTGACATGCATGTTTTTGGAATGTGCGAGGAAACCGGAGTGCCCAGGAGGAAACCCACACAAGCACGGGGAGAACATGCAAACTCAACACAGGGAGGCTGGTAGCTGGATTTGAACCCATAACCTCAGAACTGTGCTGCACACGCGCTGACCACTGTTCTGCCGTGCTGCCATTGTTTTCCCATTACATGGAATTTTTTTCCATCATGGAGGTTTTCCTTATATCCTCACTGTAATATGTGGAACTGGAGTGCCACGTCCAATTGTTGTAACAATGACAATAAAGGTATATTCTATTTTATTCTATTCAATTCTATGACCTAAATATCCATTTTTTTTTTTCAAAAGGAGCGGTCCATAAATTTCACTTTTGAGTTAAGGTAAGACAGTAAAGTTTTTTTTCCCTATGATACAGTTTATATATTATTTCAATGCTCTTCCAATCAAATGCTGAATGAAATGTAGCTTGATTTATTTTGAAATCTCTCACCAGACAGGAACCAGAGTGTAGGTGACTGCAAAGCACCCACCGTTAAGTCCCATGATTTCCTGGGGAGTCAGCGCGATGTAAAGCAGCAACATCTGGCGAGCCATCACCTCCATGCTGTTTTCAAACAGCCATACCTACAACAAAGAAGATATTTTCCTCTACCGCACAGGTGCGAAACATCCGACCCGCGGGCCGGATCAGGCCAGCCTAGGGTTTTGATCCGACCCGCCTGACATCACTGAGAGAAGCGAGAGAGAGAAATCAGCTGCGGTTTTAAATATGTCCGCCAGGTGTCGCCAAAGCCAAACTAAAGCTCTATCTCTTTCGGTGTCTCTATCTCTCTCTCTGTTTCGTTCTCTCTTTTTTTATCATTTCAGTCCTTCTATCTTCTTTTTTCTCTTTCTTTCTTACCTTTTCTTTCCATTTTTCACTCTCTCGCTTTCCCTTTATTTTTCACACTCACTCTTTTTCTTACCATCTCTTTGACTCTCTTTCTCCCTTTCACTTCTAATTTTTCTTTGTTTCTTTTCCCCGTCTTTTTAAATATTATTCTCTCTCTATACCTCTTCCCTTTTCTTTCTCTATGTCTCTCTTTTTCTCTCTCTCTCTCTCTCTCTCTCTCTCTCTCTCATTTTTTCAGTCCTTCTATCTCAGGGGTGTCAAACTCATTTTAACTCTGGGGCCACACGATAGAACAAACATTCTGTCGGGGGCCGGAGTAGTACATTAAAGAGCAAGAAAAAGACAGATAAAGAAATAAGAGAAAGAGGGAAGGAAAAGGAGAGAGGGTGGGACAAAGAAAGAAAAAGATAAAAATTCGTGAGAGAGGGGGAAAAGAAAGAGAGGGGAAGAAAGAAATCCAAAGAGAAATAGAAAGACGGAAGGAGAGAAAAGAGAAAAGAAAGCGCAAAGGGTAGGAAGAGAGAAAAAGAAAAGAGAGAAAAGGAAAAAAAGAAGTTAGAGCAAAAGAAGTTAAAAAGACACAGAGAGAGAAAGAGACAAAGAGCAACAAAGGAAGAGAAGAAGAGAGAGACACAGAGAGTGAAAGAGACAGAGACAGAGAGAGACACAGAGAGAGAGAGAGCGAGAGAGAGAGAGACAGAGACAGAGAAATACAAGTACAGTGTCTTTGTTGGAGGCACCTGGCTTTGGCAACATCAAGTGGACATATTTCAACCTGCAGCTTGTTTTTTTCTTGCTCTTCTCTGAGTGTTGTCTCGCGGGCCGGATTCAATCCCTTAGCGGGCCTGATCTGGACCGCGGGCTGCCTGTTTGACACCTGTGTTCTATCTTCTTTTTTCTTTCTCTTTTTTCTCTTTCTTTTTTTACCTTCTCTTTCTATTGCTTTCCCATTCTTTTTCACACTCACTATTTTTCTGTTTCTCTTGGACTGTCTCCCTTTCACTTCTAATTTTTCTTTGTTTCTTTCCCCCCTTTTCTATATTATGCACTCTCTATTTATCTCCCCTTTTCTTTCTCTTCCCTTCTCTCTCTCTGTCTCTCTCAGTCCTTACTCCTTCTCCCTTGTTCTCTTTATTTCGCTCTCTTTTTCTTCGTCTTCCTCTCTCTTTCCCTTAAATCTACTCTGGTGGCCCCCGTGACATTTATTTTCTAGCATGTGGCCCTCAGCTAAAATGAGTTTGACACCCCTGCTCTACCGCATGACTTCCCCTTTCCGAGTCGGGTCTGCGAGGCTCACGTTGAGGACGTCCTCGTCTCCGAGACAGGACACGGTCTTCAGAAGATGTCTCGGATCGCCGCTGCCGGCCAGTAACACGTTGACTTCGCCTTTGTGTCTCACGGAGCCTGAGGAAAATGAGCACCGTTGCAATCGTCTACTATTTTTGACTCTGAGCGCAATTTTAGGCCACGTATCAAAAATATAACCATATATATATTGTATATATTGAATATATACAAATTGAAGGACATTAAATCATGGCTCAAAGTATTCCTCAACCTGGTACCTTGAGTGTCATGATGAGACCAAATGTAACGCGTTTTCCCATATCAACAACATCCCTAGTGAAAAAAAAAAGCTCTTTCGCCGCCGTGACCCTGGTTCGATTACCATTGCATACCATGATGTGCAAATGTGGTTAGCCATGTTTTTCGACTGATCAATAATTGCTTCAATACGGTAAAACCTAGGACTGCTGCCTGCCAGTGAATCTGTTTTATTTGAATAATAAGAAAAATAAATAAGAGGAAATAAATACAATTCTACGATTCCACATATAGTATTGAATATTCATAAAGAAATCATTTAATACATATAAAGAAAAATATATATTTAAAATTTTTGTTGGTATATATGATTAATAATAAGCTTAAATGAATATTCAATGTCGAAAAACTAATTTTGTCCAGAAAGTCTTTCCACATATTGTATTTGTTAATAATTTTTAATGCCCCCCCCCCCTAATTTAACCAGCATGCAATCACGAGCTTCCATTTTTCTTTTAAATCTCGCGAGAATTGGATTCAAACGATTTCTAATCTTCATTTATTTGCGATAAATTGTGTCCTTCCAGTTGTCCTTACAAATCAACTGTGTTCTTCCAAACTTAAGACATTATGTTGTAACTATAAATAGAACAAAATAAACCTTCCAAAATATGTATTTAAGCGTTTTGAAAAGTTATGCTAGCTCACCTGTGCTAACGAGGTCTCGAGCTGGACTGAAGCCCCACCAGTTGATGCAGCCCGCGCCTTCTGACGGTCGTCCGGCGCTCATGGTGACTTTTTGAGGACTTTGTTAAGCACAAAAACTCTACGGAAGAAGTTTACCTCGTGAATCCAAAATGGTGAGTGGCTTTCAAGCGATTTTAACCACCAAGAACACTTACAAACCAGGCAAACTCGAGTTTAGCCTTCGTTGCCTAGCAAACATCGAGTTTAGCCTTTGTTGCTTAGCAACCAGTGGATCGGCTGTGCTTCTACGCATGCGCAGAATATATCGAAATATGAAATATGGGCTTCTAAGGGATTTTACAGTAAATGCTTTTTAGCAGTATATTCATCTTTAATAACTATTAAATATTTATCTATGTTTAGGTACATGCTTTATTTATATTTTAATTTACCACATTGCATTCTTCGTGCCAATTTCTTCAATTGATATAATATGAAGTCATGTTAAATAAAACATTTGTGAAAAAGAACATGACATCACAAAAGATACGTCAGGAAAAATGTCCGTCGTAAATTTATTTCCAATTCAAATTAACCAAAAATCTCTTTATAGTGTACAACAAACATTTGTAAGATAATCAAATCGAAGTTTGTTATTTAGTAGATTTTCTACCAAAAGCTCTCACAGTGACCATTTTTTAATGTATTCTAATTGACTTCAGTGATACATTTTGGTTGCACACATTAGCAATTGAAATTCTTTTAAAATAAATCTTCTGTAATATGTGTTTGTTGAGACCCAATTTCGACAATAATGATCATTTCCAGTACCATTCCTGTGTTGGGACTAGGGTTGGGTAGGGTTACTTTAACTGGATTACTTTCAATGACTTTTGGATAACTCCAATACCAAATATGCTAATAAAAGACAAAATAAACTAAATAGGAATAAAATGACTAAATTTTGTGCAGGTTTGGGGAGTAACGGAATACACGGAACGGCAAAAATGATGTTGGTAAGCTGTTTGGATTGATTTTCATTTTGTTTCTGTGGCATTTGATGTTAGTTTTGCCAGAGATCAAAGAGATCAAAGCCAGGAGAGAAAGCTTACAGCGTGTTGTGAGTCATCATTTTATTCCTATTTAGTTTATTTTGTCTTTTATTAGCATATTTGGTATTGGAGTCATCCAAAAGTCATTGAAAGTAATCAAGTTAAAGTAACCCTACTCAACCCTGGTTGGGTCCTAGAGATCCACATGTACAATATACATTTATTTGAGCCTGAGTGACATTCAGTTCCACACAAGAGTGGGTAGAAAAGGAGAAAGTCTTAGTGGATAAAACCCCTAACATCTGCATTGCACATCTAAACACAAACGGAAAATAACACTGCAGGAACAAATAACGCAATGAGATTGGAATCTATCAACTAATCTAGGCAAATTTACAAAAATGTTTAACATGAGGATACTCAGTCATCCATTTTTTGGGCACTCCCACAAAACATTAAAGGGACAGTGTGTATCATTCGACACCTTAGATATATTAAACATTGTTTTGACCCCTTTTAATACGCTTCAACACGGACACCAGAAAATACGTTACACGATTTCTTGCCATGTTTGCTTTAGTGTAGCCTCATTCATTTTGGCAATGGCATCGATTGTCATTTGCTGTAGGTCAGTAATGTCGCTTATTTCTTGGTTTGTGATTTGGACCTGTAAGAACTGAACTTTGGGAGCATACCATTGCAAGTTTTTGTGGAGGACCTTGTGCTTTTTTGAACGCGGTCGCTATAACTGTGTGGCAGTAGAATGAAAGGACTTTCTGGGAGAACGAGAGAAGGATTTTCTTACACGATTGATGTTTTCGTGAGATGTTGTTGGTCGCCCACTCCTTCTTTTATCTAACATTCTCCCTTTCTTCATCATTTTTTTTTGTGCCACGCACAGTGTTCCCTCTAAACTGCGCGCGTGCGCAATTGCGCACTGCTCGCACATTCTCAGCGCACAAGAAAATCGAGCCAGCGCACAAAAATGAGGCCTCAAAATTACTCATTAAGAAGCGACTTAAGCCAAAGTTACAGTGCATAAAGGTAAAAAATACACGGGTTACCCTGACGTTGTGCCCTAAATGCGGTATTTTGAAGTCGAGTCAAAGGAGAACGAAGTTGAGTAAAGTTAGTAGAGTTTGTAGGGGAACCGGCTTCTTCGGCTCGGCTCGCTAAAAGGAACCGGCTCTTTCGGGTCCTAAACGGCTCTTCGGGTTGTTTTTGCTTCTTTAATCCCAACATGAACAAATATGATGTAAAATTATGCACAAAATGACTTAAAGGAAGGGGGGATAGAACAAAAAAGAAGAAAATACCAACATGAAAAAGTAGTGAAAAGCTGAGGAAAAAAAGAAACAAAAGGAAGAGAAAAAAGAAGGAAACATTTAGAAAAAAAAAACAGAAAAAAAGAAAAGAAAGAAATGTAGGAAAAAAGTAAATTGAGAACAAAAAGAAAATAGTAACAGCTCGGAAAAAAAAAACACAATGAGATTTTTTTAAAAGAATTTTAAAAAAAGTAGGAAAAAAAACACGGAAAAAAGAAGAAAAAGTTTGTGTTGCATTCAAATAATTTCCAATGATATCAAGTGAATCTTGTTGCCAACATTGTACTTCCACTCAAAAATGTGATTAGGTACAGTTCTGTATCCTACAACCGACTCAATAAGCCCCCAAAATGTTAATATCATGCGACAAAATATATCAGGAAATAAAAAGAAATGGAAATCTTGAAATGTAAGAACAAACGACGTTTGTAAGCCCTGCAACCTTTGCAATCGTACATGAGTCCATTCATTCAAAAGAGAAAAATCATTTTGCATTGCCGGAAACTCAGCAAAATGTAAGGTGATGTCAAGTTTTGGTCATGTTTGATCATGATTTAGTTGCCACACTTGGGATTGCCGTTGCTCACTGTTGTTTCAAGCGTTGCTCACCCACTTCGTGTGAATGCTCAGATCCGTAAGGAAAATTACAGGGAACATTGGCCACGCACAAATTGGAGGAGGGAATGGTGGATCTGTCCTATACTGCCTATACGATTTTGTGGACACATTGCGCATTCTCAACATCACCTCCTTTTCAAACAATATCCGTGAAACTTACAAATGAAGTGTGATTTAACAAACTTAAATAAACACTAAATACGATACGACAAATCGGAATAGAATATCTAATCCATTGCATTTTTGAAACAGTAAAGATGATTTATGGACAGCTTGTATTTAATACAACATCTTAACAAACATTAAAGGCATCCCTAACCATATATTCCCATTGTAATTGAATGTTACAGCTCCCGAGACACATCAGTTATTACATTTTATACCTGGAAACAGGTCACCGGAGACCCCATCACCACAAAAGGGTTCAATATGGCCAAAAGAAATGGGAAGACAGAGAAAAGCCTTATGGAGATGACTTCAGCGAGGTTTGGCTTTGAGGGCGGCGTCGACTTCCTCTTCGGGCAACAAAGTGTGCCACTGGGCTACCGGTCTCCTGGGGTTGGCCAGCATGTCGGACCAGTGACGCAAGCCCACGCCGGTCGCTCCGTAACCCATGAAGGTTTTTCCGATGGGGTCGTTGCTCCCCAGTTTGTCGTAGTCGTACACCGTGATCACCACCTGCACTTTCTAAAGCAACCACGGGAACGGATTAGAGCAGGAGTCGGGAACCTTATTCACCCGAAGAGCCATAAAAGCAATGTATTTTGATTTTTTCTTTCCGTATATTTTAAGACAACATTCAACAAAAACCGCCAAACGCGCACTCTAGACAAAAGCTACCGTATTTTCCGCACTATAAGGCGCACCGGGTTATAGGGCGCACCCCGACAAAATAGTTTTTGGTCCTATTTTTGACATACATAAGGCGCACCGGATTATAAGGCGCTACAATGGGAACGTGGACAAAACAGTCAGATAGTTCAGTCCAACTTCTTACCCCCTTAACATTCCCAAAGCTTGCAAAGACGCAAATACGTGTCGAGAACACGTGCGGATGCGGTGTCCGTACGATGTCACTCAAATGCATCCTTCCATCATTCGGAAGGTTCAAGTCTTGGGATTCAAGAAATGCCAACCATTCCTTAGTTTCTATTTTCTTTTTCGCTCGCAACTTTACTGTGCATATGACAATAAACACTTGGAATTGAGTTTAATTTAAAAATAGACACTCCATTCCATCTATTATCTGCACCGCTTATCACAGAAACATCGAGTTCAGTCTAAAACAAGATACAGGGATAATATATAGCCAGAGTAGCTCGCCGAAGTCGTTGTGTTCATAATAATGTGCAGCCAATGTCCTCTTTTATATCCGTGAGTGTAGTAAATCCAGGAGAATAAAATATTTACAAATACAGTATAGTAAAAAATGCTTTCTGTATGCCGTCAACCACGTGCTATACACATTTATCTTTTCGGCCAATTGCAGGCTTTGTTTTGCCGTTTAAGCCAATGCCAGCCTGTAAATGATAAAAAGGATCCGCCCCCTTTACCTCCGAATAACTTTAGCCAATAGTGACTGATTCAAATGATGATTGACACATTGGTTAGGAAATGAAACGCCGGTATATAAATCCCAGCATACACCGCGGACTACTTGGCGTTCGGGGGAAAATCTAGTCGGCGGCTGCAAGTTAGTTGGAAGACTTTGCGATTTAATATTGATCCATAAATAAGGCGCACTGTATTATAAGGCGCATGGTCAGCTTTTGAAAAAAATAAAGGCTTTTAGGTGCGCCTTATAGTGCGGAAAATACGGTAATTCTTCAGCACCATGATTTCACTGTGTGTCGTTTGATGATTTGATCAGATCTATGAAAAATGAATGATGCCAAAGCCTGTGGCCCATATCAATACAAATATACCGCTTCAAATTGGTCTCCTTCCGCAGTTACCTAAGCAGTGTTCATTTGAGCTGTGAAAAGCGATGGGTCCCGGGGACTGGCATGCTCAAAAATCTAGGGGTCCCAACAGAGATCTATGGCTCCCCAAAATTTAGTCTTATCCAGGTCGAAATTGTATATCGCTGACAAATATATAATATAAATCTATATATTCATTCAGTTTTAATCATCAAATTATGAATTCATTTTCCGCATCAAATTATTGTTGGTAATATACCGATTAAAGGGATAACCACAAACCTGTCTTTTTTTTCATTTTCTCCTTTTATACTTCCTTTTTTTCTTACCTTCCTTATACAACATAATTCGTAATATCTATCATCAAAGCAAGTGAGCCGTTTGAGAGCCGGCTCTCTTTAATAAGTTGAGCCAAAAAAGCCGGTTCTCTGAAAAAAGACGGACTTCCTTTCACTATAGAACTTGAACGCGTTTGACTTGATTGATTTGCCGTTTGGTGAAAGTCGGTGTATACCACCGGATGGTATCCATAATTGACAAATTTTTGTTTTTCCGTACAGATTTTCTTGTACGTCGTACACGTCTTAAAATGCATAATAAACGTACTTTGTTCGGCAAAACCGTACAGGTTGACAGGTATGAATTTCTCCGCTGTTTTTTTGTGCCGGAATTATTGCCTTTGTTATTACTTTCTGCATTACGTTTCAACTTATTACAGACACTGAAGAAATAACCAATTTCGTGTTGATTTTCACCTAATACTAACTGTTTTTTCGGAGGCATACTTAACCTTCGCTCGACGACAAGCACCATAACAATGAAGTCATTTCTAATCAACGAGATCTCGGTGGCCGAGATCGGCGTGCGGACGAAGACTCGAACCGCGAGACCAAAACAACAATGGCGGATCTGCCTGACGAAAAGTTTGGAGTGCGGTAAATCTTTGTAAAAAAAAAAAAGTAATCGGCTAATAATGACAATTTTGGGGCAAAAATGCGTCCCGGGGAAGTACGTTGATTTGAGACTATGCGTCCCCAGCAAAGATGATGCGTCTAGGACGCGGGGACGCGGGCAAATGAGAACACTGCCTAAGAGTGTTGAGGCTCATTTTTGTCCTAAACTAAAACAATGCTTTCAAAACGAGGTGTAAAATTGTCACAAAATACTGCAAACGAGGAGGACACCAAAGTATTTCAAGAGATAGAAGTGAGTGCTTGCTAGGCTCACCTAATCAAAGTTCTCTGGGTGTTCTGTTGTTTTTTGGGTGGGGTGGGGGGTTTACAGTTTGTTGTGTGGGTTTTTATGACAAGTCCCTCAACAGTGCACATAGATTGTTTAATGACCTTCCAAATATAGGATTCCTTAGCTATATACAGCCAAAATGGGGTCTATTGGTGTGAGACTCTGACTGTAAGCTGTAGTTGAGACTATGCCCTAAATCTAGCCCAACCAAGTGACTCTTCAGTCTTGCTATGGCATCGCATGTTCCAAAGTCTTCTTTGCACAATGCAAATTTGGAACGACACAGAAAAGAATCGCAGTAGTTTAATTCTACCTCTGAGCCAGACGTCCTCATGAAAAATGCCATATCTGGCTCGCAAGCCTTGGGTTCCCGACCCCTGGATAAGAAGTAAGATCCTAAATCTAAATTTGGGTGGGTTCCGGTATAAAATGTCCATCATTACTTCGGGTTCGGACTCAAAGAAGAATGTCAACTCCTAATGTTTAGCTTTGCTTTTCAGTATAATGCTTTATCATTCAGCCTACGTTAGTAACATACCCTAAATATAATCACGGATAACAAGAGATCATTTCGAAACAAAATCCATTTACATACCTGCCAACACGACTGCTTTACGCTACTGCTTTTCATCCCCTATTCCTTTTTTTGTAAAAGCCCAGCGTATTTTTTTTTTCAATTTAAACAACCAAAAATAGACAAGACTAAGTCTTTGTGCGTGAATAAACCACTCCATTCGTTTTCCGTTTCTGGTTACCACTTCTGGTTTTAAACCAACGCATTGTTTGTTGATTTTAATATTCTGGAGATGGGTCGTGTTTCACGCTCGGAAATAGAAATAAAGTGAGCATTTTTAATGTCAATTTTTTTTTTGCATTTATTCACAAACAATGGGAAAAAAGATTTTCATGTTTTGTATTGAATGTGTTTATTTTATTTTATTACACCTGAACCAAATCACCATCCTATAGCCTTATCCCCCTTGTTTTATAACCTTATCTTCTCTGTTCCTTTATCTTCTTGGCTCATACCTCACTGTGAACGTGTAAAACTGGAGTGTCATGCCCAATTTCGTTGTCACAATATGTTAACCCATTTTGTAGCAATGACAATAAAGGTATATTCTATTCTATACCATTCTAAACTCAACATTTCCCTCTAGCCAGCGGAAAGAGCATTTCGTTTTCATTTTTCAGTCTGGTCATGCAGGATTTTTGTGGGTCCCATTCTCAACAATCAATGATGTCTACTGTACATCCAACTGAATGGCTTCTATACAGAATTTCAGACTAAAAATCTAATTATTTATACACTGAAAATAAACCATTCACCTTGGGCAATTGGCACAACATTTTTTTTATTTTGATTATTATGCTCCGAATTTTCCAATAGTTTTAAGTTCTTTACACTATTTTTTCAACTTGTTCTCTTGGTGTAATAAGACAATTACGATCTTAGTTTTTAAACGTATTTCTTGTAATAAAATGTTTTGAATGAAGAGGCGCTCAAAATACATGCTGTCCCTTTAAAAGGAGCAAAATAATCTGCCAGTAGGGCATGATTGATTGCAAAATATTTCCTATTTGACATGATTTGAAACTTAAGTAAAATAGGAAAAACAACACATATAATGGTTTGATATAACAGATGAAAGAACATTCTTTTTTTTCATACATTTAATTATATTAGTGTGACAATTTATGAAAAAGAGTGAAACTATCTGTCAATGGGACCATTTTTTCAGATTACTCTAAAAAAAAGACGGTATTTCTTTGGAATGTACTAAAAAGTAATTGCATAAAAAAAACCTCCCATTTTATTTCAGAGCTATCTTCAGTCTTGTTGTTAAATATTGAGTCATTAAATTAGCCTTAAGTAGGCACGCTACATCTCCATCGATTTCACAGTTTGAAATAGGTGAGCTATTCTTTCCGTGGCCTTACCTGGATCTGTTCAAAAGGGACTTCGAAGCTGAAACTTTCGTTGAAATAAGGATTGAGAGTGTTTTTCTTGACCGTCGTCTTCTTCTTCTTAATACGTTTGCCGTTTTGCTGCAGGACAATCTTCACGTACGGATCTGGAAACCCAAGGGGAAAAATGTCCGAATTCTGCAATTCCCAGTTATTTCGCTCAACTTACCCGATAAGCCTCCGACATCCATTTTCTTGAGATTCTTGGCCTCCATGATGTTGACTGTCAGTTTGCCGGCCGTGGGGACGTACCTCAAGGAGATGCAGACGTCGCCCAGTTTCTCCTGCCCGGAGACATAAACACGTCAAGCGGGAGGTATTCCGATAGAGAGGCCCCCGAAAACGGAGGGGAAGGAGAAACCAAGGCACCTCCTCCTTTTCCGAGCTCTCCAAGTCCCTCCACTGCTGCATGGGTTGGCCCAAGTCCACGCTGTTCATGGGGATCTTGATGTCGCCGATCATGTCGTGTTTGGAGAAGCGGTCGAAATCGAAGACCTGAAGGACTAAGGTTTTCCCTCCCAACTCTGCGTAGGGAATCTAAAAAGAGGGGAAATGTTAATAGAGGACTTGAAATTTTTTGGGAGTTTTTCCTTGCCCTCATGTTGGTTCCAGATCAGGGGATGATGTCATAATAGTCTGAAAAATAGTCTGTGCAATAACCTGGGCAGCCCTGTGAGACTCTTTGTGATTAAGGGCATCACAAATAAAAATGACTTGACTTGAAAAAGAAGGGGTCGAAAAAAGCAGATAGGCGCGGTGAAATAAAAGATATAAAGGCTCTTTTAACTCAGTTGGGCATTGTGAACACATATACTTAAGAGAGAACAATTTTCATTTAAAACTTTTTAAGTCATGTTTATCTGTTTGGACTTAATCACAAAGAGTCTCAAAGGGCTACACAGACCACAGATGATTGCAAACCACAGACTATTATAAGCCCCATCCCCTGATATAAAACCTACATGAGGGCAAATAAAACCTCAAAAACATGTCAAATCAAGTCAAGTCCTGTTTATTCGTGACGCCCTTAATCACAAAGAGTCTCAAAGGGCTGCACAGACCACAGATGATTGCAAACCACAGACTATTCCGACACCATCCCCTGATCTAAAACCTATATGAGGGCAAATAGGCACCAACAAAATTGATCTGCTTTCATGTACAGTAGTCTGCTTTCGTAGGGTCTCTAACGCCCTTTCGTGGCCAAATTGTGTACTGCAGCTCCTGACAACCGACCACTCCAAGCAGCCCAATCCAATTTTCTATCAACCATGAAATTCCAGGTTATTTTTTTTTTCAATCAATAAATAAAGTACAACTTCACAATGTTCAATGCCACTGGCAAGATACTTCTTTTTCACAGTTTTGCACACTTGTTTAGGGTGGTGATGGCCCTCGGGAAGTAACTGTCTCGGAGCCTGTTTGGTACTTGTTTTAAGGGACCTGTAGTGCCTACCAGAGGGTAATCGAGGTGGTGACTGGGGTGAGAAGAGTTCTTTTGAATAATCTTTTACCTTTTTCTGTTCGGCAAGCCGGCAATATCTTACCTTAAAGTAGAAGGTTTCGTTAAAAACGGGACACAAATTCTTGCGCTGGACTTTGGTTTCGTATTTCTTCTTTTTGTCCGGCAACAGGAAGACCTTCACGTAAGGATCCGAGGTGCCCCCCATGTCCATGGCGGCCAGATCCTGCGCCTGAAGGATTCCTACGATAAGCTGCAGGGTGAATAAATCAACAGGTTGGTGAGATCTTCCCTTTGACTGATGTTCGATATTGTGGCAGGTGAGCAACCTGAGAATCGGTGAAGTTGTAGTCCAGCGAAAACTCCAACTTGCCCAATTTCTCCTGCTCCTTCTCCTCCTCCTCGCCTTCCTTCTTCACCTCCCCTTCCTGCGAGGGGAGCATCGTGTTGGTGAGTGGAACGACAAAGCTTAAAAAAACCTCGCCGCGTCGTATCATCGTAACCAGAGATTTATTCATTTTTTTGCCGGCCTTAATCATGGCGGATTTGCCGACGAACCAACTGAGAATTAGAGAGAGAGTGAGTGAGAGACTGAGAGTGAGAGACCGAGTGTGAGAGACAGAAAAAACAAATTGAAACTGTTTTGATTGGGTTAGGGGCGCCTTGATGAAAGCACTGCCGACTCAGAGAGAGAGCAAAAGAGAGAGCGACAGAGAGAGACAGAAACAGAGATAACAAATTAATGTATGTATTTTAAATTAGTTGATGCTTTATTTGGGGCAGGGGGAGGCGAGAGAGAGAGAACACATATAAACCCAGTGGGTGGGTGGATGTTTGGGTCAATCCCTTAATCACTAGGGTTGTATGGGCCACCCTTTTCTTTGGTGTGTCTTGGGCAAGTACAGCCTGGTGTTGCCCGTCGCTCTCAGGGCAAACCAGTATAGATTTTAAATTAGTCAATGTTTTTCTGGGGGGGGGAAGGGGGCCTTAATCAAAGCACTGCCGACCGAGAGTGAGAGCGAGAGAAAGAGAGATGCATGCTTTGGCGGCATGACAAAGAGGCAGGAAGCACACTCTTCTTAGCGAGATACAGAAGAACGCAGAGCAGGTGCCTTCTGATAACACAGTATGAAAGATGCTATGATATCAATCGGGAAATCGGCATCAAGGATCTCCAGTCAAGGAGTGCTGGCCGATCGGCTGAATCTTGACTGTTCCAAAGCATCCGTTGTTTTTTTATTTATGTTTTTAATATGACCTTTTTTTAAATCAAACGTTTTTTCCCCCGCAAAGAAGTGAGCTCGCGATAAGTGAAACACCAAGAATTGAGGGGTCCGTGTCATGGTCTAATCGTACCTTTTCGCCTGTCTCGCCTTCTCCTTCCTTGGCCTTCCTGCGCCGCCCGGTCTTTCTCTCCCTCACTTTTTTGGGCTTTTTCTTCTTGCCAAAGCATTTTTTAAAAACGCAAAAGATGAAGCAGGCCACCAGCACCAGGATCACCACCACGATGGCTCCGACTGCCCACATGGGGACTGCAAGTTCAAAACAAAACAAAAAAACTCAATTATCTTTCATGACCATCAAAAATTCAAACATCGCCCTTGAATGCCCTCCTTTAAAGGTGCATTGTGTAATATTTGACCACGAGATGACGCTGTATTGACCACTGCGAACGAAACCGTTTCCAAAGGACCACAGGGTAGCAGCAAGATGCCAGACAAACTAGACGGTGACTACCAGGGACGCTTAACTGGGTAGGTGATCAAGTTCATTCATGAACTTGTCCTTCATGTGGTTGTAGTCGTGGCCGGGATGATGCTCGGATTTTTCCCGGTGTTCCGTGTGCTCGTGGCGCTCGTGAGGAGCTTTCTCCGCGGCTTCCTCGGATTCCTTCTCGGGCATCTCGGCGGCCCTCGGGGCCCGGAGCCCTGGGTTTCTCACCAGCTTCATGTCAGCTGCAAAAGTAGAGCAGAATTTAGTGCAGAATATAGAGCTGTCAAGTTGAGAGAAAAAGTATTTGCTCTCTTCCTATATTCCTTTTTTTTTTTTTTTTTTTGGCATATTTCTCACTCACGTTGTCATGATTACTGATGCGAGGCTCCTGTGCCCGCTCTTTTGGCGCCAACTGCTCGGACTCTGATTGGCTCAGTGCCCCTATTTAATTCCACTCCTATCTGTCCCCGTTTGTCAGTCCGTCTGCGAACCTCAGCTTGTGGTAGGCAAGCTTTTCGACCCTGATTCACTCCTGTTTTGGCTCCCGGCTTCGACCCGTTTTCTGATCTCGACCACTCTTTTTTCTCTCCTGCCTCAGCTACTGACCTGTTCTTTCCGCCCCCGACACCGCTATCGCTCGCCGTGGAAGTACCACTTCCGCGTTCAGAGCCACCTGCTCCCCGCGACTAGCGATCACTGGATCGTGTGTGCTATCCCTTCCCTTCTTCCACATAAAACTGAGAGAAATGTACGCAAGTGGGTCCTGTCTCTGTTCTGGTCTTGACACACATTTTTAAATCATCAGAGCAATTTAAATATCACACAGACAACCTAAAGAAATACAAAATTCACTTCTCAAATGTGGATTCCATTTATTAAGGCAGAACAAAAAAAACTATCTGGCCCTATGTGAAAAAGTCACTGCCCCTTGAATCTAACAACGAGTTGGGCCACCAGAATGCATTAGTCCGTCAATCACACCAGGTTTTCCTGGTTTTGAGACAGCAAAGCAGCCCCAGACCATCACACTGCCACCACCATGCTTTACGGTTGACATCATGTTCTTTTGCCATTTTCATGCCGGATGTAACAGGCCCCACACCTTCCAAAAAGTTCCATCTTTGACTCAAGAGTCCACAGAATGTTTCTCCATAAGTCTTGAGGATAATCAAGATGCTTTTCGGCAAATGTGAGTTGGCTCTTTGTTTTCTTTTGTGACGGCATTGGTTTCGCCCATGGATGCCATTTTTGGTCAGCGTCTTTCTAATAGCGGAGACTGACCTTAACTGAGGCCAACGAGGCCTGCAGTCAAGTCAAATTTATTTATATAGCCCTTAATCACAAAAATGTCTCAAAGGACTGCACAGGATTACAATGACACCATGACCTGATCTTAAACCAACATGCGGGCAAGGAACAACTCAAAAACCTCAGTGTGAGGAAAAAGAGAAACCTTGAAAAGGAACCTCACAAGTGGTATCCCCCTTTCAGGATGACCAGGGTGAATTACATTTAGCTTTACAGTACACAAACATAGTAAACACTAGGTACGATGTTAAAATTTTGTCCCGGAAAGTGCATGACAGCAGCGACGCCCCCAGCCTGTAAACTAGTCCAGAAAGTCTATGACGGCCACGACGCAGCTTCTTATCTCTGCCAGCTAGTCCATGCAGGCGTTCACATGCTTCAGGTCAAAGGCTGGTCCGCTTGTCGCACTCTTGGAGTAATCTTCGTTGGTTGACTAGTCTTGGGAAGGTTGGCTACTGTTCCCAGTTTTCTCCATTTGTGAATAATGGCTTTGACAGTGGTTTCCTGGAGCCCTACAGCCTTGAAAATGGCTTTGTGAACTTTCCTGGACTTTTTTCTCCAATTTCTTCTTGGATTTTTTTAGGTGGTGGCCTGATTGTGTTCTGGAGATTTTGTAGCCTACTTGACTTTGTCAAACCGATTCATGAAAGTGATTATCAGGTGTTGTCAATCCGTTTCAGCCGTGGCCTTGTGGATTTAAACTCAGCTTTTATAAAAATGTGGCTAGTTACCGTTTTTTTGTGTTTTATAAATGGAATCAACATTTCAATCGTGGGTTGTGTCTGTGTGATATTAAAATGGGTTTGATGATCTGAAAGCATCGCAAGTGATACATTTTCATATAAAAAATCGGGAAGGGGGCGAATACTTTTTCACGGCACTGTATGTAGTGATGTAATCCCCGGGGTTGTCTGTTGCGCTACAGCCGAGGAGCATAGAACATCTCTAAGCTGGAAGCTGAACACGGTTGACCCTAATCCTTCTGTTTGCCCCATACTCCGATACACGCTCGCACATGCATATACTCACTTTCCCTCCAGCGCCCCCGCTTGTTTTTTTTTCTCTTGTGCTTTCTCTCCACGCACGTATCTGTATTGAACTTTACAATACGAGTGAAAAAATGGCCTCCGTTACAGTACACAACCACTACTCAAACCCCCGGGATGATAGTTTGAAGCCCCCGCCTTAATATGAAAGTTAAAGGGACAGTGTGCATTATTTTCCTACGAGATGTCACCGTATTCTGTCGTGCCGCCGGAAACGAGTTCTCAAAGCACAACGGTAGAACAGGGTTGGGTAGGGTTACTTTAACCGGATTTCTTTCAATGACTTTTGGATGACTCCAATACCAAATCTGCTAATAAAAGACAAAAGAAACTGATGACTCACAACACGTGGTAAGCTTTCTCTCCTGGCTTTGATCCCTTTGATCTCCGGCAAAACTAACATCAAATGAGACGGAAACAAAATGAAAATCAATCCAAACAGCTCGCCAACATCATTTTGCCATTCCATGTATTCCAAGCCTGCACAAAATTTGGTAATTTGATTCATATTTGTTTTTTTTTGTCTTGTATTAGCATATTTGGTATTGGAGTCATCCAAAAGTAATTGAAAGTAATCCAGTTAAAGTAACCCTACCCAACCCTGCGGTAGAAGAGAAAAATACAGAGACTCAAAGTGACCAAAACGCACCTTACTTCTTTTGAAAAGAAATAAGGAAAGAAAGAAAAAAAAGGAAAAACGAAAAGAAAAAAGGACAAAAAAAAGAAAACAAAAACATAAAAAGTTAAAACTCAAGAAAAAAAAAGGAAAGAATATTGAAAAAATTAAGAGACTCCATTTGAGAAACCTGATCTTCATGAATCAAGGTTCGTCCACAAATTCAAGCACTTTTAAGCACTTTAGAAGCCAGTTTTCCAATTTCCATGAACCGGTCTCTTCACCCGTCCTCTTGGGCGCGACGCGTAGGAGGCCATGACAGTTCGCACGACAACGCAAAACAAACTCATGTCATCTGTCGTTAGTCACGAGGGAAAAAGAAGTGCTATGGCAAAGCCAAGCCACCAGAGAGCACTGTCTGTGTCATTTTTAAGCAAACTTGTTGAGAAACATGGCAAGCACTTTACCCAAATCCAAGCACTCTTCAAACCTTGAAAACACGACATTGAAATTCAAGTATTTTTAAGGATTTGAAGCACCTACGGACCCTGATTAATGCAAATAAAAATCACACAATATCTTTTTATGTATTTTCGAACAAAAGTATTGATAAAGATTTGTATTCTCCTTTTTTACGACAAATAATGATAACACACCATAATTTGTGAGCCAATATCGAATGGGATTTCAAGTCGTTATCTGATTTTTCTGCATATAAAATCCAAGGTCCATTTTTAAAAAATACAAACAGTCTCCCAACAGCCGTATATCCAATTCGAACATTGCAAAATCATCCAATCCATCTTACCTTGCAGACGTAGTTTGGTAGCAGTCGTTTTTGCGGCGTTTAAAATGAGATTTCGTGGCAGGAATCCTCACGGCAGCGTACTTCCCGGGACGCCGAACTCTTTTGGTTCGTTCCAATCCGAGCCAAAGCTTTTGCAAATCACTAGAGCGGCGATGGCACTTAATCCCCCTCTCATATTAAAATGCCCAGCACACATCTGTTGCTTTCTACTCACGGCAATACGCGCCACCGCTCTCTTAGTCTACCGTTTAATACGCGAGCCTGACGATATTTTTTCGTGGGTTTGTTTCTCGAGGTGGCGAGGGAACCCCCAACTCCCCGAAATGACGGCATCGTTCAATAAAGTGAGCCATCATAGCGCACTCCAGCCTTCGCTAATCTCTTCAGTGTAGCTTTGTGGGCTCTCGCTCTCTCCCCGACATCTTTTATTCTTAGCCAGGGGGATTGAGTTCCAAAACGGGGCCCAGGGACCCGAGCTTGGAGACCTATACCATTCCTTTTGATTATGAATCAATACACATCCAGACTTTCACGTGTTCTATTTCTTTTAAAATAGATAAGTCTCAACATCATATATTAAGTCCTTGATTTAAGCACGAATTGATTTCAGTCATTTTTAAGTCAGATTTTTGTAGTATTTCTCTGTTTTTTTAGTAGTCCTGTATTTTTATTTTTATAGTAGATTTTTAGTCTTTCTGCCGTAGAATTTTTAGAGTAATTCCATCATAGGATTTTTGTAGTATTTCTGCAATGTTTTTGTTCTATTTCTGTAGTATTTTTTTAGTATTACTGTAAATTGATTTTTGTAGTATATTTGTCGTATTTCTGTATTTGTATTTTTATGATATTTCCATTTTAGTATTCATGTTGTATTTCTAAAGTTTTTTTAAGTACATTTGTAGATTTTTTTAATATTACTGTAGTATTTTTGGTGTGATATTTCTGTAGTAGTGTTTTTGTGTTATAGTATTACTGTAGTATTATTTTTGTTATATTTTTTGTAGTAATTTTGCAGTCGAGTTTTTGTTTTATTTCTGGAGTATTTTTTAGTGTTACTGTAAATTGATTTTTGTAGAATATTTGCCGTATTTTTGTAATTGTATTTTTATGATACGTCCATATTAGTATTTATGTTGTATTTCAAATGTTTTTTTTAAGTATTTGTAGTATTTTTGTAACATCACTGTAGTTGTATTTTTAGTGTGATATTTCTGTAGTAGTTTTTGTACTATGGCATTATTTTTGTTATATTTTTGGTAGTATTTTTGCAGTCGAGTTTTTGTTATATTTCTGGAGTATTTTTTTGTTTTATTGTCGTAGTATTTTATAGTATTTCCATATTGGTGTTTTTTTCAGTATATCTGTAGTATTTTTGTCATAGTATTTTTATAGTATTTCCATATTGGTGTTTTTTTAGTATCTCTGTAGTATTTTTGTCGTATTTATTTAGTATATCCATATTGGTGTTTTTTAGTATATCTGTAGTATTTTTGTCGTATAATTTTTTTAGTGTTTCCATACTGGTGTTTTTCAGTATATCTGTAGTATTTTTGTAGTACTAATGTTGATGCACTTTTGTGGTTTTACCATAGTTGTGTTTTTGTAGTATTTCTGTTATATTTTTGTAGTAGTATTATTGCATTACTGTAGTAATATATCTTTTTTCCTGGAGATGGATGGGCGCCACCGGGCTGTACCTACCCAAGACACACTGCAGGAAATGTGCTTAGATGATCCAACCAACCAACCGTTTTTGCTTTTCTTTAAGTATTTCTGGTGTAATATTATTGAGCAGTATTTTTGTAGTGTAGTACTACTATCGTCGTATTTTTGTTGCATTTCTATCGGGTATTTATTTTTATTTTTTTTCAAAATAAAAGCAAAATAATAGGGCCCTGTTTTTAAACACTAAACACTAATTTTGTAGTATTTTTGTAATAGTATTTTTGTAATAGTATTTTTGTTCAAGACACACAAAGGAGACCGAGTTGGCAGCAAAAAAAAAAAAAGTAGTACTTTATTTACTATTCTGTACACAGTCATTATATTTTGACCCTTTTTCTTTTGGCGGGCCGGACAAAACAGCTCGAGGGGCTTCACGAGGCCCGCGGGTCGAGGTTTACCCACCCCTTATTCTGAGCGGACATGGTTTGCCTTTAGCTGAATGGAATCCAGTGGCACGCTGCCACATCTGGACACATCGGTGGTGCCAAGCCAGCATGCAGCAGATGGACAGTCACTTCAAAAACAAACACAAGTCCGATAGCATTAAGCTAATCGTATAATTGGCAAACAAAAAAAAGGCATACTTAGCATCGAGGTCGGAAACCTTTTTAACACAAAGAGCCATCAAAAGAAAACGATTTTCTCTTCTTTTTTGAGAGCCACTGCAAATATTTGACGAACAAAACCCAACAAAACCGCCGAGGCCGCTCACCACACAAATGCTAATCCTTCAGCGCATTATATTCCACTGTGTGACGAAAGACAATTTGATCAAATCTATGAACTATTCATAATAATATTGCCAGAGCCTATGTCCCATACCAATATACCACTTCCACTGCAGTTACTTAAGACTTCTTTTTGTCCTTAATAATGGTTTGAAAACAAGGTGCGAGCAAAGTTCTTTTGTAAAAATGTCACAAAATACTGCAAACGATGATACCTACGTATTCACCTTCAGTGCAGATGGCGCTGGGCAAAGGAGAAAGAGTGTGCGCGTCCTGTCCTTTGTATACAACCACTCACCCAATCAAATTTCTTATTCGCTAGCGCTTCTGGGTAAAACGTTTGTTTGGGGTTAAAGCGTGTTCTGTGGATTTAAACTGTAAATAATTTATTCTACTGTTGCATACTGTGTTCAATTCTTGCTTAGTGTGTCATTCTCGCCTAGTTCAATAGTAGTAATATTGTTGATACGATAACATGATGTTGTAAGTCCAAACAGGTGTTGACACGTTAAGATGTTGTTGTGAAAACAGATATCAAACTGTTTTTTTGTCACTCTCCCTCCCTTTAACAGAAGAAACATGTAAATTAGAGCGTTCCTAATACAATAAAACGGCAAGGACAAAATAGACTTTTTCAGAGTGTCCAGTAGACTGTAATAGACAGCCTATGGTCATCTCTACTTGCAAGTAAGTCAAATTCACATCTCTGTGACATTTTTGTATACAGGTTTTTGTTACAAGTGTTGGGTTGAACCTTACAGTTTTCATCATAAAATGTCAACGTCAATGATCATCCATATCGAGGATTCTATAGCCGTTTACAGCCACAAGGGGGTCTGTTGGTGTGACACCTTGACTGTAAACTGTAGATAAAATTGTGTCTGCTATATATAGCGTTGGAATTGTCATGATTGTTGCAGCTACACTTGATGTTGTATGAAGCATGAAAATGAAAGATCATGCTTGTTCTATTTCATTTCCAACCAATATCTGATCATGAAGAGACATATATGGCTTGTGAGCCATAGGTTCCCGACCCCTATCATAAAGGATTTTTCTGTAGGCTCTTGAGAAAGGACGCTTCTCACACTTGCTCCGGTATTTTCCCTTTTTGCTCCCTTTGGAGTTTTGCTTTTTTTCGTTTTTGTTTGTTTACACATATTTCCTCAGATATTGCAGTAATAAGGAATAGAAACACCTGTGAAACGTGAAAATCCACAAAGTAGCCATAGGCCGGACCTGCAGCACCGCATTTGCTTTCTCCTGACGCCAGCGGATTCCCTTCCCGGATCTTATAACAATCCTTGGAGCACCTGCTGGTGATCACCATTCCTTTGTACTCTTCTGACTTTACCTGCTCATTGACTTGCACGCCCGCCCAACCTGGCTGTATGACTGACTGCATATACCAGCCTATCACAGTCTTGCACGCAGTCACGCCCACCATAAACACACCGTATGGAATAGGACTCTTTTCTCCTCGATGGCGCCATACCCGGCTTGCATCATTATTGCAGCCTCTGCCAAGCTTTTCATGATAGCTAGATAGATAGATACTTTATTCATCTCTGTAGGGTAATTCACACTTCCAGCAGTATCCTTTTGTTTATTAACAAGATTGCCTCGGGGTACTGTGTTGTAGTTTAGCAACAGCGGAGTGAATGACATCACACGCTAGGCCAAAAGTTCGACGTCCCTGCGGCAGATGGAAATCTTTGTGCCCAGGGTTATACCGCCTCGTGTTCACGTAGATAGCTAGTCCGCCTCCTCTTCGCTTCCCGCAGGCTTTTGTGTCTCTGTCCGCCCTAACAGCGCTGAAGCCGGGTAGCTCCACGTTAGCGTTCGGGATGCTAGACGTGAGCCAGGTTTCCGTAAAACACAGCAAACTGCACGCTTTGATGTTTTTCACCAGCACAACCAGTTCGTCTGTCTTATTTGGTAGAGAGTTCACATTTACCGTGATTACGGACGGTACCGAAGACTTATAACGCCGCTTAGCTAGCTCTGGCTCTGCATCCACGATAGGGCCCCCTCATTACGCCGGCACGAGAATTCTTCAGGGCAAGGAGTCGATTCCTCAAATAAACACATTTTTGTGCGTTAAAACCCATAACCATAGGATAGAAAGTCATCCAAAGTGTGGTTGTCAAACGGGACGAAAAACGGGACGAAAATAGAAGCAGACACTTAAAACAATAAATCACAAAAGGGGCAAAATAAAAGGGAGCTGCTGGAAAGGCTGCCGCTCGCGGTGGCGCCTATGATGTATATGTTTTATGTTGTGTGTGCAAGTATGGTCGTATCTTTGACATGCTCGTATAAACTTTTTCTTTTTTCATCTTTTTGGGGGGTTTGGGTTGGCATTTGACACAGGCCTTCTCTTTTACTATTTCAAAAACTGTGATTAAGAGCAGAAAATCACCTTCCAACATCCCTCTCCTCCCCCCTTTTTGTGTGTCGTGAAACAGCGTTGCTAAAAGCAGATAGGCTTCGCTTTTGGGCATGGTTAACACGTAGTAAACATATTCTACTTTCAATTTTTTAATCACACCTCAAATGAAGGACCCCGCTTTTAAAGTATGTTAACAGTGTGTGAAATAAGGTCTGCCCGGATGCCCGGGGCATGCATATTTTACGTCGGGCGTACAACTTCCAAAACGTCTCCGCCCGGGTGGCCCTAAACGTTTTCAAGGAAAAAAAAAGGTTTTTTTCAAATCAAACATTGTTGTATTCCGATTTCGAAATCTTCGTTCAGTTTGGAAATTTCGGAATTTCGGTTCGTTTGACAATTTGCATACTCTGCAGCCAATCAGAAGCCTGAATCGAACAATTTTGTGCTTCCGGACTCTCCCGAGCGCTATAAGGTTGTGCATTTGCATATCATGTTTCAAAGTAGACGCACAGAGGTTAGGAATCAAGCCAAAGAAGAAAGATTCAAAAGAAGCTAACGAAATTGATGACGCTACAAAACGTCAACATACCGTATTTTCCGCACTATAAGGCGCACCGGGTTATAGGGCGCACCCCCAAAAAATAGTTTTTTGGTCCTATATTTTCCATACATAAGGCGCAACAATGGCAACGTCGACAAAACAGTCACATAGTTCAGTCCAACTTATTACCCCCTTAACATTTCGAAAGCTTGCAAAGAAGCAAATGCGTGTCTCAGACATGTACGGAAACAGTGTCTGTACGATGTCACTCAAACGCATTGTTCCAAATATCATTCGAAAGGTTAAAGTCTTGGGATTCAAGAAATGCCAAACATTTCTTAGTTTCCATTTTATTTTTTGCTGGCAACTGTGTGGACAGCAAAGTAAAGATTTTATCGTGCAGGGAAACAGGGTTCTTTACTGTGCATAAGACAATAAACACTTTGAATTGAATTGAGTTTAAAAATAGACTCATCACAGAAACATCAAGATTGTTATAAAACAAGATACTGGGAAAATATAAAGCCGCATAGCCCGTGATGGCTGCAAGTTCTCTTGCAGCCATCACGTTCAATAACGATACGTAACCATGGTCGTCTTACAACCGTGAGTGTAGTAAATCCAGGAGAGTCAAATATTTACAAATACAGAATAGTAAAACATGTTTTCTCTATGCCGTAGTGCAACCCAACCTGTGATTCACATCCGTCTTTTTCGGCCAATTGCAGACTTTGTTTCGCCCTTTAGCCTATGCGAGCCTGTAAATGATAAAAAGGATCCGCCCCCTTTACCTCCGAATAAGTTTAGCCAATAGTGACTGATTCAAATGATGATTGACACATTGGTTAGGAAATGAAACGCCGGTATATAAATCCCAGCATACACCGCGGACTACTTCGCCTTCGGGGGAAAATCGAGTCGGCGGCTGCTTGCCTTAGTTCTGAGACTTAATATTGATCCATATATAAGGCGCACTGTATTATAAGGCGCATATCTATCTATCTATCTATCTATCTATGGTCAGCTTTTGAAAAAAAATAAAGGCTTTTAGGTGTGCCTTATAGTGCGGAAAATACGGTACATTAAAAGCATCGTGGACATTACTCTCTTATCGCAATGAATGTTATTAGTAGATTTATAATCATCTTCATTTTAAAGTGTTCTGTTATATATTCTGATGATCAATCCTTAATACTTTACAACAATTGTTTTTATTTGCGATGAGTCGTCTTTTGTGTTTCAAGTTGTGAAAAAGGCGGCGCAGTGGTTAGCGCGTGTGCGGCACAGTTCTGAGGTTGTGGGAACCTCCTGCGTGGGTTCAAATCCAGCTCCCGGCCTTACTGTGCGGAGTTTGTATGTTCTCCCCGTGCTTGCGTGGGTTTCCTACGGGCACTCCGGTTTCCAACCACATTGCAAAGACATGCATTTCAGGTGGATTGGCTGGTCCAAATTGTCCCTAGGTGTGACTGATCGAGTGAGTTGTCTGTCCCTGTGTGCCCTGCGATTGGCTGGCAACCAGTTCAGGGTGTCCCCTGCCCACTGCCCGATGATTGCTGGGATGGGCTCCAGCACCCCCGAGACCCTACTGAGGATAAGCGGTGCAGCTGATGAGATGAGAAGTTGTGAAAAATGGGGCAGGCAACTTTATGGCTGGTGTCCGGTAACTTTTTGTCATGAGTTTTAGTCACTGGTGTTAATAGGTACAGATGTTAGGGTTTTTTGTGTGTAGTCATGGAATAAGTACACACATCCTTCAATGGGCGTGTACCCGCTTGCATGGCCAGATTACAACGTGCGGCGTTTACAGGGCGGGGGCCACGTCCTTATCTTTTTTCCCAAGACCCTCACTTTCAACCATTTTCAAACCTAAAGCCAGGTCGAGTGCCGCTCACCGAACTTTGAGCGAACTCGACACGAAGCAAAGTCCCGTTGGTTATCTATTAAAAAAGGTAGACGGGGACGAGTTGCAATAAAGCAGAACAAAATGTCCATAAACACCCAGTGCTGGCACAGGGACCCTTTATTCGATGCTGGACCTTCAGAACAGAGAGAAATGAGAGAGTAGAAAAACGAGCACCATACCAACTGCGGTGAATGTGAGGTTTGGAGGTTTTTTAGGCGACCTGGCAACAACTCTAAAAACAGGATTTTTCGGTCTTTATAAGGTGTGCTTGTCGAAAAGGTATTCTCCGAGGCCGGGGTTTTGGGAGGCGGCGAGGCGAGTCAGGCTTCCGATGTTGTCGCCCAATTTCTTGATGGTGTCGTGGCTGTCGTCCAGGAAATTCCCCTCCAGGAAGTCGCACAACTGTCAAGAGAATTTGCATCAAAATAAACACCCCTTCCTATTGCTCACCGGCAATGCAAAATATACTGATGAAATGGGTGTAGACACTTTAGAAAAGGGGTCTCCAAACTACAGCTGGGGTGGCAAATTGTGACCCATCGGTCTTGTCAGCGGACCATGACAAAAATAGAACTGTTTTATACTAATTTCTTAAGTAGCATTTGAATCTAGCATACTATTAGCTCTCACAAATTTGGCACATATATGTATCGAAAAAAGACCTTCATTTTTTGCAACAATATGCTTTGCCTTAGAATGATGATTGTATTTTCCCTACTTACACAGTGTTCTAGTTTGCCCGCGTCCCTGCGTCCTAGACGCATTATTTTTGCTGGGGACGCATTGTGTCAAATCCACGTGCGTCCCCGGGACGCAACTTTTTTGACACAAAATTGTCATTTTTACCCGATTACTTTTTTTTAACAAAGATTTACCGCGCTCCAAACTTTTCGTCAGGCAGATCCGCCATTGTTGTTTTGGTCTCGCGTTTCGAGTTTTCGTCTGCACGGCGATCTCGACAAACGAGATCTCGTTGCTCCGAAATGACATAATTTTTGTGGTGGTTGTCGTTGAGGGATGGTGAAAATCAACACAAAATTGGTCATTTCTTCAGTGTCAGTAATAAATCGAAACATAATGCAGAAAGTGATAACAACGGCAGTAATTCCGGCACGAAAAAAACGGCGGAGAAATTCTTCGGAAGATCGCGGAGGCAAGGAAAACACGTGTGTTGAAGCGAACGATTGGACGAAAGAAAATAAACAAAAGAATACTCCCAGCAATAAAAGGACTTTTCTGCCAAAATGGACTCAATTATATTCCTTGTTATAGTATGAGGAGGATGATAATGGATTGGACCTTGAGAAGGCATTACAACTGTTGCGGGATAGCAAACCACAGAGAATATATGAACTGAAAAATCCGAAGTGATAACTGCTTTGTATTACCAATTCACTGTGATGATTCAAACTGAATGAAAATATAGATTAATATAATTATTCCAGCAATGTTATTTCGTATAATGTACAATATTGTTGTGAACTGAAAAATCTTGAGGTGATAACTGATTTGTATTACCAATAAATCGTGATGATTAAAACGGAATGAATGTATAGATTACAATTTCAACCTGGATAAGACAAAATTTTGGGGAGCCATAGATCTCTGTTGGGACCCATAGATTCATGAGCATGCGAGTCTCCGGGGACCCATCACTTTTTACAGCTAAAATGAACACTGCTTACATGAGCGTCATTGAGGGTGTCCGCTTTTCGGTGCGCATCCAGAATACAAGTGTTGATGGCTTTTTGGTAGTCCAGCGAGAAGGACATGGCATCCAAGCCACCTTTCCAGTCCTCCCGAGTTGGTTTCTGCAGCATACGTGAGACATTAGACGAAACATCAGCGAGATACGCAAACACAACATGCTCATTTACAGCAATAGTCTGCAGCAAAATGCGTCCGCCTCTCGTGTTCTGATAGGCCAGCAACTTCTCGGCGTGTTCTTGTTCTTTGCGGGAGAGCTCCAGGAAAAAAGTGGAGAATTTGTTCAGGGCGACATCATCCCTGTCAAAATACATGCCCTGTAAGGAAAAACAGATAAGTCATGTTTATTTGTGACGCCCTTAATCACAAGGAGTCTCAAAGGGCTTCACAGACCACAGAATGTCAACGCCTAATGTGTAGCTTTGTTTTTCCAGTACTATGCTTTATCATTCAGCCTGATTTGCAACGTTATAGAGCATAGTATTTTATTAAACGTTTATTTTTCAGTTTCAAAACGATACAGGTTTCTTATACAAGCCTTAAACCAGGGATGTCAAACTCAATTGCACAAGGGACCAAAATTCAAAACACACTTAAGGTCGCGGGCCAACCAGGAAAATCATTTATTGAACACACTTAAACTGAATGTTTTTGGAACATAAATATGAATAAAAACAGACAAGAATATTACATTTAAACCTTAAATCACTTATACAGTATTTATTATTTTGCTGTAAATAAAAATGTCCTGTTAAATTATACAACTTAGAAATTAACTTAAACAACTTAACATTAAAATAACATTCAAATTCATTTGCTCCTATGTCAATGTATATATTAAAAAACTTAAATATCCCAAAAGATTTTGCTCTCCTTAACATATCTCCTGTCAAAAGTAGAAATATGAAAATGCTACACAAGTTATTTTGTAAAAACGTCACAAGATTCTGAGAACAGGGAGCCTGATGTGCTTACCTTTGGCGCAGACAGAGTAGGGCGAGAGATGGGAGGGAGTGCCGGCACTTTTTGCATAGCTCCACCCATCCCTCCCACTCACCCAATCAAATAACTTTTAAGTTCTCTTCCGGTGTTTTGGCGTATTTACAATTTGTTCCGTGGAGTCATCAAAAAGTATCCGAACACTGACCACAGATTATATAGTGAGCTTTTATATAAAGGATTCTTTAGCGTTCTACAGCCAAAACGAGTTTTTTTTTTTTTTTTTTTTTTTGGTGTGAGACCTTGACTGTAAATAGTAGTGAAACGTGCCCTATATATTCTGAAAAGTACTGCTTTGTAATCTAGCTTTGGTTTGGCTTTGCGTGTATCTGAACAGGATCAATAATTTGCATGCAATTAAATTTGTCTCTGAGCCATAGGTACTCATAGAAAGAGCCATATCTGGCTCGCGAGCCATAGGTTCCTGACCCTTAGTATTTAGTATAGTATACGTCATATATGAAGGAATAGGTACAGTGACTAAAACGTCAGAATATGATGTCCAGGGATGAGACGGCGTTGTTCATATTGATGAGCCATTAACAACAATAATGTAAAATGGTCTTGCGGGCTGGATATGATTACACGGCGGGCCGGACGTGGCCTGCGGGCCGGAAGTTTGACACATGTGCCTTAAACATACTTATATAAACCTAAACAAGCATTCCATACAAAATATAGCACTGAAGCAACTTACAAACGAATTAAACTTACGAACAATTGTCAGGGCAGTGTCTGTATATGTATATATATATATATATATATATATATATATATATATATATACACATACACGTTGTAGTACTACACAGTCACCTTTACTCTCTACCCCTTCACAATGTTTGTAATGCATTGAAGAACAAAGATGATGCCACTTGTTAATTAGTGATAAACATTTTTAGCTAAAGCATGAGTAATGTTAAAAATGATGTATCTTCAATATAAGAAAGAAAGAACAACAATGAGTGACATTTCAAAAGCCTAAAATACAAAAAGGACAGATCCAATTTCACTTTTAACATTTAATCAAACGAATATTCAAACAATGTGTTTAAAAGGGTTACCTGTAAACGTTTTTGTAGTATTTTATAATAGTTTCCTTAAACCCAATTGCAAAATAAAACCTGCAAAATAGAGCAATATTTACCAGGGAAAGGTAAGTGTAGGATGCCTTGAGTTTCAAGTTGATGAGTTTGTTGACGTGACCTTCACACTCGGTGTGGAAGTTTTGCCTCGTCAACGATTGCATTTTCTAAAAACAAAGCAAAAAAACATGCATGCGCAATTCGATGTTTACTTATGAAAGAACACCAAAATGAAGAGTAAAATCCGCTCCCCACCAAGTATTTGCAATGCTTCTCCCTTTTCCTCGATCTCTTTCAATTTGCGTCGTTCCGTGTGTCCTTTTTCGCTGTAATAAGTGAGAAAGTCCCTCCACACTTTCCCGTTTATGTAATAACACAAGAAAAGGTTAAAAAATAACAGAAAAGGATAACAGCTAGACTTCCGCCAGGTCCGCCCCTCGCCAAATAGTCTCTCTCTACTGCCATCTGCCGCATCGGGGGCGAGCTGCATCTTTTTGGACAATTTCCATACAAAGTCCATACTGTATATGTAAATGGCAGGGTTGGGTAGGGTTACTTGAACTGGATTACTTTCAGTGACTTTTGGATGACTCCAATACCAAATATGCTCATAAAAGACAAAAGAAACTAAATATGAATAAAATGACTCCATTTTGTGCAGGCTTGGGGAGTAACGGAATACACAGAACAGCAAAAATGATGTTGGCAAGCTGTTTGGATTGATATTCATTTTGTGTTTGTCGCATTTTATGTTTGTTTTGCCGGAGATCAAAGCCAGGAGAGAAAGCTTACCGCGTGTTGTGAGTCATCATTATATCACATCCCAACAATATGAGTTTTTATCAACACTTTTAACAGCGATTAAATACTTCTTGGTTTTTTTTTTTTTGGTTTTTAGCAAATAAACAATGTGAGGTTTGAACAATTTTTCTCGACAATCTCAACAGCAATTAAGCATATTCACAATTTCGTGACGTTTTAACAATTTTTTCTGACATTTTTAACAGAAATTAAACACACAATTTCATTATATCATATCCCAACAATATGAGTTTTTATCGACACTTTTAACAGCAATTCTCAAATGGGACTAGAAAAACAAAACTTGAGTTCCCAAAAAATCAGGGAAGACTAAACTGGGATGGGTGATCTCATGGTTTGATAAGCAACGATGTCACGGCATTGCCTCAAAGCTCATCATGTAAAGTGACTCTTAAGTCAAAGCCAACAGAGGGACAAGTGGATCACCTGTAGCCTCGTAACGCACTGACTGTGCAAGAAACATGAACACATGGGATCTACAGGAGAACTTAATGAATGGGATCTACTGGGAATCTTAATGCGTTGTCACAGTCCTGCAGCCAGGTTTGATATTCTCTCTTCCCTGGCCAATTGCTTCCTGGCTTCGATTTCCACCCCTCACTTGGTATCCTTTCTCCTGATTACTCTCTTATCACAACTCTCCCGCTTCGCTGTTTAAATATTTTTGTCTTCTGGGTTAGGTGCTAGTTTGTTGCCTTCTTGTTACAGTCTTGTTTATCACAGTGTATTGAAACCTTGCCTGCCCTTCTGGAAACCTTGGAGTGCCACCATAGTTGCCTGCTGGATCACTGACTCCAAGTGTACCGAACCTTTTCCGAGACAACTGCTCTAATCGGTTTTCTGCATTGTGCTTTTGCACAACGCAGATTTGAGAAGGAAATGACATGTTTTTGAGATAAAGTGTTCGAGGAGCATGTTTGGAGTGACGACATTAGATAGATTGAGAAATGAAATTGTGAGAGACAGAACTGGAGTAGTAGTGGAACTGAGCAAGCGTGTGGATAAGAAAGTACTTGGTTGGTTTGGACACATGGAGAGGATGGATGAGGAGCCAATGTTGAAGAGGATTTACAGAGAAGTCAATGGAAAAGAAAGGCCGCGATTGACGTGGATGGACGGTGTTATGAGTGCACTGCAGGAAAGAGGTCGAAATATTGTGGAAGCTAGAGCTCTTGTTGGTGATAGGAAGGAGTGGAGAGGTGTTGTAAAAGGATAGTGGGATGTTTGGACGCGTTCTAAGGGATGGGCAGGGCACCCGTATGATGCGGCAGGGGTAAACCAGTGAAAGTTGTCGGACAGAAGAGTGTGTTCTGTCACGCTGATCTCGTGTCCCGTTTCATCTGGAGGGACGAAAGCATGACCGACTCGGGTGCCGAGGTGCTTAACTTGTTTGGGTGTTTGGGAATTTGGGTTGGCCATGGTCCAAACATTTTTCTGTGTGTTTTTTTTTTTTTTGCTACTTTTTCCATCTTTTATTTTCTTTGGTATTGTATTTGTTTGTCTTGCTGTCGGTCACCCCTCTTGAGGGATATGACCAAGGTAGATAGATAGCTTTTGCACCTCCTGCGCAGGGGCCCTGGGTAACATCGAATGGAATCGCAGGAAACATGGATGCACAGGACCTGTGTAGTCGTACATGCTCAACAGGAAGGTGAAACGCTTGCTCTGCTTTTTTTGCAGGGACGTTCCCCTGGCAGATTTTCCAAGCCACTTCCTCAAACTTAGCATGGATAAGAACAGAGGCTTCGGCGAGGAATACGAGGTGCTCTCCCTAAAAAAACTGATACGTTTTCAGTTTAGTAGTAATGTGCTTTAAAAAAATTGTGTGTACGTTCATGTAAAGTTTCCTTAACTTTAATTTGTAGTAAAGCACAGTAAGTGCTCGGATATCAACAGTCTCTCTCCTGATTGCAAATCTTCCTTATTAAATGATAATAAACCTTGCACCTTTTTACTTACAACAAGACAGACAATGTAGAGTACCGAGACAATATTGGTCATCTACGATGTTGTTTGCTACCAGTAACCAAAACGATCTGGATTACAGCCCGAAATAGGCGAGAACAGATCGTTTTTTTTTTTTTTATTCCGTTCTGTATGAAAAATGATCAAATACCATAAAATATAGACTAAATGTGGGGCAGCACGGCGGCGCAGTGGTTAGCGCCTGTGCGGCACAGTTCTAAGGTCTTGGGAACCTCCTGTGTGGGTTCAAATCCAGCTACTGGACTTCCTGTGCGGAGTTTGTACGTTCTCCCCGTGCTTGTGTGGGTTCCAAAGACATGCATTTCAGGTGGATTGGCCGGTCCAAATTGTCCCTAGGTGTGAATGAGCGAGTTGTCTGTCCCTGTGTGCCCTGTGATTGGCTGGCAACCAGTTCAGGGTGTCCCCTGCCCACTGCCCAATGATTGCTGGGATGGGCTCCAGCACCCCCGCGACCTTACTGAGGATAAGCGGTGCAGCTAATGAGATGAGATAGACCAAATGTATAAGTTGACTCCTCTTTAAAAGCGCTCACCCCTTCTTCAGGAGACGAGCATGCAAAACTCCCAAATAATCGCGCTTTGTAACCTTTTCTGACCAGAGACTCGCCGCCGTCGGCATCGAGCACACCCAGAACGCCGCTCTGGTGCCTGAAAACATGGAAAAGAACCGCTTCACCAACGTGCTGCCGTGTAAGTGTGGCCTCAAAAATTTAAAATGAAAATGTTCCACGTTTTTCAATTATTTTTCCAGACGACTGGAGCAGAGTGAAGTTACAAACTAGGAACGGCAAGTCGGATTACATCAACGCCTCTTACATTCCGGTAAGTACCTGCAGAGTTGGGAGGGTTACTTTCAAATTGTAATCCGATACCGTTGTTGAAGAAATGTCATCTGTATACCTTAATATTGCAGTCATGTAACTTGATTACCGTAAATTCCGTACTATAGAGCGCACCTGAATAAAGCCGCACCCACTACATTTTGGGAGGAAAACCGATTTAGTACATACACAAGCCGCACCTGTATATTGGCCGCATGCGCCCACACTGAAAAAACAAATTAAACCCTTACCCGATAAAAACACAGCCGGCCTAATGAACCGAAAATGATACCAGTACTTAAGATTTAATGCAGACCTGCAAAGTCCAGGTGCCCGTTGAAAGTAATCCAAGGAAAAAGTGTATATTTCCAAAGGTAAGGGTGGGAAAAATATATATCCACTATTGTTGGCCGCGTCCACAAACACGTCTCACCTTTACTCCACTTCCCGTCAGCCCGCGTTTGCCCCGCCCCTTCTTTCTCATTTGCTCGTACAAAACATATCAGAATAAGTTTCTAAAATAAATACATGACAAAAATATACAGTTGCAAATACATATTATACATGGTTACACATATTTCCAAAGAAAGACGGTACACCGAGAGAGTTTTCAAAGCTTTAATAATAATATTATAACTTTCATCCCAAACCGTGCCTGTGAAGGGTAGCAAAACGCTACTAGCAACACGCTTGCAACACAGTCAACGGGTCTGTTAAAAAAAAACCATACCCCACTTGTAGAAACCACGGTAAACCGTCCTCATCTTCCTTCTTATAACTGACGTCATCTAAGTCGTCTTCCCCAGTATGGGAAAGAGACTTTGTCATATAGACGTCGTCCCACGCCCCCTTATTCAAAAACACGCTAGCAACACGCTCGCAAAGTAAAATTTACGTGCAGTAGTTCTGTTTCCTTCTTTAACGGACTGCTCGATTGCATTTAGCTTGAAAGCTGCGTCATGTGCCTTTCTTTTTGCAATTTGCATGATGAGGATATGTTTACGCTAATTTCATTTGTGCACACGCTAAGAAGTTGCAGTTTTCCTCAGCGCATATATTCCACCGGTCCAGGGTTGAACGTTTGGAAAAAAAGTAGCGGTTTATAGTCCGGAATTTACGGTAAATGAAGTTGTTGTACCATTAGAAATATAGATGTCAAAGACATCCACATTTTACAGAGGCTGCAAGTAAATAAGTTTATATTTTGATATACCTTATCTAAAGCTCTACTTTCTATTTATGGTTTAAAAATGACAGTCGGAAAAAATTTTTTTTGGGGGGGGGGAAGGGGCTTAGTTTTACCTGGTTATATCAGTATCAGAAATTATTTTCCCCCCATTTTATTAACACTCCACTTATTGAAACATAAATATTTTGTTTGTTTGTTGTACATGATTCAATTGTTTGTTTGTTTGTACATGATTCAGATTGAATCGTTTCTTGTACATGATTCAATTGTTTGTTTGTTTGTACATGATTCAAATTGAATCGTTTCTCCGGCGCCGTCACGAATGGCAGCCACTCAAGCAGCTCCCGTGTTATTTTCGATTGTTCTCAGTTATTTTCGATTGTTCTCAGCTTAGGGATGCTGCTGGAAAAGTGAATTTCCCTTCGGGGATGAATAAAGTATCTATCTATCTATCTATCTATCTAAACACAGCTCACAGGTATACGGTAGCACCGCAGCAGTCTTCTTGTTTTGATTGGTCAGTAAGATGGGATATTCCGAGTCGGATAACACGTTGACACATTTCCGGGTCAGAACCTTTTATGATCTCGGCAGGGTTACAACAGCAGCCGTGAGTTCGTGGCCACGCAAGGACCTCTGACCTCCACAATGGCCGACTTCTGGAGAATGATCTGGGAGCTGAAGGTTGACGCCATTGTCATGGTAACCAACTGCACAGAAGGACGATGGGTGTGTTTTGTGACACAGAATACTAACATGGATATACTCTACATACATACATACATACATACATACATATATATAAATATGTATATATAAATATATTTATACAGTGTTCTCGTTTGCCCGCGTCCCTGCGTCCTAGACGCATCAATTTTGCTGGGGACACATAGTGTCAAATCAACGTGCGTCCCCGGGACACAACCTTTTCGACACAAAATTGTCATTATTACTCGATTACTTTTTTTTACAAAGATTTACCGCACTCCAAACTTTTCGTCAGGCAGATCCGCCATTGTTTTTTTGGTCTCGGCAAACGAGATCTCGTTGCTTCGAGATGACGTCATTGTTGTGGTGCTTGTCGTCGCGGGAAGGTGAAAATCAACACAAAATTGGTAATTTCTTCAGTGTCGGTAATAAGTCGAAACATAATGCAGAAAGTGATAACAACGGCAATAATTCCGGCTTGAAAAAACGGCTGAGAAATTCTTCGGCAGATCGCGGAGGCAAGGAAAACACGCGCGTTGAAGCGAACGATTCGATTAAAGAAAATAAACAAATGAATACTAGCAAGAAAAGGACTTTTCTGCCAAAATTGACTAAATTATATTCCTGGTTACGCTATGAGGAGGATGATAATGGATTGGACCTTCAGAAGGCATTACAACTGTGGCGGGACAGCAAACCACGAAGAATATATGAACGGCAAAATCAGAAGTGATTACTTGCTTTGTATTACCAATTAACTGTGATGATTAAAACTGCATGAATATATAGATTTATATTTCAGAAAGATTATTTTGTATAATGTACAATATTGTGAACTGAAAAGTTTGAAGTGATAACTGCTTTGTATTACCAATTAACTGTGATGATTAAAACTGAATGAAAATATAGATTCATATAATTATTTCAGCAATATTATTTTGTATAGTGTACAATATTCTTGTGAAATGAAAAATCACCTGATTATAAGCCGCATGTGCCCACACTAACTCCTCAAGATATGATGACCATTTCAAAATCTATTCATCACAGAATCAAGATCAGTCTGAAACAAGATACCTCAAAACAGTAAAGCCTGCGTAACTCACCTTGATGTCCCCTGGCCGTCTTCAACTTCTTTGAATGTCTGCAAAAATTGCTTTGTTGCATCAAGGAGAATCCATCCATCCATCCATTATATGCACCGCTTATCCTCAGTAGGGTCGCGGGGGTGCTGGAGCCCATCTCAGCTGTCTTCGGGCAGTGGGCAGAGGACACCCTCGCTCATTCACACCTAGGGACAATTTGGACCTGACATGCATGTTTTTGAAATGTGGAAGAAAACCGGAGTGCCCGGAGGAAGCCCACGCAAGCACGGGGAGAACATGCAAACTCCACACAGGAGGTTCGATCTCCTGACCTCAAAATTGTGCCGCGCATGCGCTAACCACTGCGCTGCTGTGCTGCTCCAGAGAATCCAAGCGTGTCAAATATTGACTCCAAAAGACAACAGAATGCCCACGGATAAATAGACATTTCTGTTTTGTTGGACGTTGCTTCCTGTAATCCCTTGGTCTGGCCACATCATTTCTGTTTACTCGTAAAATGATTCCCAAGATGGTCGTTAGTCCTTCTATTTTGATTGACACCTTTTCCACGATGAGGGTCTGGGGAGGGGCGGAGATGGATTTCATGCTCGTTCCTGGATTTTCGTCCGGAATCAATGCATTTATCCATTGAGTTTTCCAATGTCTGTTATTTTGCCCGTAGTCATCGCCCCCTTTTGGTGGCCAGTCTCTGAAATGGCTTTTTCTTCGCCACTCTGCCATGGTGTCCATTTCTCAAACTAAACACTATTGTAGTTGTCCAACTCTCTTTTGACACTTGTTGGAGCCTGTTTGTGCTGTTCTTTGAAGGGAGTAGTACGCACCGTTGTCGGAGAGCTTCAGTTTCTTACCAATTTATCGCATGAAATTGCCTCAATTTCTTAGAATCAAAAAAGGCTGTTGAGTTTCACACCAATCCTATCATCGCATCCTTAAAGGTAATGCTTCAGATTCTGGACTAGCTGAAAGGAAGGTCAGTTTTAGGCTATACTAACATCATTGCACAACGTTTTTAATCATCCGTTCTTCTCACAATTAGCAAATACAATGTACTAATAGAACACAAAGGAGTCCTGCTTCCTGGAAATGGGCCTCCATACACCTATTTAGATGTTATAATAAAAAAGTTGCTTTCTATGTTGCTGATATAGGGGCGTTATTTCTGGACTAGTTTCATGTTATTTTAATAGAAAACAACTATGCTTTCCTTAAAAATAAGGACATTTCTAAGCGACCCCAACATTTTGAAACGGTAATTGTGGGATCTAAATCGACCTCTTACATGTGGGAGAGCTATTTAAAAGCTGGTTAATGCTAAAAGATACACCAGGTATTTAGACTTTTTACAACTGGCAGTTGGAGAGGGGTAGGGGTCTAGGAGAGGGGGAATTTACCCGGGTTCGTCTCCTGGCCGCGCTCCTTAACTCTGGCGCCCTCCCCCCCTCAAACTATTTTATTTAAGTCATAAAGGGTTGGGCAAAGACAAAGAAAGAAAAGAAACATCCCTCTGGGCGGTACCAATTTTGAAACAGAGAAAGATGATACCATCTGGTTAGAAATACACACTTTTGAGGAAATAGTTTAAGCCTACTTTACAGTAGTGTACATTTTTTTGGAACGATTGTGATTTTTTTTTTCAGACTAAATGCGCACAATATTGGGCCGCTCTTGGGGAAATCTGTCTTCACGGAGGGCTGAGCATCGCGACAACTTCCGAACAGACGGAAACCGACTGGACATTGAGGGAATTCCGAGTGAAACATGTAAAACGGCGACGTCGCCATAGAAACGTGTTTTGGTGCAAAGACATGCGCTCATCAAACCTATCCTGTTCCATCGAAATCGGATTTTAATAGGAAAGGAGCAGAGAAGAAAGGACGGTGAAACATTTCCACTTTACCGCCTGGCCCGACCACGGAGTCCCTCAGGGCACAGAAGTCCTGATGCGGTTCAGGGAACTCATTCGGGAGCGTATGGACGCCAACGGGATTCAAAGCCCCACTGTGGTTCACTGCAGGTACTCTAGGATGTGTCAAAGGGACAGTGTTTATGACTTAGTGCCTCCTAGTGGATTTAAGAATGGCGGTGTACAACAGTCAAAATAACCAACAATAATGAGGAATAATACAAAATAACAAGCTGACACCCTATCCAATCAACAAGCACAAGTGCAGTGCAACCGGAAAGAGTGCTAAAAAGCATGAATAGAATGCCCAAAAATACAGATACAAAACACCATTTTACTTTTTTTTGGAGGTTTTGTTACCCATAGCAGCAAGATGGTGTGCAATCATGTCCTCCCAGTGAGACTCATGTTAAATATATCACATGCCAAGTTCTGGTTCTACAAGTATTTGAAAACATTTTATGATTTTGGTGGTCGGTAAATGGACCCATGTGGGGGAGGCAGGAGGCTGG